>NW_016107578.1:840895-841998 GCF_001604975.1 Cebus imitator | reverse complement strand
AAAAAAAAAAAAAAAAAAAAAAAAGAGAGAGAGAGCATAAGCTTGGCCAGGCACTGTGGTTCTCTGGCCCCTCATGCCTGCAATTCCAGCCCTTGGGGAGAATGAGATGGGCAGATCATCTGAGGTTCAAGACCAGCCTGACCAATATGGTGAAACCCTCTCTCTACTAAAAATATGAAAAATTAGCTGGGCGTGGTGGCGGGGGCCTGTAATCCAGCTACTCAGGAGGCTGAGGCAGGGGAATCGCTTGAACCCGGGAGACGGAGGTTGCAGTGAGCCGAGATAGCACCACTGCACTCCAGCCTGGGAAACAACAGTGAAAGAGTGAATCTCCTTTAAAAAAAAATGTGGCTATTCACTTGAGTGTTTACATATGTACATATGCTGGCTATAGGTGTGTATGCATTTTTTTCATGGCAATCTGTTTTATGTTTATATATTTTATTGTCTTACCTACTAGGCTATAAATTCCATGAAGGCAGACACTTTATTTATTGATTGATTTTTGAGACTGAGTCTCACTCTGTTGCAAGGCTGGAGTGCAGTGGCGTGATCTTGGCTCACTACAACCACCACCTCCAGGTTCAAGCAATTCTCCTGCCTCTTCCTCCTGAGTAGCTGGGATTACAGCCACGTGCCACCATGCCCAGCTAATTTTTTGTATTTTTAGTAGAGATAGAGTTTCACCATATTGGTCAGGCTGGTCTCGAACCTCAGATGATCTGCCTGCCTCAGCCTCCCCAGTAGCTGGAATTACAGGCATGTGGCACCGCACCTAGCAAAGTTTTGTATTTTTAGTAGAGATGGGGTTTCACCATGTTGGTCAGGATGGTCTCAATCTCTCGACCTTGTGATCCACCTGCCCAGGCCTCCCAAAGAGCTGGGATTACAGGCGTGAGCCATTTTGCCTGGACTTATTCTTTTATTTTTTGAGTCAGGGTCTCACTCTGTCACCCAGGCTGGGGTGCAGTGGCTCCATCTTGGCTCACTGCACCCTCAACCTCCTGGGCTCAAGCAATCCTTCCATTGCAGCCTCCCAAGTAGCCTGGACTACAGGTGGAGGCCACCCACCACACCTGGCTAATATTTTTTTTTTTTTTTTT
>NW_016107578.1:831873-839630 GCF_001604975.1 Cebus imitator | reverse complement strand
ATTTTTAGTAGAGACGGGGTTTCACCATGTTGACCAGGATGGTCTCGATCTCTTGACCTCGTGATCCACCCGCCTCGGCCTCCCAAAGTGCTGGGATTACAGGCGTGAGCCACCACGCCCGGCCCTATTGTTATATATATTTTTTGTATACTTGCCCAGGCTGGTCTCGAACTCCTGGGGTCAAGCCACCCTCCCACCTTGCCCTCCCAAAGTGTTGGGATTACAAGTGTGAGCCACCACGCCTGGCTGACTTTATCTTATTACATGCCATAGCCTCAGCACCTAGAATAGGGCATAGTGTATAGTAGATGCTCAATAAATGTCTGTTGAACTCATGGTTGGCACGATGGATATAGGTATGCGGTGATGCGTGTACACAGTGTGCATTTGTTGGCTGAGTGATAAATGTAGTGTGTAAACTGTGACTTCTCATGCAAGATCATAGAAACGCGCAAGCCCTCACCCAAGGGAAAGGAGCTCAGTGCCCGTCCCTGCTCTATTCTCTGCCCCCAGTGGTGGCCACCATGAGGGACCTGAGGAAGAAGGAGACACTGGAGGCTGCTGCTGGGGAGGCTCTGGGGCAGACCCTCACCGTGGCCCAGCTGGACGTGTGCAGCGATGAGTCGGTGGCCCAGTGTCTCAGCTGCATCCAGGGAGAAGTGGACGTGCTGGGTGAGAGTCACAGCCCCTGGCTCACTAAGTCCCATCCTGGTCTGAGTATAGACCCTCAGTATGGCCAGGTCTGAGCACCAGCTCTCTGGCTTCTTCAGCAATCTCTAAACCTGGACGGAAGGGGAAGACCAGTTGGCCAAGATGGGTAGACCAGGTGGTCCTACCAATTGATTTATTAAGGGCTGGGTGCAGTGGCTCTCACCTGTAATCCTAGCACTTTGGGAGGCTAAGATAGGAGGATTGCTTGAGCCCAGGAGTTCACAAACAGCCTAAGCAAAATAATGAGACTCTGACTCTACAAAAAAAATTAAAACTTAGCCAGGCATAGTGGTGCATGCCTAATCCCAGCTACTCAGGAGACCAAAGTGGGAGGATCCCTTGAGCCCAGGGGTTTGAAGCTCCAGTGAGTTATGATAGAGCCAGCCTGGGAGACAGAGCAAGACCTTGTCTCAAAAATAAATTTTTTTTTTTGAGACGGAGTCTCGCTCTGCGTCCAGTGGCATGATCTCAGCTCACTGCAACTACCACCTCCCAGGTTCAAGCGATTCTCCTCCCTCGCCTCCAGAGTAGCTGAGATTACAGACACCTGGCACAATGTTCAGCTAATTTTTGTATTTTTAGTAGAGATGAGGTTTCACCATGTTGGCCAGGCTGGTCTCAAATGCCTGACCTCAAGTGATCTGCCCACCTTGGCCTCCCAGAGTGCTGGAATCACAGGCGTGTACCACCACACCTGGCCAAAAATGAATTTTTTTAAAGAATAAAAATATTAGAGACACTAGTAACAAACAGAGGCCTGGGTGGGGCAGAGTTTATGGAATAGAAATTCTCACATACGGAGAAAGCCATAAGTGGTTGGGAAAATTACTTGGATGAGTCACTTGGGGAAGACAGTATGATGCAGAAATAAGTCATAAGGTCCCTAAACCTTCACAGGAGGGTGGGTGTTGCTGTCTTGATGCAATTTGGGGTCGGAATTGAATTGCTCATGCATTAAGGGGGATGCTATTCCCAGCAGCCCTTCCTCACACCCAGGGCTGAGGGTCCCCTATGACAAATGCCAAACTGTGTTTAAAGATCATCAAGGTTTCAGCTGGGCTCGGTGGCTCACACCTGTAATCCCAGCACTTTGGGAGGCTGAGAGGGGTGGATCACGAGGTCAGGAGTTTGAGACTGGCTTGACCAACATGATAAACCCCTGTCTCTACTAAAAATACAAAAAACGGCTGGGCGCGGTGGCTCAAGCCTGTAATCCCAGCACTTTGGGAGGCCGAGGCGGGTGGATCACGAGGTCAAGAGCTCGAGACCAGCCTGGCCAACATGGTGAAACCCCGTCTCTGCTAAAAATACAAAAATTAGCCGGGCATGGCGGCACATGCCTGTAACCCCAGCTACTTGGGAGGCTGAGGCAGGAGAATCGCTTGACCCTGTGAGGTGGAGTTTGCAGTGAGCCAAGATCATGCCATTGCACTCCAGCCTGGGCAACAAAGTGAGACTCTATCTCAATAAATAAACAAATAAAGATCACCAAGGTTTCCAAGGTTTCATATTTGTCCACTCAAGATACTGTGGACGTGGAGTATGGGATGGGGTGATTCAGTGAGTGTCTGGAAGTGATGCTAGAAGGATGAGGGATTTGAGGTAACCCTTAGTGCCTCTTCTCTTAGTGAATAATGCTGGAATGGGCCTGGTGGGGCCCCTGGAGGGGCTCAGCCTCGATGCCATGCAGAATGTCTTTGACACCAACTTTTTCGGAGCTGTCCGTCTGGTCAAAGCTGTGCTTCCAGGCATGAAGAGGAGGCGGCAGGGCCACATTGTGGTCATCAGCAGCGTCATGGGGCTGCAGGGTGAGCTGTGGGGACCCGCCCCTGGAAATCCCACCAGTGTCTGACCCTCTCCAGACTGGGAGGATGGCAAATGGGTTTTACATCATATTCTAAATTAGCCTGGAGCCCGGGTGTGGTGCTTCTCGCCTATAATCCTAGCATTTTTGGAGGCTGAGACGGGCGGATTGCCTGAGCTCAGGAGTTCGAGACCAGCCTGGGCAACATGGTGAAAGCCTGTTTCTACTAAACTACAAAAAAATCAGCCAAATGTGGTGGGCACGTGCTTGTAATCCCAGCTACTCAGGAGGCTGAGGCAGGAGAATCGCTTGATCTCAGGAGGTGGAAGCTGCACTCCAGCCTGGACAACAGAGCGAGACTCTGTCTTCAAAAGGAAAAAAAAACTGGAAAATCAGATGAGCATGGCTGTGTGTGCCTGTAGTCCCAGCTACTTAGGAGGCTGAAGTGAGAGGATCACTTAAGCCCAGGAGTTCAAGGCTGCAGTGAGCCGTGACTGTGCCACTGCAGCCCAGCCTGCAGGACAGAGCAACACCAATCGAGGAAGGAAGGAAGGAAAAGAAAGAGAGAGAAAGAAAGAGAGGGAAAAAGAGAGAAAGAAAGAGACAAGGATCCCATGGAAGAGAAAATGGCGGGGATTCCATGCCCATGTGGCCAAAAGGTTTAGAGAATGGAAGGAAATAGGGGAGTTTCCTGGGACCAGGTGGAGCTGAAAGGAGGTGGCCCCTGAGAACAACCTTGTACGACCCCATCACACAATGCCACACAGCCATCAACTTGGCACCAGATATCTGCTCTGTCTGGTGCCCACATCCCATCCTCGTTGCTCTGTCTCCCAAAGACCCCATCACCCTGGAACCCACAAAGCCCATCTCCCAGACATCCCCCCTCAAAGAGGTTTCCTCCCTCTGACCCTCACAGGTGTCGTCTTCAACGATGTCTATGCCGCCTCCAAGTTTGCCCTGGAGGGATTCTTCGAAAGCTTGGCTATCCAACTGCTGCAGTTCAACATCTTGTGAGGCGGGCATGTGGGCAGATGGGGGTTGGAGGCAGTGCTGGGGAGTTGGAATCGAAACGGGCAGAAGACAATGAGGCTGGGTGCAGTGGCTCACACCTGTAATCCCAGCACTTTGAGAGGCTGAAAAGGGAGGATTGCTTGAAGCCAGGAGTTTCAGACCACCCTGGGCAACATAGCAAGACCCCATCTCAACAAAAAACTTAAAAATTATCCAAGGGTATTGGTGTGTGTACCTGCAGTCCCAGCTACTTGGGAGGCTGAGGGAGGAGGATTGCTTGAGCCCAGGAGTTGGAGGCTGCAGTGAGCTATGATCATGCCACTGCACTCCAGCCTGGGCAACAGAGTAAGACCTGTCTCTTACAAAAAAAAAAATTGGACAGAAAGGGCAGGGAGTGGTTGAGCCATCAGACTCACACTACCCCTGCCCGGTCACAGCATCTCCCTGGTGGAGCCAGGCCCTGTGGTCACCGAGTTTGAGGGGAAGCTTCTGGCGCAGGTTTCTACAGCTGAGTTCCCAGGCACTGACCCTGACACCCTGCACTACTTCCGGGACCTCTACCTCCCAGCCTCCAGGGAGCTGTTTCGCTCTGTGGGACAGAGCCCACAGGATGTGGTTCAGGTGAGTGAGGGGCCCAGAGCCCTAAGATGTGGCTCATATATGTTTTGGGGAGAGGCCCTCCCTCGGTCCCAGCACTCAGGGGCTCCACCCTGCAGGCCATTGTCAAGGTCATCGGCTCGACTCGACCACCCCTGCGCCAACAGACCAACGTCCGCTACTCGCCACTGACCATGCTCAAAACCGTGGACTCCTCCGGCAGCCTGTACGTGCGAACCACCCACTGCCTCCTCTTCCGCTGTCCGCGCCTCCTCAGCCTCAGCCTTCGATGTCTGTCCTGTGGCTGCCTCCCAGCCCAGGTGCGGCCAAGATGAGCTGAACAGAGCCCCACGATCCCCACCCCTAAACAACCAGATCTCTTCATTCCACGTCTAATTCAGAGGCTGAGCAGACTCTTCATGCATTCATTCACTCTGCAAACTCCTCCTCTCCTGCTCTGTGCCTGGATGTGGCTAGAATCCCAGAAAGGCCTCAATTTTCATGCATAGACACTTCTGTGGTCACAGTTGGAATAGAGAGAGGGACCCCGGGAACTTGGGCTGGGGAGCCCAGAGCAGGAAGCCGCAGCCGTCTCTGGGAAAGCAAGGGCAGCTTCCTGGAGGAAGAGGCATTGTTATGACCCTTGAAGGATGAGACAGACTCTGCCTGATTCAACCTCATAACTTCATGATCTTAGGCCTGAGAATACAGGAATGATTCATAACCCCCACCCCCCACCCCCGTGCATACACCAGAGCTCTGTGGACCAAGGGGACACTCCTGGTTACACACCCCATTAGCAAAATGTATTTGAGCACACACCAGCAATGTATGCATATTTTTTCCATTAAATATATATTTATAATCACAAGTCATAGTTACATTTACAATTTAATGAAGCTCCATTTCTTAAAATTAAATAAAAAATTAAAAAGCCAGTTGAAAATACTGTCTCCAAAGAGAGAGAGAGAAAGAAAGACAGAGGAAGCAAGCCAGCAAGCAAGCAAGCCAGGCATGGTGGCTCACGCCTGTAATCCTAGCACTTTGGGAGGCTGAGGCAGGCAGATCACTTGAGGCCAAGAGTTTGAGATCAGCCTGGCCAACATAGTGAAACTCTCTCTCTACTAAAAATACAAAAATCAGCTGGGCGTGGTGGCAGGCGCCTGTAATTAGGGAGGCTGAGGCATGAGAATCACTTGAACCCAGGAGGCAGAGGTTGCAGTGAGGCCAAGATCGTGCCACTGCACTCCGGCCTGGGCGGCAGAGCAAGACTCTGTCTGAAAAAAATAAAACAGAAACTCATGAAAGGATAAACAGACTTTTGTATATCCTTAAAAAGGAAGGAAATTCTGACACATGGGTGAGTACTGAGAACACCATGCTGAGTGAAATAAACCAGATAGAAAATTCCACTTATCTGAGAGGCCTAAAGTAGTCAAATCCATAGAGCTGGAAAGTCACACAGTGGGTGCCCGGGGCGAAGGGAGGACAGAATGGGGAATCTGTGTTTTAAGGGGACAGAGTTTTGGTCTGGGAAGCAGATGAAGTTCTGGAGATGGACAGCGGTGAGGGTTGTACCCCAATGTGAATGTACCTAAGGCCGCTGATCTGTACACTTATAAATGGTTAAAATGGTAGTTACTTTTTTTTTTTTTTTTTTTTTTAGACAGTCTCACGCTGTCACCCAGGCTAGAATGCAGTGGCACAATCTCAGCTCACTGCACCTCTGCCTCCCAGGTTCAGACAATTCTCCTGTCTCAGCCTCCCGAGTGGCTGGGAATTACAGGCATGTGCCACTACGCCCAGCTGATTTTTGTATTTTTAGTAGAGATGGGGTTTTTCCATGTTGGTCAGGCTGGTCTCAAACTCCCAACCTCTGGTGATCCTCCCGCCTTGGTCTCCCAAAGTGCTGGGATTACAGGCGTGGGCCACCATGCCTGGCCAAAAATGGTAAATTTTGTAGTGCACATATTTTACCACAATTTTAAAACAGACATGGAGAGTTTTAGTTTAAACAAACTGAATATAGGCCAGGCACTGTGACTCATGCCTGTAATCCCAGCACTTTGGGAGGCTGAGGCAGGTGCATCACCTGAGGTCAGGAGTTCAAGACCAGTCTGGCCAACATGACTAAACCCAATCTCTACTAAAATACAAAAATTAGCAAGGCACAGTGTTAGGTGCCTGTAATCCCAGCTACTCAGGAGGCTGAAGCAGGAGAATCGCTTGAACCCAGAAGGCGAAGGTTGCAGTGAACCAAGATTGCCCCATTGCACTCCAGCCTGGGTGACAGAGTGAGACTCTGTCTCAAAACAAAAAACATACAAACAAAAAAAACCTGAATATATATTTAAAAAAAAACTTTTTCACTAAAAGCATCATACTATATAAATCAATGTGAACCTCACTTGTTACCTTGAATCATGTATACCTTGGAGGATTTTTTTTTTTCTTTTTTGAGACAGGGTCTCACTCTGTCCCCCAGGTTGAAATGCAGTGGCATGATCGCAGCTCACTGCAAACTCCGCCTTCCCGGGTTCAAGCGATTCTCCTACTTCAGCCTCCTGAATAACTAGGACTACAGGCACCTGCCACCACACCTGGCTGATTTTTGTATTTTTAGTAGAGATGGGGTTGCACCATGTTGGCCAGGCTGGTCTCAAACTGCTAACTGATTCGCCCTCCTCAGTCTCCCAAAGTGCTGGGATTACAGGCATGAGCCACTGTGCCCGGCCAGAGGATTTCCCATATCAGCCCAAGCAGACATCCTCATTCTTTTTAGATCTGCATTATATTGCACTGTGTAGATGAACAATAATTCATGCAGCCCTTCCTCTACTGATAGATCTCTGGGTCTCTCCAAATGTTTGCTATTACATAGACGACTGCAGTGGCAGGCCTTGTATCCTCTCACACATGCGCAAGAGTTTCTGTTATGAGATTATTTGGCGAAGGAATCTATGCATTTGTGATTTTCCTGAACATTACCAAACTCGCGTCCTTCCCGGAGGACCAGTGTCCGTATGTCAGCCTCCTTGCTTGGCAGCAGCTTTGGCTCACAGCACATCATCTGTCTTCTGAGTTTATGCAAATCTAACAGATAAAAATTGGTATCTCGGTGTGGTTGTAAATTGCATTTCTCTTATTATGAGAGAAGCTGAGTATCTTTTCAAAAGTTAAAGAACCTTTGGTATTTCTTTTCTTTTTCTTTTTTTTTGAGACAGAGTCTCACACTGTTGCCTGGGCTGGAGTGCAATGGTGTGATCTTGGCTCACTGCAACCTCCACCTCCCAGGTTCACACGATTCTCCTGTCTCAGCCTCCTGAGTATCTGGGATTACAGGCACACACCACTACACCCAGCTAATTTTTTGTACTTTTAGTAGAGACGGGGTTTCACTACCTTGGCCTCTCAGAGTGCTGGGATTACAGGCGTGACCCACCGCGCCTGGCTTGTGTTTCATTTTTGGTCGACCTTCTGATCACACCTTTGCCCAATTTATTTTCCATTGAATAGTTGATGCTTTTATTATTAATTTCTAGAAGCTTTATATATTGAGGAAATTAAGGAATCTGTGATATGAAGTGCAGATCTTTCATTCCCAGTTTGCTTTTTTTTTTTTTTTTTTTTT
>NW_016107578.1:829304-831418 GCF_001604975.1 Cebus imitator | reverse complement strand
AAAAAAAAAAAAAAAAGTTTGGACTTATTCTATTTATTTACTTAATTTTGAAACTTTTCCTAGCTGGAATCTTGTTCTGTCACCCAGGCTGGAGTGCAATGGTGCAATCTCGGCTCACTGCAACCTCTGCCTCCCAGCTTTAAACAATTCTCCTGCCTCAGCCTCCCAGCCTTATTCATATGTTGTGGAATTACTATTATTATTATACTTTTAAATTTCAAGACCCAGTAACAAAGGACATACTGATAGTACAGTGGTTCACACATGTAATCCCAACGCCGGGAGGTGACGCCAAGAAAATCACTTGACGCCAGGATTTTGAGACCAGCCTGGAGAGCATAGCAAAACCCCTTCTCTGCAAATAATTTCAAAAGTAGCCCAGTATGGTAGCATGCCCCTGCAGTCTCAGCTACTCAGGAGGCTGAGGTGGGAGGATCCCTTGCATCCAGGAGTTGGAGGCTGCAGTGAGCTATGACCGCACCACTGCACTTCAGCCTGCTGAGAGAGACAGACCCTGTCTCAAATAAATAAATAAAATAAGAAAGGACATACCAAGACCGATTCTGTTAAAACACAAAGATGGCCGGGCACGGTGGCTCACGCCTATAATCTCAGCACTTTGGGAGGCCAAGGCGGGCAGAACATGAGATCAAGAGATTAAGACCATCTTGGCCAGCATGATGAAACTCGTCTCTACTAAAAATACAAAAATTAGCCGGGCGTGGTGGCACGCACCTGTAGTCCCAGCTACTCGAGAGGCTGAGACAGGAGGATCACTTGAATCCAGGAGGCAGAGGTTATAGTGAGCCTAGATAGCGCCACTGCACTCGGGCCTGGAGGCAGAGCGAGGCTCCTTCTCAAAAAAACAAAAACAAAAACGACAACAAACAAACAAAAAAACCAAAACCAAAAAGTACAAAGATAATGTCAATCCTCTTTTCAAAACTCCCTAGTGGCTTCTCCTCTTATTTAGACATTTTATTTTTTTTTTGGAAATAGGGTCTTGCTGTCATCAGATTGGAGGGCAGTGGTGCAGCCTCCACCTGCTGGGCTCAGAAGACCTTCCCGCCTCAGCCTCCTGAGTAACTGGGACCACAGGTGCATGCCACCAAGCCTAGCTAACTTTTAAAAAACTTTTTGTAGAGAGGGGGGTCTCACTATGTTGCCCAGGCTGGTATTGAACTCTTGGTCTCAAGCAATCCTTCCGACTTGGTCTCCCAAAGTGCTGGGATTACAGGTGTGAGTCTCCATGCCTGGCATGCTTCCCCTCTTATTTAGACTCAAATCAAAACTATATCATCTGACCACTGAATATTTGTCTCAAATTATCTCTTAGTTTTTCCCCATCCCCCACTCATTCCAGCAACACCGATCTCTTTGCTGTGCCATTTCGTCTGTCTGTCTTTCACTTGTTTTTAGAGACAGGGTCTCTCTCTGTCACCCAAGCTGGTGTGCAGTGGCACGATCATAGTTCACTACAACCTCAAACTCCTGGACTCGAGTGATCCTCCAGCCTTGGCCTCCTAAAGCGCTTGCATTACAGGTGTGAGCCACCATGCCTGGCCTCCTTGCTATTTTTTAAACACTCCAACCTCAAGGCCTTTGCACTTGCTGTTTCCTCTGCATAGAATGTTTTCTCCAAATATCCACAAGGCTCCCTCCTTCACTTCCTTCATGTGCTCAAATATCACCTCCTCTAAGAAGCCCTCCAGGATCACCATAAGACAGCACACTGTCCCTTTATTATCTTACCTGTTTTATTTCCCATCATCTGACATGGTTCTCTCTCTTTTGTTTCCTTCCCCCCTTCCTTCCTTCCTTCCCTACTTTTTCTTTTCTGTTTCTTTCCTTCTCTTTCTTTCATATATATGAACATATATATATATGAAAGAATATATATATAAGAATATATATATATATATGAAAGAATATATATATATAAGAATATATATATATATATTCTCAATAAAGCCTTGCTTTATTGAGCAGGCTGCTCTTGAACTCCTGGGTTCAAGCGACCCTCCCACCTCGGCCTCCCAAAGCACTGGGATTACAGACATGAGCCACCACGCCTGGCAAGCATATACTACTATGCTATGCTTGTTTCTTTTTTT
>NW_016107578.1:827486-828664 GCF_001604975.1 Cebus imitator | reverse complement strand
AGACGGGGTTTCACCATGTTGACCAGGATGGTCTCGATCTCTTGACCTCGTGATCCACCCGCCTCGGCCTCCCAAAGTGCTGGGATTACAGGCGTGAGCCACCGCGCCCGGCCAGCTATGCTTGTTTCTTACTGGCGCCACCCACTAGAATGTCAGCTCGACGGGCAGGGGACTGTTTGTTACCTCTTTGCTCTACCCCCATCATCAGCACTGTGGAAATGAAAAAATGACTCAAGGAGCCTGGGCTGGGGACTGGAAGTGACCAAGCTGGCATATCCTGGCAGTAGAGTCCACACTGAGAAGCTCCTGACACCTCCTACCTGGACAAGACAGGGTACTTCTCTGACCCTCAGTTTCTTCATCTGTGAAATGGAGCTTGCCAGGGAGGAAGTCCTACTAAGTGCGGGGAACGTAGTCGGTGTCTAATAAATTAGAGTCTAATAAATTAGAGCCCTTAATAGTTATGTTGACGGTAGCCTTATTCCTTGGTCTTCTGGGTCCTGCTCGGCCTTTCCTGGGAAGCTCTGAGCTCAAAGCCCTGGAGGAGGGAGTAAAACCAGAGGCTGCATCTCTGCAAGGACACATCCCTGCAAGGCCGCCCCTCCCGCCCGCGCCTCCTCGGTGCAAACTCCGGGTCCCAGGGAGGGGAAGGCGGACGGAATCTGAGCGGCAGGCGCAGCTGCTCCGGGCGGGCGGCCAAGGTCCCCTCCCTCCAGCACCGGCATTCCTGTGGGAGGGGCCGAGAGCAGCTGTCCGCCTGGCTGGAGGCTCGCTGGCGCCCTCTGGTGTCCAAGTGCGAGAGGCCACGTGGACTTGAGCCGCCGTTGTGTCCCAGGCCACTGCCTGCAGCTCAGGTGGACCTGGGTGGAGCTAGGTCCACCCTCTACCTTTCTGGGGTTCCCTTTACCATCCGGGTTCACGAACTCAGCTTCCATCACTAAACTTGCTGTGTGACCCTAGGCAAGACACTCAACCTCCCTGTGCCACAGTTTCTCGGCTGTGCAATTTGGGATAGGATTCTTCACCTTTTTAGTGCTACTGTTTTTCTTTCTTTCTTTCTTTTTTTTTTTTTTTGAGACGGAGTTTCACTCTTGTTACCCAGGCTGGAGTGCAATGGCGCGATCTCGGCTCATCGCAACCTCCGCCTCCTGGGTTCAGGCAATTCTCCTGCCTCAGCC
>NW_016107578.1:819354-827391 GCF_001604975.1 Cebus imitator | reverse complement strand
ACCTCGTGATCCACCCGCCTCGGCCTCCCAAAGTGCTGGGATTACAGGCTTGAGCCACCGCGCCCGGCCCAGTTTTTCTTTCCTTTTCTTTCTTTCTTCTTTCTTTCTTTCTTTCTCTTTCTTTCTTTCTTTCTTCCTTTCTTTCTTTTTTTCTTTCTCCTCCTCTTTCTCTCTTCTCTTTCTTTCTCTATCTATTTATTATAGAGATGGGGCCTTGCTGTGTTGCCCACGCTGGTCTCAAACTCCTGAGCGCAAGCAAGCCTCCCACTTTGGCCTCCCCAAATGCTGGGATTACAAGAGTGAGTCACCACCCCCGGTTGCCTCCGTTTTTTTCTTTTTCTTTCTGTGTTCTTCTTTATTTTTTTTTTTTAACTTTGGGGACAGGGTCTCACTCTGTCACCCAAGCCAGAGTGCAGTGGCCAGATTGCTGTTCACGGCAGCCTTGACTCCTGTGCTCAAGCGATGCTCCCATGTCAGCCCCCTGAGTAGTTGGAATTACAGGCAAACATCATTATACTCAGCTAATTAAAAAAAAAAAATTGTAGAGTAGGGTCGGCTATTTTGCCCAGGCTGGTCTCGAACCCCTGGTCTCAAGTGACCCTCCCAGCTTTGCCTCCCAAAGCGCTGGAATTCCAGGTGTCAGCCACTGAGCCTGAAGAGTTTTTTCATCTGTAAAACAGACCAGTGGTGATCCTTAACTCATTAGATTGCTGAGAGGATTGAAAGAGACAGTCCAGGTGAAGGTGGCTACAGTAAAAATACACACTCCTGGCCGGGCATGGTGGTTTACACCTGTCATCCGGGGCTTTGGGAAGCCAAGGCTGGAGGATCACTTGAGCCCAGGAGTTCAAGACCAGACTAGGCAACATAGAGAGACCCTGACTCTATCAAAAATACAAAAAAATTAGCTGGGCATGGTGGTGCCCCCTGTAGTCCAGGCAGTTTAGGAGGCTGAGGTGGGAGGATCAACTCGAGTCCAGGAAGTCAAGACTGCAGTGAGCTACGACTGTGCCACTGCACTCCAGCCTGGGCGACAGAGGGAGACTGTCTCTAAAAACAAAAACTAAAGAAAATTTTTTAAATGGCTCAGATTGTTCTACCTGGAAATTCTCACGGTGTAGAGACACTGGTACTGGAAGACAGGGCCCAGACTGGAGGAAAAGAAAGGGACTGTGGAGAGAGCCAGCTGACGCCCCTTGCCTTTGGACAATCGCCTGTCCCAGACACCTGCAATCCCTGCCCCCATCAGAGGGGGAATGTGAACACCTGCTGAAGGGGAACTCTTACTCCCCAGCCCAGGCAGAGCTAAACAGAACCACTGAAGGCCGGGCGCGGTGGCTTACGCCTGTAATCCAGGTACTTTGGGAAGCCGAGGTGGGCGGATTACCTGAGGTCAGAAGTTTGAGAGCAGCCTGGCCAACATGGTGAAACCCCGGCTCTACTAAAAATACGAAAATTAGCCGGTTGTGGCGGTGGGCATCTTTAATCTCAGCTACTCATGAGGCTGAGGCAGGAGAATCGCTTGAGCCTGGGAGGCAGAGATTGCAGAGAGTCAAGATTGTGCTGCTGCACTCCAGCCTGGGTGACAGACCAAGACTCCATTTTAAAAAACAAAAACAAAACCAGGCACAGTGGCTTACACCTATAATCCCAGCACTTTGGGAGGCCGAGGCGGGCAGATCACACGGTCAAGAAATCGAGAACATCCTGGCCAACACGGTGAAACCCTGTCTCTGCTAAAAGTACAAAAATTAGGTGAGTATGGTGGCAGGCGCCTGTAATTCCAGCTACTGGGGAGGCTGAGGCGGGAGAATCACTTGAACGCGGGAGGTGGAGGTTGCAGAGAGCCGAGATCGCGTCATTGTACTCCAGCCTGGCGACAGAATGAGACCCCATCAGAAAAAAAGAACGGAACCAATGGAGATTCCCTGAAACCCTGGGGCAGTAATATAGACACTAATGTCCTAGAACCTTCCAAATTAAGTGTCACCCGCTTATCTGAGCCAGGCTTAAATTTGATTCTATTGAGTCTTTGCTCTCTAAAACATCAACTTAAGAAAGAAGCCTCACTGCTCTCCAGCTGCCTGACATGGGGCAAATATGCCTAGCCTCCTGGGGCCTCAGTCTCCTTATCTGTAAAATGTGTGCTAATTACTTCAGCATGGCTGGAAGGCAACTCCTCCACCCCCTTCTCCTGCTTCTCCCCTTCTCCCCCTTCTCCCCTCCTCCTCCACCTCTCTCTCCTCCCCCTCCCCCCTCCCCCTTCCCCCCTCCCCCCCTCCCCTCCCCCTTCCCCCCCCCCCGCCCCCCCTCCCCCTTCCCCCCTCCTTCTCTTTCTCCCTCTCCTTCTCCTCTTCCTCCTTCCCCTCCCCCTCCTCCTCCTTTTCTTTTGAGGTAGGGTTGCCCAGGCTGGAGTGCAGTGGTGCAATCCCTGCTCACTGCATCCTCAGCCTCCTGGATTCAAGCAATCCTCCCACCTCAGCATCCTGAGTAGCTGGGACTACAGGTGTGCACTACCACACCTGGCTTTTTTGTTTTGTTTTGTTTTGTTTGTAGGGACAGAGTCTCACTATGTTGCCCAGGCTAGTCTCAAACTCCTGGCCTCAAGAAATCCTCCTACCTCAGCTTCCTGAAGTGCTGGGATTACAGGCATGAGCCACCACTCCTGGCCGAGCTGCAAACCTTCTATGAGGGGACAAAGAGCACATTGAACAGTGTCTGGAAACAAATGCCCAGGGAATAAATAACTAGATCCCACTCCTCCCTTCGCTTCTGACACCCTTGGTGTCAGCTCTCTACAAAGGCAGGATCTAGAAAATGGGCACACATTAAGGCCCAATTAATGGCAGACTATGAGATTTCAGAAGAAAATGCACCTTAGGCCCTTGGTAAGTAAGTGTGCAGTAAATGTCCACTCCACACAGGCAGGGATTTTTGTCTGTCATGCTCACTGCTGTGTCCCCAGCATGCTAAGTAGGGGCCAGGCTCATAGTAAACGCTTAATGAATCTTTGCTGGATAAATGTATATTATCTGCTGGACGCAGTGGCTCATGCCTGTAATCTCAGCACTTTGGGAGGCTGAAGTGGGTGGATCACTTGAGGTCTGGAGTTCAAGACCAGCCTGGCCAACATGGTGAAATTCCGCCTCTACTAAAAATTCAAAAACTTAGCTGGAGGTGGATGATGCACACCTGTAATCCTAATTATCAGGAGGCTGAGGCGGGAGAATGGCTTGAACCTGAGAGGCAAATGTTGCGGTGAACCAAGAGCGCACCGCTGCACTCCAACCTGGGCAACAGAGTGAGATGTCTCAAAAAAAAAAAAGTGGCTGAGCACAGTGGCTCACACCCATAATCTCAGCACTTTGGGAAGCCAAGGCAGGTGGATCATGAGGTCAGGAATTTGAGACCAGCCTGACCAACATGGTGAAATCCTGTCTCTACTAAAAATACAAAAATTAGCCTGACGTGGTGGGCACACACCTGTGATCCCAGCTACTCAGCAGGTTGAGGCAGGAGAATCGCTTGAACCTGGGAGGTAGAGATTGCAGTGAGCCAAGATTGCACCACTGCACTCCAGCCTGGGCGACAAAGCAAGACTCCATCTCAAAAAAAAAAAAAAGGATATTATCATTTAGTAGGGGGATCAGGAACCCTTCAATAGGCAAAATTTCCCAAGCTGCTGAATTGACATCACTGCAGGGGGTAGATTCAAACAGACTCATCATCAAGCCCAGCTGCCTCTTAGAGGCAGACACCACAAAGCCATCTCAACATTGTATTTAATAAGCCCACTAAACAGTGAGAATTATTTGAGGACAGAGAAAGCCTTTTTCCAGGAATGCTTCAAGCATGATGTGTTTTCTTCCCTGGTTTAATATGTATAATTTGCCTTCTGGAAAAGGAACCCAGAGACTCTGGCATGACTTAGGAAACAATAGACAATGCTCACAATTTACTAAGCAGAATTGCCTCCTGCAAGGATGGAGAGATCCAAGTAGTGCAAGGACTCCAACCCTGGGGAGAGGACTTTGACCCGTGGATTTCTCAGGAGGTTCCGTTATGGTGAAGCCTGAGGCCAGGTGGTCAAATGCCACATGGCTGCTCACGCCTGGAATTGGGAAATAGGAAAAAATGCCAGCACTGCCCCTCTTTGGGCAGTTGCCCTGTTTTGCCAATTTCACAAGGGCAAAAGTAGGGAAAATCCATCCAGGCTAGGGTAGAAAGATGTTTGCCCCGCCTCCTGTCAGCCAATCACAGCCAAGCCCTGAGTTGTGTCCTGGGTGTGCAAAGTTCTTGCTGGGTGAGGGGAGGGCTTTAGGATAAGACCTTCATGGCCAGCCATGGTGGCTCACACCTGTAATCCCAGAATTTTAGGAGGCCGAGGCGGGCGGATCACTTGAGGTCAGGAGTTCAAGACCAGCCTGGCCAACATGGTGAAAGCCTGTCTCTATTAAAAATACAAAAATTAGTCAGGTGTGCTGGCGCACACATGTAATCTCAGCTACTCGGGAGGCTGAGGCATGAGACTCACTTGAACCCAGGAGGCAGAGGTTGCAGTGAGCTGAGATTGCGCCATTGCATTCCAGCCTGGATGACAGAGCCAGACTCCATCTCAAAAAAAAGGATTAGACCCTCATGGCTCATGGGGCAGGCAATTCTCCTACCACTCTGGCCCCTGAGGAAGGACTGGGGTATTTCTCAATGCATCTGACCCAAGCCTCTTTTGGAGGCTTGGCTGGGAAGTGAGAAACACCCCCGACTCCACCCCTTTGGATTTACAGGAATTCTCACCCCACGCTTGTTTATTTATTTATTTTTAATTTAATTTAATTTTATTTATTATTTTATTTTATTATTTTTTTTTTAGAGACGGGGTTTCCCCATGTTGGCCAGGATGGTCTCGATCTCCTGACCTCGTGATCTGCCCGCCTCGGCCTCCCAAAGTGCTGGGATTACAGGCGTGAGCCACCGCGCCCAGCCCCCACACTTGTTTAGATATTAACTCAGCCACAACAAGCCAAGGCAAACAGGCCAGGGCCAGGGCAGACGAGAGGACAGACATCTGTAGCCTGTGGCCACCCATCACTCCGCCAGCTGCCATGGACATGCCCTGGCCCCTGGGGTGGATTCTACTCCTCTTGGGAAGCCCCCTTACCCAAGCTGAGCCTCTGTGAGTCTGGGGAATGGAGGGGGCTCAGCCGGCTTCCTGCACATCCGATGTCTGTGATTCCAGCTTGTAACTCCTGTTCCGTGTCACTTTCCCTACTCAAGTCCCTTACTGCCACTGTGTTTATCTACCGGCAGGTACATCCTGGTGACCCCCCCAAGTCCTGAGGGTCGGCAGCCCGGAGAACATCCACATTCAGGCCCATTTGGACTCCAGGCAGCCCCTCATGAGGACGCTTGAGGTGAACCTCACAGTGTGGGACTTCCCCAAGAAGAAGACGGTGTTGGCAAGGAGCCAGCTCATTCTCTCTCCAGGAAGCAATTTTATGGGCCAGGCACCTGTGACGGTATGTGACAGCCTGGGATGGGTGACCACAAAGGGAGGCTCTGGGTCAGCAATAAAGGCAGAAAGGGGCAGACTCTGGGTCTGGAGAGTAGATGCAGGCCCCGAAGCACTTACCGCTCCTCTCACGCCCTGTCCATTTAGAAGTCGAATGTCCTTAAGCCTGGGCTCCAAGAGCCCTCCATTAGCCCACTTGATGCCTCTGCATGAATTATAAAAGGTGCCTTCTGTCGGTAGCTTGGGAAGCTGAGCATGGACTGGATTCTGTCCTTCCCTTGGCTGGGTGCTCTTGTGTAGTGAGTAACCTGCACAACTGCACACAGCAACATAGCTCCCAAAGACAGAGCCAGAAGACCTTCAGTCAATTGCTCCTTCCAGGATCTGTCCCAGGGCATTACCCCCAGCCAGGGAGACCCCAGCAGAGCCTGAGGAGTATGGGTACCTCTCTCTCTCTCTCTCTCTCTCTCTCTCTCTCTCTCGTTCCTGAGGGCCTGGTATACCCCCCACAACCAGAGCAGCAATATATCATCATCCGGGCAACTCGGGCACCCACTTCTGTCTCCTCATTCATGGAGAAGATGGTGCTGGTGGCTCCTCATGCAGGCGACATCTTCGCCCAGACAGACAAGACCATCTACACCCTGAGCACTTGGGTACAGCCCTGAGGCCCTTGGCCTGGGGTGGTCACTGGCTCTCATCCCTAGTCTCTCCCAATGTCTGAGATACTCCTGTCCCCTAAAACCTCCACCTCCCAAGATTTCTTTCTGCATAAATGGTCTCCCCACAGCCCAAGATCCAAACTCTCTCTCTCCCACTCTCCCTTCCTCTACCCAATACTCGGAGTCCTCCTGCTCCCCCAGTTCAGTACCGGGTGTTCACTGTGAACCACAGGATGGACCCTGTGACCAGGATATTTACTCTGGACATCAAGGTGGTCTTTCCTGATGGGGGGTGAATCTGGGACGCGGGTTACACGATGTGCTGAAGTCCCCCAGGGCTGTCCCAGAGGGCAGTCACCAGCGCCAGCCCCTGTCCCCACAGAACCCCAGTGGAATCACTGTGACTAGCCAGGGTGTGTTGGCCAAGGATGGCTTTTACAGCTCCTTCACCTCCCAGAGCTTGTCAGGTGCCCTTGTCAGGTCTGGGAGCCTGAGAGGTCTCAAGGGAAGCTGTCATTCTCCGTCTCCATCTCTCTTAACTTTCTGTGCCTCAGTTTGGGGACCTGGAGCATCGAAGCCTGCTACCAATGTGCACCCAAGCAGAGGTTCAAGGCTGCCTTTGATGTGAAGGAATATGGTGAGAAGGGTGTGGGTGGTGTGGGCAAGATGAACACGCCAGGGACGGCCTGGGAACGGTAGGGAGGTTCCGGGGGAGCCTCTGCTGTGAACCAGGACCTGAGCTGGCTGCTGAGCGCTGGGTGCTGGTGTTCCAGACCTTGGGGGTTGTTAGAGCCACCAAGGAAGGAGCAGGACTGGGAGGGGATGAGGGAGCGGGTGCAATACTGAGGGTGCCCATGGCTTTTTTTTTTTTTTTTTTCCACCTAGTCCTCCCATCTTTTGAGGTCCAGCTGATCCCAAACAGGACTTTCTTCTACCTCAACGATGAGGTTCTGGGCATTGATATCCAGGCTCGGTGAGCCCACTTCTTCCCAGCCCTGCCAGAGGACCAGGGACACAAAAATTGAGTACACAGAAACAAGTGCTAGGTGTGGTAGCTCATACCTGTAATCCAAGAGCTTTGGGAGATCTAGGCAGGAGGATCACTTGAGGCCAGGAATTCAAGACCAGCCTGGATAACATGGTAAAATTCCTTCTCTACAAAAAAAATACAAAAATCAGCAGCCAGGCACGGTGGCTCATGCCTGTAATCCCAGTACTTTGGGAGGCCAAGGCAGGCAGATCATGAGGTCAAGAGATCAAGACCATCCTGGCCAACATGGTGAAACCCCTTCTCTACTAAAAATACAAAAATTAACCGGGTGTGGTGGAATGTGCCTGTAGTCCCAGCTACTTGGGAGGCTGAGGCAGGAGAATCACTTGAACCCGGGAGGTGGAGGTTGCAGTGAGTGGAGATTGCACCACTGCACTCCAGCCTGGCAACAGAGCAAGACTCTGTCTCAAAGGAAAAAAAAAAAATGGCTGGCTGGCTGGACACGGTGGCTCATGCCTGTAATCCCAGTACTTTGGGAAGTCAAGGTGGGCAGATCACCTGTGGTCAGAAGTTCAAGAGCATCCTGGTCAACATGGCAAAACCCTGTCTCTACCAAAAATACAAAAAAATTGGCCCGATGAAGTGGCTCACGCCTGTAATCCCAGTACTTTGGAAGATCAAGGCCATCCTGGCCAACATGGTGAAACTCTGTCTCTACTAAAAATACAAAAATTAGCTGGGTGTGGTGGCAGGTGCCTATAGTCCCAGCTACTCAGGAGGCTGAGGCAGGAGAATCACCTGAAACAAGGAGGTGGAGGTTGCAGTAAGTGGAGATTGCGCCACTGTACTCCAGCCTGGCGACGGAGTGAGACTCC
>NW_016107578.1:814413-819329 GCF_001604975.1 Cebus imitator | reverse complement strand
TATATATATATATATACACACAAAAAATTGCTGGGCATGGTGGCAACACCTGCAGCCCTAGGCGCTCAAGGACTACTGCGGTGGAAGAATCGCTTGAACCCAGGAGGCGGAAGTTGCAGTGAGCCGAGATTGCACCACTGTACTCTAGCCTGGGTGGCAGAGTGAGACTGTCTCAAAAAAAAAAAAAATTAGCCGGGCACGGTGGTGTGTGCCTGTTGTTTCCATTATTAGGGGGGCTGAAGTGGAAGGATCACTTGAGCCCAGGAGGTAGAGGTTGCAGTGAGCCACGATTGTGCCACTGTACTCCAGCTTGGGTGACAGAGCAAGACCCTGTTGCAAAAAAAAAGAAAAAAGAAAAGAGAGAGAGAAGCAGGAAGCCACTTCTGCAGCACTTAGGGTGGCAGGCGAACTCTTCTCCCATCCATGAGATGTTCTGGGCCACCTATGTTGTCCTGTGAGATTGTCCAGACCCTCTCTGCAGCTCTACGAGATGGCAAATGACACATTTGCTGCCTTGTGTTTTGCAGACCATCTACATAGCTCTATGAGGTTGTTCAGGCAATGCTGTTCACCAGAGGTTGTACAGGCTATGTCTGCCACTTCTGGACATTATATATAAAGTCCGCAAATCATTCCTGCAGCTCTGACATGCCACATAGACCACCTGATTTCCCTGGTGAGGCTGCACAGGCCACTTCATAGGTTGCCCAGACTTCTTGTGGTTATATAGTCTTAAGTCCACCTCTACCGTCTTGGGAGATTGCACAGACCACATCTGCAACCCATCAAGGCTTTGTGGGATATATTTTTCACCTCCCAGAGTTGTGTGTGTCATCAATGAAGCCATCTAAGTTTCCAGGGGCCACCTCTGCCCCTCCTAATTGTGCACAGCCATCTCCAAAGCAACATGAGGTATGTGGGTGCTTCAGAGACAGTGGAATGATCTTTCATCCTCTCCAGGTAAACAAGCCAGTGTACGGACATGCTCTGGTCATCTTCAGGGTGAAGTTGGATTCCCACCGGATCCTTATCCAAAGCTCCCTGCAGAGGGTGGAGGTGACCGAATCCCGGCCCCTCCCCAACCTCCAATCCACTCCACCCTCTATCACTCCCCAAGGAACCATATCTCTTCCTCTCTCTTATCCTGCAAACATCTCTGAAGGCCTGGGCCACGTCTCTCTCCAGAAGGACATGCTGATGTCCACATTCCAAGGCCCAGAAAAGGACTTCATTGGAGCCTCAATCTTTGTCAATGTCACCGTGTTCTCAGGTGCCACCCTTGCCTAGGCCCCTGACTGAGGACAGGACATGGTGTTCTTGCCCAATGCAGACACTCAACCCACGTGGCCTTGGGCTGTTAGAGAAATGGGAAAACACCAGAAGGGGTGGAAGGAGCTGAAATGGCATTATTGTCTTCCTCTGCCTTCACCAAGTTGGGGCTCCCATACTAATCCTGCCATTCACTTAGGAAATTGAACCCCCTCACGAACTCTATGGTTCCCCTGTCTGTACAGGGGGTGAGATGGTGCAAGCCGAGACCTCAGGGGTGAAGATTGTCCGGAGCCCATACAACATCAAGTTCACCAGGACACCCAGGATTTCAAGCCATGAATGCCCTTCTACTTTCGGGTCAGAGTCTGGACTCACTACAGCCAGGGACTCAGGGCCCCCTCCCCGAAACAGGCCTCCCACAAGGAGACAAAAACCCACACTGGACTCACCTGCATCCAACTCATCTGAAAGTTGAATTCATCATGTTCCCCAGACTAATCCCAGAGTCCCCCCAAGCCTTAACCCAGGTACCCACAAAGCACAGTGATGGCTCCAGAATTTCTCTATGGAGAAATTACCTCCATCACCTCTATTAGAGGCTGGAAGGTGGTGTTTGAGGGTTTATCTGAGAGGCTGCATTTGCACAGTAAAGCATGTTCTTTTCGCATATGTTAATTTGAATGGGCATTAGGAAAGCCAGGAATATCCTTTGGCATCAGTCCTACTCCGTATTTCCTGCAGGCTCTCCATGTGTCCTCCTTCCCTCTCCACCGTGTCTTTCCACTCACCATGGGCTCCCAAACACCCCGGGTAACCACGTGGTTCACACTGCAAAGCTCTAGGGGGCGCCATTCATAAAAACACGGATACGAATGGGGCCCCTGGTGTTTAGTGCATCGCTTACATAGTTGTACAAAGCAATCCTACTCAGATCACATTCCAGTCTCACCTCTCACGCCAGGCCACCCCAGGCTTTTTCTTCACCTCACCCCAGATTCCACCCCAGGTCTTTCTCTCAAATCCTGATGGATCCCCGGCTTCCAGAGTCCTTGTCCACTCCCAAAACCAAAAAGTGTACACCTCGACTGAGGGTTTGGCCTCTCTGACCATGAACACGGATGTAAATCTGGACAAGCTCCCCGTCCAGGTACCAACTTGACAAGGCAAGGAGGGTGGGATTGGAGCTGTGTGAGTTGGAACGGTTGGGGTTTACTTGCACATCACCTTCCCCAGGTGAAAACTGAAGAATCTCTTCGGCCAGATGAGCAGGCTTCAGCCAGGATGACAGCTTGGCCTTACTTGACTCAGGATTCGTCAGGGAACTTCCTACACATAGAAGTAAACACACTGGACACAGAGGTTGGCAGCAGCATCCAGGTGAGCCTCAACACAAGGCATCAGAACCCTGAGACCAAGAACGGGATTACTCACTTCACCATCCTGGTGAGGGACTAGGACCAGGATCTGAGTCAAGGAATTCTTTCCTTGGAAAAACCTTGACTTGCTGGGTTGGAGAAACTATGAAAAAATATGTGAAGATGGGAAAACCTTGAGTGGGCTCAGATCAGGAGGCTGAAGCAAAGAGACTATGGGCCTCCCCTGTGGGCTGGGACAGCTTCAGGGAAAGACTGCAACTGCCCTACCCTTCTCATCCTTGGTCTAACCTTGTCTCCAAGGTCCTGAGTAAGGGCCAGATCATGAGTGCTAAACATCCACTAAAAGCCCAGGGGAGTGTCTACACGTCAGCCGTTATTGATGTGACTTCAGAGATTCTGGCGTTTTATTTACTTCCCAGAGGACTAAGCCAGAACCCTGAGCTGGTGGCTGATTCCATGTGGATTGATGTGAATGACAGATGCATGGGGACGGTAAGACAAACTCCTTATAGTTTGTGCATCAGTATCATAAAGCCCCAGAAAAGGTCTGTACAAGTTTAGGCATTCCCAAACTGGAAGCCGGGGGAGAGAGGGAGAATATCTGGCCTAAAGAGCTCAACACAAAGTATGGTGATGATGCTAGTAAATAAATATAGTATAGAGTTGGGATTAGCCTAGTGGAGTTCCGAGATGCTCCATCAGAGCAGCAGGGGACATAAACTTGAAAGTGGACTTGTATGGTCTATGATTACCTTTTCCTGACATCTTTTTCTTGGTTCAGCTAAAAGTTGGCTTGAAGAGTGATGGATCATTCCAGCCTTTGGAGCCCAACAGCCTAGTGGAACTGAAGGTGACAGGTGATGCAGAAGCCACAGTGGGGCTGGTGGCTGTGCACAAGGCTGTCTATGCCTTGAACAACAAACACAAGCTCACTCAGAAGAAGGTAAGAGCATGTGGTCTTTGGGCCAAGATATTGCCAGGATATTCTAGCTGGAGCCTCAGCTTCTTCAGCCATAAAGAGGACAGCATCAGTGTAAGGATTCAAGAAGACGGTGCAGAGTCTAATGACTGAAAGGTGATAAGAGCTCAAAAAATGGGAGATAGTATGAGAATTATTATTTGAGCCTGCAATTCCAGTACACCACTGCTCCTTTCATGGAGGAGTCATATAGGTCTCACATCCAGGTTCCTCTCTTGTCCTCTAGGTCTGGGATGTGGTGGAAGAACCTGACATTGGCTGCACAGCAGGAAGTGGGAAAGACAGATTTGCTGTGTTCAAGGATGCTGGATTGGACCTGAAAATCAGCACAGCAATGGATAGCCTGGCAAGCTCAGGTACAGGCTTGGAGGGGTGGACAGGAGGAGGGCAGGAAGGGGGGCAGTGCTGCCCTGTGAGGTTTAGTGTCAAACAGATATGGGCTGTAATCCAGATCCTGTCACTTACCATGGGCCAGTCACATTTCTCTCTGAGTCTTGATTTCTTTGTCCCTAAAATAGAGATAATAATAGAATTAACTCACAGTGTGTTGGTTAAGACATGGTTAGCCATGTGTATCAAAGATACAAACTAACAGCAGGTTAAACAGGTAGTTTATTTCTCATTCAGTAACACTAGAGAGATCATCCTGGGACTCGGACTCCTTAAAGGAGTCCATCCATGCCAGGCAGCAGGGTGAAGGGAAGTGGGAAGGGGAGGACACTTCCACATCTCACTGGACAGAATTCAGTCACGTGGCCCCACCTAAGTGCAAGAGAGCCTGGGAAATGTAGTCTTTTTCTGAGTGATCTATATAAGATGGAGGCTCAGTTGCCACAGATAATGGATTTGGAGACAACTAAGAGTGTCTTCTCTCAGCTATAAATAGTAATATTAATAGCAGTTCTTATTCATTACATGACAGACTCAGTGCTAAGTACTTGTAGATGCATGATCTCATTGATAGAACTATGATTATGCCCATTTTATGTCACTGGGGAAATTAGCACCCAGAGAGGTTAAGTGGCTTGCTGAAAATCTCCCAGCTTTTAAGTGACAAATCTTGAATATAGGAGGTTATCAGATGAAATTAAGTGATATGCCAGGCGCGGTGGCTCAAGCCTGTAATCCCAGCACTTTGGGAGGCCGAGGCGGGTGGATCACGAGGTCAAGAGATCAAGGCCATCCTGGTCAACATGGTGAAACCCCGTCTCTACTAAAAATACAAAACATTAGCTGGGCATGGTGGCGCGTGCCTGTAATCCCAGCTACTCAGGAGGTTGAGGCAGGAG
>NW_016107578.1:795554-811907 GCF_001604975.1 Cebus imitator | reverse complement strand
CCGTCTCAAAAAAAAAAAAAAAAAAAACAGAGCTGGAGCAGAAGTGCTATAAGCCTGGGCTCCAGGAGAGCCCGGGGGGCTGTCCTGTGAGGAGAGAACCCAGCACGTCCACCACGGTCCAGCCTGTGTGGCTGCTTTCCTGGACTGCTGCCATCTGTCTGAGACCCTGAGGCGGGAGGCCCGAGAGAATCAGCTGCTTCTGGGAACAAGTGAGTGGGCCGTGGCAGGAGATGCAGGGTGGGAGTTTCGTGGGGGATATAGAGTGACACAGGACAGGCTAAGGGGTGATATGGGCTATGGGGGATTGGAGAAGAGGACTCCACTACGATTCTGGTGGAACACGGAAGGAACATGAAGGAGACTCCGCCTCACACCTGCTCCCTGCAGCAGATGAAGAGGAGGACTTGGATGGTCTCTTTGAGGATGACATGCGTGTACGGACCCTGTTCCCCGAGAGCTGGCTCTGGAGGAAGTTCACTCTGCCAAAGAGTGACTTGGGGTAGGACATTGGCCCCCATGCCAGAATCTGGTCCCAGGTCCTTGCAATCATCAGTGGATGCTGGTCAGGGACAGTGGCCCCAGCAGTGATGTTGAGCCTCAGGACAGTCAACAATGGGGAAAATATCTTAATGGGTTCCCTAAAAAGATGACGACCCTCTAGTGTTGCTGTCACTAATGAGATGACCTGATGATTCTCAATAGTGACCATAACCCCTGCATGGTGACCCCCGACCCAGAGACTCTGTCCATGCAGCACAAACTCAGTGATGTGCCCTCACTCCCAGCAGCATCTCCCACTACCCCATCTCCGTGAACATGCTGGATTCCATCACCACATGGCAGTTTGTGGCGGTCAGCCTCAAGGCTGGTCAAGGTGATCCCCAGCAAGCCCAGTGCTAAGGGAATGTGGGTATGGAGACCCTACCCAGCCCCTCTCCCCAGCCCAGCCCCTGCTTAAACCCAGCGTGCTCTCCTGGCTGTAGGTCCCTGTGTCTCAGACCCCTCTGAGCTGACAGTTATGAAATCCTTCTTTGTGGACCTTAAGTTGCCCCACTCGGTGATCAGGAACGAACAGGTGCAGATCCAAGCCGTGTTGCACAATTTCAGGAATCGTCAGGCCAAGGTGAAGCCCCTGAGCCCTCAACTTCCTGCCAAAATCTCTGCTAGTGTGTATTTTATTTTATGCTTAAATTATTTTTATTTGTTTATTGAGATGGAGTCTTGCTCTGTTGCCCAGGCTGGAATGTAGTGGTGTGATCTCGGCTCACTGCAACCTCCACCTCCAGGGTTCAAGTGATTCTCCTACCTCAGCCTTCCAAGTAGCTGGAACTACAGGCATGCACCACCCCACCATGCCCCGTTAATTTTTGTATTTTTAGTAGAGACAGGGTTTCACCATGTCGGCCAGGTTGGTCTCGAACCCCTGACCTCAAGCAATCTGCCCGCCTCAGCCTCCGAAAGTGCTGGGATTACAGGGTAAGCCACTGTGCCCAGCCTATTTTATTTATTTATTTATTGAGATGGAGTTTTCTCTGTTACCCAGGCTGGAGTGCAGTGGTGTGATCTCAGTTAACTGCAACCTCCATCTCCCGGGTTCAAGCAATTCTCCTACCTCAACCTCCTGAGTAGCTGGGACTACAGGCGCCCGCCGCCACACCTGGCTAATTTTTGTATTTTTAGTAGAGACAGGGTTTTGCCATGTTGGCCAGGCTGATCTCAAACTCCTGACCTCAAGTGATCCACCCACCTCGGCCTCCCAAAGTGCTGGGATTACAGGTGTGAACCACTGCACCTAGCCTATTTTATTTTATTTTTGGAAACAGTCTCACTCTGTTGCCCAGGCTAGAGTGCAGTGGCGCGATCCCAGCTCACCGCAACCTCACCTCACAGGTTCAAGTGATTCTCATGCCTCAGCTTCCCCAGTAGCTGGGGTCACAGATGTGTGCCACCATGCCTGGCTAATTTTTAGTATTTTGAGCAGACAGAATTTTGCTGGTTGCCCAGAGTGGTCTCAAACTCCTGAGCTCAGGCAATCCACCCTCCTTGGCCTCCCAAAGTGTTAGGATTACAGGCGGGAGCCACCATGCCCAGCCTGTTAGTGTGTTTTAGAAAAGGAAATTGGGTGTATTTATTATTCCCATGGGTCAGTGAAGTGGAGGCTGTTTTGGAAAATCTAAGGTAGTCTCTTATTTAGCCAGGCATATTGGCACACACCTGTATTTCAGCTGCTTGAGAGGCTGAGGTAGGGGATGGCTTGAACCAGGAGACTAAGGTTGCAGTGAGCTGTGATTGCACCACTGCACTCCAGCCTGGGTGACAGAGTGAGACCTTGTCTCTACAAAAAGTAATTTTAAGAAGGTTAGTTAGCCAGTCTTGGTGGCATGCACCTGTGGTCCCAGCTACTCAGGAAGCTAAAGCAGGAGAGTCGCTTGAGCCCAGGAGTTCCAGGCTGCACTGAGTCGTATTTGTGCCACTCCACTCCAATCTGGGTGACACAGCAAGACAAAGAAAGAGGAAGGAAGGGAGGAAGGGAGGGAGGGAGGGAGGGAGGAAGGGAGGAAGCAGGGAAGGGAGGAAGGAATTAATTTAAACCTTACAACAACCCCATCAGATGGGTACTATTATTGTTTTTGGTTTACAGATAAGGAAATTGAAGCACAGAGAGGTTAAAGGGCTTGCCTGGAGTCACACAGCACATAAATGGCAGATGGGGCTCTGACTCAGGCTGGGTCTGTGGTCCCCATCACTAGGCTTCACTGTCACTTACTTGGGCATCTCAGGGAAGGGAGGGGACTGTGACACTAGGGTCCTGGACCATGCCATGCATCGATACCCCCTCCCTTTGCCCATCCTGCCCTAGGTCCGAGTGGAGTTCCCCACAAAGAGCCGCTGTGCAGCGTGTCAAAGCCAGGAGCACCATCCTGCCAGGTGGTGGTCATGCCCCCCACCTCCTCCAAGATGGTACCCTTTGTGCTTCTCCCTCTGGAGATAGGCAAAGTGGACATGGAGGTCAAGGCTGTGGGCTATGGGATCCAGGACCACGTGAAGAAGACACTCTTGGTCCGGGTAATGGGCACCCCTAGCTCCCTAGCTGCTGGTGCAGACAGCAGGGCTTCCACCAGGTCCAGGCTGTGTGATCGTGGATGGGGCAGGTGGGCCCAGGATTGATAAACAGGGCTCCTAGATGGGAGTGAGGTGAGAGAGAACAGATCTGAAAGTTCAGTCGGTCAGCCAAGCACGGTGGTTTACACCAGTAATCTCGGTAGTTTGGGAGACTGAGGCGGGTGGATCATCTGAGGTCAGGAGTTTGAGACCAGCCTGGCCAACATGGTGAAACCCCATCTCTACTAAAAATACAAAATTAACTGGGTGTGGAGGTGCACACCTGTAGTCCCAGCTATTCGGGAAGCTGAGGCAGGAGAATCACTTGAACCTGGGAAGTGGAGGATGCAGTGAGCCAAGATGTCACCACTGTACTCCAGCCTGGGTGACAGAGTGAGGCTCCGTCTTAAAAACAAAACAAAACAAAACAAAAAAAAAAAACAAAGAAAAAGAAAAAAGTTTAGTCAGTGGACTGATGCGAGGGGCTCACAAGACCCCACTTCAAAGGAGTCAGGCTTGGGATCAAATCTTGTCTGTGCTTTGTGACCTTGGGCAACTTACTTAACTTCTCTGTTCTGAGCCTCCATTTCTTTGTTTGCAGGATGAGGATAATTATCACACCCACGAATAATCAGAGAGTTGCGAAAATGACCAATAACCAGTGGTGGCTCATGCCTGTAATCCTAGCACTTTGGGGGGCCACGGCGGGTGAATCATGAGATCAGGAGTTCAAGACTAGCCTGGCCAACATGGTGAAACCCTGTCTCTACTAAAAATACAAAAAATTAGCTGCGCATGGTGGTGGGTGCCCATAATCTCAGCTACTTGGGAGGCTGGGGCAGGAGAATCACTTGAACCTAGGAGGCGGAGATTGCAGTGAGCCGAGATCATGCCACTGCACTCCAGCCTGGGTGACAGTGCAGGACTCTGTCTAATTAAAAAAAAAAATTAGTCTGTTGTGGTGGTATGCACCTGTAGTCCCAGTTACTCAAAAAGCCAAAAGGGGATTGCTTGAGCCCATAAAATTGAGCCTGAAGCTGAGATCATGCCATTGCACTCCAGCCTGGGTGACAGAGCAAAAAACAAACAAATGAACAAAAAACTTTATTTACTTTACAGACACATGTTTAACGCTTAAGATATAGGTGCTTAAGAATATTAACTCAGTCATCTGTAGTGGCACCCTCCTGTATTCCCAGCTATTTGGGAGGCTGAAGTGGAAGGATCATTTGAGCATAGAAATTTGAGTCTAGCCTGGACAAACTAGAGAGAATCCTTCTCTGGAAGAAAAAAAAAAAAAAAACATTAACTAAGCCAGCCATGGTGGTTCATGCCTGTAGTCCCAGCACTTTGGGAGGCCAAAGTAGGTGAATCACTTCAGGCCAAGAGTTCAAGATCAGCCTGGCCAACATAGCTTAACCCCATCTCTACTAAAAATACAAAAATTAGCCTGGTGTGGTGGTATGCACCTGTAATCCCAGCTACTCAGGAGGCTGGGGCACAAGAATCACTTGAACCTGTCTCAAAAAAAAATTAACTAATTCAGTCCTCCAAACAACCCTATGAGGTAGGGACAATTATTATCCCCCTTTTACAGATGAGAAAACTGAGGCAGAGAGAGGGTAATTTTCCCAATGACACACAGCTAGGAAGCAGAAGAGCTGGGATTTGAACCCAGGCATTTGGGCTCCAGAGTCTGTGCTTATCATAGTGCAGCAACGCCTCCTCTCACCGTCACTGCGATTGTCATAATTACTGTGGTTGCTGTTTTTACTTTTGACTTATATCCTCCTCTCATCCCTCAGGCAGGAGGTCAGATTCAGCAAATGTCCCGTAGCATCCTCCTGAACCCCTAAGGTTTGTGAGCTCTGCAGGGGACATGTGAGATCCTGGGGCCATGCTGGGATGGAGGAGGGAGTGGGCATGAGGGGGTGTGCCCAGGTGGGAATCCCCAGCCCCACAGCCTACTTGTCACAGAAGGTTATGCTTCTTCAGGTCGGATCCAGACAGAACTGGTGCCAAGACAGGAGTTCTTGAACATGGTACCCGACATGCAGGCAGAAGTGTTTATCAGCGTTCAAGGTGCTGGGGGACACAGGGATGTGGGGAGGGCTGGCGCTGGGTCCTCTAAGGTCCACGAGGCATCAGGGCCAGAGGAACTGGGGGTGGCCATGTGGGGTGATCAGTGAACCGTGGTGGCATAGGCAGAGGCCACTCCCAGGGTCACCCAGCTCACCCACCTGACAGGTGACATCCTTGGTGAGATGATTGTGGGCAGCCTGACACCCGAAGAGTTGCAGCAGCTGCTGCGGGTCCCCAAGGGCTGCCCCGAGCAGACACTGAGCTCCCTGATGCCTGTCGTCATCCTGACCCGCTATTTGGATGCCACCGGCCAGTGGGGCAAGTCGGGGTGGAGCACAGGGACCAGGTGATGAAGAATATTGTCAGCGGTGAGAGCAGGAACCTTCCCAGGGCCTCCATGGGGGTGCCTGGGGCTCTCCTGGAGGGTGGCTGGGGTACCCCCAAGATTGGGGAAATCTTTGTGGGACGACCCCCAGCCTCAGGCACTAACACCCACACTGTGACTCCTCCTCCAGACTACAACTTGATACTAAATTCCCCAAGGTCATCCTGTGACTGTGACTTCCCAGGCTTCAATTTTTTTTTTTTTTTTTTTTTTGTTTTTTTTCTTTTTTTTTTTTTTTTTTTTTTTTTTGCAGTGAAGTCTCACTGTGTCACCTAGGCTGGGGTGCAATGGCGAGATCTCAGCTTACTGCAACCTCCACCTCCCAGGTTCAAGCCATTCTCCTGCCTAAGCCTCCTGAATACCTGGGATTACAGATGCCTGCCACCATGCCCATTAATTTTTGCATTTTAATTAATTAATTTATTTATTTTGAGATACAGTCTCACTCTGTCACCCAGACTGGAGTGCAATGGTGCGATTTCGGCTCTCTTAAACCTCTGCCTCCTGAGTTTGATCGATTCTCCTGCCTTGGCCTCCTGCAGAGCTGGAATTACAGGTGCCAGCCATCACAGCTGGCTCATTTTTGGATTTTTTGTAGAGATGGGGTTTTGCCATCTTGGTTAGGCTGCTCTTGAACTCCTGACCTCAGGTGATCCACCTGCCTTGGCTTCCCAAAGTGCTGGAATTACAGATATGAGCCACTGCACACAGCCTCCAGGCTTCAATCTTGTGACAGACACCCTGATTTTTCCCAAAAAGCCATCCTGCCAGAGGATGTTATACTGGGACCCTGCTCCAGGTTACATTCCCTCCGTTTCATTCCCAGGGAATCTCAGGGAACACCCAGGCAGCAAACCCCAGAATAACCCCAGGGAGTGGCATCTTGGTTGCACCTGGATGCTGACACCTCCCAGGTTACAACCAAACACCCCAGGGAGCAACCAGAGAGGAACACCCCTGGTAACACCCACAGACCTCTGAGCTAATTGGTCCCAGGTTACCCTCAGACTCCAGCTTTTCCTCCAGGTCTTCTCAAGCAGTGACTCCTCAGGGAACATCCAGATACTGTCACCCCGATGCTCCAAACAAACAGTAAACCGCTGGGTGTGGTGGCTCACACCTGTAATCCCAGCACTTTGGGAGGCCGAGGTGGGGAGATCACGAGGTCAGGAGATCAAGACATCCTGCTCGACATGGTGAAATCCCGTCTCTGCTAAAAACACATAAAAAGTTAGCCAGGCGTGGTGGTGTGTGCCTATAATCCCAGCTACTTGGGAGGCTGAGTGAGGCAGGGGAATCGCTTGAACCCGGGAGTCAGAGGTTGCAGTGAGCCGAGATCGCACCACTACACTCCAGCCTGATGATGGAGCAAGACTCCATCTCAAAAACAAAAACAGTAAACCTCCAGGGGAACTTCAGGTAATACCCAAGTAGCAAGGCTGAGAATGCATCTGAAAGGCTGGGCGCAGTGGCTCATACCTATAATCCCAGCATTTTGGGAGGCCAAGGCAGGAGGATCGCTTGAGCCTAGGAGTTTGAGACCAGCCTCGGCAACATAGTGAGACCTCATCTGTACAAAACATTTAAAAATTGGCCAGTTATGGTGGTTGGTGCTGCAGTCTTAGCTACTCAGGAGGCTGAGTGGAAGGATTGCTCAGCCCAGGAGTTTGAGACTAGCTTGGGCAACATAGTGAGACCTCGTCTCTAAAAAGTTAGCATGGTGTGGTGGCCTGCACCTGCAGTCCCAGCTACTTGGGAGGCTGAGGTGGGAGGATAGCTTGATCCAGGAAGGTTGAGGCTGCAGTGAGCTATGATTGTACCACTACACTCCAGCCTGGGTGACAGAATGAGTCCTGGTCTCAAAAAAATAAAAATAAATAAAAAGAGGGCCAGCCATGGTGGCTTATACCTGTAATCCCAGCACTTTGGGAGACTGAGGCAGGTAGATCACCTGAGGTCAGGAGTTTGACACCAGCCTGGTCAACAAAGTGAAACCCTGTCTCTACTAAAAATACAAAAATTAGCCGGGCACGGTGGTGTGCATCTCTAGTCCCAACTACTCAGGAGGCTGAGGCAGGAGAATCTCTTGAACCTGGGAGGCAGAGGTTGCAGTGAGCTGAGATCGCGCCACTGCATTCCAGCCTGGGTGACAGAGCCAGATTCCATCTCAAAAAAATAAAAAATAGAAAATAAAAAAATAAGGAGTACACCGGCAAGGTACTCATCTAAGATTACACCCCAAAGTAACCTCCCCTGGGTGACACCGACATACTGACACCCCAGGTTTACATCCAAGATATAACTCCCAAGAAAACTTCCTGAAGTCCTAGCCATGGTGGTTCACATCTGTAATCCCAGCACTTTGGGAGGTTGAGGCGGGTGGATCACCTGAGGTCAGGAGATGGAGACCTGGTCAATATGGTGAAACCCTGTCTCTACTAAAAATACAAAAAAAAAATTAGCTGGGCGTGGTGGCAGGTGCCTGTAATCCCAGATGCTTGGGAGGCTGAGGCAGGAGAATTGCTTGAATCTGGGAGACGGAAGTTACAGGGAGCCAAGATCACACCACTTCACTCCAGCCTGGGCAACAGAGGAAAACTCTGCCTCAAAAAAAAAAAAAAAAAAAAAAAAACCCTCCAAAAAAAAAAAAAAAAAAAAAAAAAAAATCTGCTTCCCAAGCTGTATATAAGATGGGCAAAAATTTTAAAAATTAAAAAAATTAAAAGGGCCAGGCACAGTGGCTCACGCCTGTAATCCAAGCACTTTGGAGGCCAAGGCAGGCAGATCGCCTGAGGTTGGGAGTTCAAGACCAACCTCACCTGACCAACATAGTGAAACCCCGTCTTTTTCAAAAAAAATTAAAATAAAATAAAGAAAAGGAAAGAAAAGAAAAAGGAAATCTCCCAGGTAGTGCCCCTCCCAGGTTGCATGTAGACAACACCTTCTATGATTTCTTCCAGCAGCAACCCCAAGGCTGGCATGCCCTGCCCCAGAGTCCCCGAGGTGAAGGTTATCTGGGTTATACCCAGAGACAACTGCCTCCTGGGTCCCTCAAAGTCATTCCTGAGCCCTGCCCTTCACTTACGCCTGGGCCCTAAACCCCCCTCCAGAGTACACCTGGACAATAGGTCGCCCCTTCTAGATGACCTCCAGGTGTGACACCCCCATGCCACCTCCAGTCCCTGCCCGCCAGGTTCTACCTGTAACACTGATTGTCCCTCCAAGCCCTGCTCTGTTTCCCCAGGGTACACCCAGCTGCTGACCCACCGGAGTTCAGACGGCACCTACCACACCTCCAAGGGGAACCCAGGAAGCACCTGGTGAGGATGACCCTGTCTCTCCTGCCACTGCCACCCTCGAAGCCCAAGGGGCCAGCCTGGGGCCTGATGTCCCAGGAGCATCCACGCTGCAGAGTATTGGGGTCTTGGGGTGTCCAGTGCATAGGCCTGGGGCATTCTGCACTGGCAGACCTGGGCAGCGGTGAACAGCAGGGTCTACCTGGGAGGGTATGCATGGCCCATGGTGTAGACTCCCCTGTCCCAGAGCCCCCTTGGCTGCCGTTCACAGGTGACACCCTCGCTCTCTCCTGACAGGCTTACAAACTGTGTGTTTCGCGTCTTTGCCCCGGCCTACCCTACGATGATGACCAGTGTGCTTGACCTGCCCTCTCTCTGTGCCATGGCCAACTGGATCATCATCAACAGGCAGGCGGAGGACGGGCACCTCCTGGAGAAGGGACCTGTGGTCATGACATCCATGCAGGTGGTCACAGCCCTCCCTGCCCAGGCCATTCAAACCCATCCGCAGGGCTCTGTGCACTAAGAGGGGGATTTCAGGCTCCCAATCTGTTCTTGGGCAGATGAGAACAGAAAAGAGCCGAGGCTCAGCGCCAAGGATCACACCCGCCCTGGTCTGAACCACTTTGTGCTCTGGTAGAATGTGGGTGAGGCTGGGCACATCTGGGAACCCGTCTCTTCCTCATCCCCACATCAAGCCGTGGCCTGCCCTGGCCCTCCTCCCTTGGAGACTGTGTCCTCCCCAGCTTGCACAGCCAACTCCACCATGAGTCCCTTTACACCAGCATCCAGATAAGTCTTTCAAACGCAGTCTGGCAGGTCTCTCTCTTGCTCAAACACCTGCTGTGGCTCACAGCTACCTTTATCTGTATCTCCTCCTAGGCCTCACCTCACCACTCCCTGCTCACTATGCACACTTAACCATTCATGGGCTCTTCCAACTCTCCCCCAGAAAGGGCTTTTGCTGTCCTCTCTGCATGCATCAGGCCAAATTATTATTGTTATTAATTATTTTGAGAAAGAGTTCCACTCTGTTACCCAGGCTGCAATGCAGTGGCATGATCTTAACTCACTGCAACCTCCAACTCCCGGGTTCAAGTGATTCATATGCCTCGGCCACCCTGAGATTACAGGCATGTACCACTGCACCCAGCTAATTTTTACATTTTTGTTTTAGTAGACATGGGTTTTCACCATGTTGTCCGGGCTGGTCTCAAACTCCTGGCCACAAGTGATCTGCCTGCCTCAGCCTCCCAAAGTTCTGGCATTACAGACATGAGCCACAGTGCCCAGCCTATTATTATTGTTTTTAGAGACAGGATCTTGTTCTGTCACCCAGGCTGGAATGCAGTGGCACAATCATAGCTCACTACAGCATCAAACTTCTGAGCTCAAGAGATCCTCCTGCCTCAGCCACCTCAGTGGTTGGGACTACAGGTGCACACCGCCATTCCTGGCTAATTTTTTTTTTTTTTTTTTTTGAGATGAAGTCTCGCTCTTTTGCCCAGGCTGGAGTGGTGGGATCTCAGCTCACTGCAGCTTCTGCCTCCCAGGTTCAAGCGATTTTCCTGCCTCAGCTTCCTGAGTAGCTGGGACTACAGATGCCCACCACCACACCTGCTAATTTTTGTAGTTTTAGTAGAGACAGGGTTTCTCCATGTGGGCCAGGCTGGTCTCAAACTCCTGACCTCAGGTGATCCACCTACCTCAGCCTCCCAAAGTGCTGTGATTACAGGCATGAGCCATCACCCCTGGCCCTGACATGACCTTCTTATAAGGGCACCTGTCATTAGACAAGGTCTACTCTAATCCAGTATGACCTCGTCTTAATTTTAATCACATCCTCAAAGACCTGATTTCCAAAGAAGATCACATCTTGAGGTCCTGTGTGAACATGAATTTTGGGGGACACTATTCAAGTCTGGACAGGAGGTGAGGGTGGAAGCTGGGGTACTAAAGAGATGTTTGAACCCTGAGTTGGCCATTTCCTAGAAATGGGAAGTCTTTGCCATTCTGACCCTGTTTTCTCATCAGGAAAATGGGGCTGCTGCCAGAATACTCTGAGATGGTGTACAGAGCTGAGCCTCTCGGGTTCATAGCTTTTTGTTTGTTTCTTTGTTTTGTTTTGTTTTTAGAGATGGGGTTTTACCATGTTGGTCGGGTTGGTCTCAAACTCCCGACTTCAGGTGATCCACCCGTCTCGGCCTCCCAAAGTGCTGGGATTACAAGCATGAGTCAGCATGCCCAGCCTTGTTTTGTTTTTGAGACAGAGTTTCGCTCCGTCATCCAGGCTAGAGTGCAGTGGCATGATCTCGGCTCACTGCAACTTCTACCTCCCGGGTTCAAGCAATTCTCCTGCCTCAGCCTCCCCAGCAACTGGGCTTCCAGGCACCCACCATCACGACCAACTAATTTTTATATTTTTATAGGGACAGAGTTTCACCATGTTGGCCAGGCTGGTCTCAAACTCCTGACCTCAGGTGATCCCATTGCTGCGGCCTCCCAAAGTGCTGGGATTGCAGATGTGAGCCACCACGCCTGGCTGATGGCTTTTGTTAGTAGGGCAGACCCCAGGGAGGGAAACCTCTCCTCTCTGTCTTCATCCCACCTCCACCATTATCCAGCCCAGAGCTGGGTACCTGGAAGCTTCTCAGGCTCAGACAGGAGAGGCTGAAGAGGGCATCTCCAAGATGCTGAGGGGATCACATGGGGGACTCTGCATCATCCACAGGGTGGCTACCAAGGCTCCGAGGTGAACATATCCCTCACAGCTCTTGTCTTGATAGCCCTGGATGAGGGAAAGGAGTTGTGCAGCCAGGAGATACCGGTAGGATCCTGGAGAGGAGGGCAGGATCTGTGGGGTCCTCCAGCCCTAGCACCTGGAAAGCTCTTCCACCCTCACATCCCTCTGGGTCCCTCTAATGCCCAGACTTCTTTTCTCTGGTGATCTCCCTCTGGCCTCCTCCCTCTGACCCTCTAGAATTTGATGACCAGCATCGAGCAAGCCCCTGGATTCCTGGAGAGAAAACTCCCCGACAACATTTGCCAGACAACATTTGCCATAGCCACAGTATCCTACGCACTGGCGCTTGCCAACAGCCCCCGGGCCAACGACCACCTGGACAGCTTTGCCAGCCATGGTGGGTGTGGGCCCTTCTTAGTCAACCTCAGTCGTGGAGTGAGGAGGGGGTGATCTTAAACCCAGCAAGGTGTCACTCATCACTTAATGTTTCCTGAGCATCCACTGTGTGTCAACTCTTGAGCTCAGACCCTGTGAGACCAAGGTAAGCAACACTGATAAGGTCCCCGCCCTCAACGATCCTACAGTCCTTGGGAGAGACAATCAGAAGACAGGCAGGTCACTATATAATTCCAAACTGAATCCAGGAGCAGTGGCTAATGTTTGTAATCCCAGAACTTTGGGAAGACGAGGCAGGAGGATCACCTGAGGTCAGGACTTTGAGACCAGCCTGGTCAACATGGTGAAACCCCATCTCTACTAAAAATATAAAAATTAGCCAGGTGTGGTGGCAGTTGCCTGTAATCCCAGCTGTTCGGGAGGCTGAGGCAGGAGAATCACTTGAACCCAAGAGGCAGAGGTTGCCGTGAGCTGAGATTGCACCACTGCACTCCAGCCTGGATGACAGCAGGAGACTCTGTCTCAAAATAATGATGACAATAATAATAATAATAATTCCAAACTGAGACAAGCACTGAGATGATAACACACAACGGGAGGGGAGTACAGATTGGGGGGCCGAGATGAAAGACAGAAAGACATACCTGCTAGGTATGGTGGCTCATGTCTGTAATCCCAGCCACTTGGGAGGCTGAGACAGGAGGATTGCTTGAGGCCAGGAGTTTGTGACCAAACTGAGCAACAGAGTGAGACCCCATCTCTAAACAAAAAAAAAGTTTGTGATTGGCTGGCTGTGGTGGTATACACCTGTAGTCCCAGCTACTAGGGAGGCTGAGGCAGGAGGATCACTTGAGTCCAGAAGGTCAAGGCTGCAGTGAGCTGTGATCACCCCACTGCACTCAAGCCTGGGCAACAGAGCAAGGCTCTGTCTCTATATAAAAATAAAAAAGGCTGGGCATGGTGGCTCATACCTGTAATCCCTGCACTTTGGGAGACCAAGGCCGGTAGCTCACAAGGTCAGGAGTTCGAGACCAGCCTGACCAACATGGTGAAACCCCATCTCTACTAAAAGTATAAAAATTAGCCAGGCATCGTGGTGCACGCCTGTTATCCCAGCTACTCAGGAGGCTGAGGCAGGAGAATCACTTGAACTTGGGAGGTAGAAGTTGCAGTGAGCTGAGATCTCACCACTCTACTCCAGCCTCAGTGACAGAGTGAGACTCTGTCTCAAAAAAACCTTTTTTTTTCCCAAGGTACACCTTCATGAAAGACCATGAACATTCCAAGCAAAAGGAGCAGCACAAGCAAACACCCTGAGGTGGAAAGACTGCTTGGTGTTGTCAAGGATGGAGAATGTTTTTTTCGTTTTGTTTTGTTTTTGATTTTTGTTTTTTTTGAGACAGAATCTCTCGCTCTGTCACCCAGGCTAGAGTGCAATGGCACGATCTCGGCTCACTGCAACCTCCACCTCCTGGGTTCAAGCAATTCTCCTGTCTCAGCCTCCTGAGTAACTGGGACTACAGGCACCCACCACCACATCCAGCTAACTTTTTAATTTTTAGTAGAGATGGGTTTCACCATATTGGCCAGGATGGTCTCAGACTCCTGACTTTATGATCCACCTGCCTCAGCCTCCCAAAGTGCTGAGATTACGGGTGTGAGCCGCTGAGCCCAGCAGGATGGAGAGGTTATAAAACCTTCCCCTGGTTGATTCTACCTCACCCCCAAGATATCCCATCTGCTACATTCCACAAGTCAAGGAAAGTGGAGCTAGGTAAATTTGCTTGCAGTGGGACTGGAGGGACCTAAAGGAACTTTTACTTGTTTTTTTTTTTTTTTTTTTTTGAGACAAAGTCTCACTCTTGTCTCCCAGGCTGGAGTACAATGGCATGATCTTGGCTCACTGCATCCTCCACCTCCCAGGTTCAAGCGATTCTCCTGCCTCAACCTCCCGAGTAGCTGGGATTATAAGTGCTCACCACCACACCCAACTAATTTTTTTGTATTTTTAGTAGAGACCAGGTTTCACCATGTTCGCCAGGCTGGTCTGGAACTCCTGACCTCAGGTGATCCGCCTGCCTCGGCCTCCCAGAGTTCTGGGATTATAAGCATGAGTCACCACGCCCAGCCAGGAACTTGTTTTTTTTAACTCAATTTCCCCATTGGCAAATAGAGTCCCGTCTCCTAGGGTCGTTCTGAAAATTGAATGTCCACATTTCCTCAGCAAAGAGCTTCACATAAAGTAGGTGATCAGGGCTGGGCACGGTGGTTCATGCCTATAATCTCAACACTTTGGGAGGTCAAAGTGAGAGAATGGCTTGAGGCCAGGAGTTCGAAACCAGCCTGGACAACATAATGAGAACCACCCCCACCCCCACCACAAAAATAAAAATAAAGAAGGTGATCAATAAAATGACAGATGAGAAAACTGGGCCAGATGGTACAAGGAGAGAGCAGGTTAAGGTGGGCAGGCCCAGCTCTGGGTGACAAGCCAGGCATCCCTATTTCTAGACAAAACCCATTGGCCAGTGGATGAGCAGAAGCTGGGCCACTGTACACCGTTGAGGCCACAGCCTATGCGCTCATGCAGAAGCTGGAGCTTGGCCGGCACAATGAGACACACCCCATCGCCAAGTGGCTACTAGAGAAGCAGGAGCTTGGAGAAGGCTTCGGGTCCACCCAGGTGATGGGGACCTCCGGGAGGTGAGGGCCGGGGTCGCTAGCCAAGGTGCTGACGCTCCCAGCCCAAGGTGGGAGTTGGGGGGGGGCTGTCCTTGGTCCTGACGCGCCGCCCAATGGCTTCTCGGGTGCTGTCTGTGGTGCTGATCCACATAGCCCCCACCCCCCCCACCCCACCCGCCGCTTCCCCACCCCATTCCAACACCCAGACCACGGTGGTGGCCCTTGAGGCTCTGACTCGCTTCCGCCAAGATGTTCCCTTCGAGAGCGTCCAGGATTTCCGTGTACAGATCAGTGCCCCAAAGAGAGCCTTGAATGTGAATTGGCAGATTGATGGCAACAATGCCTACCAGCAGTGGTCAGCAAAGGTATGGCACTGAGGGGCAGGCCAGAGTCCACGCAGAGGTGGCACTGGAGATGAGGCCAAGCATCATGTCCCTGCCGATCTCCCTCCCAAGATGATATCATAAGCATTGGAAATGTGGCTATACTGTCAATGTATTGATTCATTTATTCCACCAACATTTCCTGAGCATCTGCTATGTACCAATGAATGTCCTAGGCATTGGGGTTATGTTATGAAAGATCCGTTGTCCCTGCTCTTATGGGATTTATGATCTAGAAGGAAATGGGCCTGGCGCTGTGGCTTATGTCTGTGATCCCAGCACTTTGAGAGGCCGAGTTGGGTGGATCACCTGAGGTCAGGAGTTCGAGATCACTCTGGTCAACATAGTGAAACTCCATGTCTACTAAAAATACAAAAATTAACCAGACATGGGCATGCCTGCAATTCCAGCTACTTGAGAGGCTGAGGCAGGAGAATCGCTTGAACCCAGGAGGCAGAGGTTGTAGTGACCTGAGGTCACCTGAGAGTGAGAGTTTGTCTCAAAATATAAATAAATAAATAAATAAATAAATAAAAAGAAATGACACCTTGGGCAACATAGCGAGACCCCATCTCTACGAAAAAAGAAGAGAAGAAGTAAAACAACCAGTCTAAGGTCATGCATTGTTTAGTGGATGTCCTGGACAAATAGTTGTCCAGATGAAGAAAGCAGAGGGAAAGGAAGACTGTTCCTCCTCCTCTTCCCCCTCGTCCTCCTCCCCCCTCCCTTTCTCCCCCTCCCCTTTCCCCTCATCCTCCTCCTCCTTCTCCTTCTTCTTCTTCTTGAGACAGAGTCTCACTCACCTACCCAGGCTGGAGTGCAGTGGCACAATCTTGGCTCACTGCAACCTCCACCCTCCTGGGTTCAAGCAATTCTCCTGTGTCAGCCTCCCCAACAGCTGGGATTACAGGCATGCACCACCATGTCTGGTTACATTTTGCATTTTTAGTAGAGATGGGGTTTCACCATGATGGCCAGGCTGGTCTTGAACTCCTGGCCTCATGTGATCCACCTACCTCGGCTTCCCAAAGTCCTGGGATTACAGGCATGAACCACTGTTCCCGGCCAAGGAAAAGTGTTTCTGACATAGGGAACAGCATAGAGTGGAGACCCAGAGCCAGTCAGGCACAGGAGTAGTCAGAAGGGAGAACAGCAGATAAAGCAGGCTGTCAGGAGGCTAGCATGGCTCAGCAGTAGGGCTGTGAGGCCATGGAAAGAATTAGGACTTGATCCTATAGGCAGTGAGATTTGAGTGACTAGCTGTGATTTTTTTTTTCTTTCTTT
>NW_016107578.1:783310-793664 GCF_001604975.1 Cebus imitator | reverse complement strand
AAAAAAAAAAAAAAATTAGCTAGACATGGTGGCCTATAGTCCCAGCTACTTGGGAGGCCAAGACAGGAGGATTGCTTGAGCTCAGAAGACAGAGGCTGTAGTGAGCTGAGAAAACACCACTGCACTCCAGCCTAGGCTACAGACTGAGACCCAGTCAAAAAGAAAAAAAAAATAGGCCAAATGAGCAGTTCCAGTTGATCTATGAGAGTGTAGACACCAGAAATGCTTTCTGAAGAGGAAAAAGAAAAACCATCTGCATGTAGAAAGATGGAAAATGAATCACCAGGTCCCAGGTTAGGGAATAACTGAGGCCCTGGTGACTGTTCAGGCTCCACATCCCCCTGCACTTGACCCTCACTTTGCTGCCTCCTCCACCCTTAAATCTTCCTCTTTGTTCTTTTCAGTTCCTTGCCCAGGACGATCTAGAGATCAAAGCCAGTGGCAGTGGGAGAGGCACCATCTCGGTAAGTCTTGTATTCTATCATACCAGTTTGTTCCGGCCGCTACAACAAAATAGACTGGGTGGTTTATAAACAATAGAAATTGACCCAGCATGTGGCTCATGCCTGCGATTCCAGCATTTTGGGAGGTCCAGGTGGGAGAATCACTTGAGCCCAGGAGTTCAAGACCCACTGGGGCAACAGAGTGAGACCCTGTCTCTACAAAATATGGAAAAATTAGCTGGGCATGGTGGCACATGTCTACAGTCACAGCTACTCAAGAGGCTGAGGTGGCAGGATCGCTTGAGTCCAGGAGGTGGCAACTGCAGTGAGTCGTGATTAAGACCTTGCATTTTACCCTGGATAACAGAGGGAGACGAAGGAAAGAAGGAAGGAAGGAAGGAAAAGCAAGAAGGAAGGAAGAAAGAAAGGGAGGGAGGAGGGAGGGAAGAAAGGTATGAAGGAAGGAAGGAAAAAAGAAAGGAAGAAAAAGAGAAAGAAAAGAAAAAAAGAAGAGGCTGGGTGCAGTGGCTCAAGCCTGTAATCCCAGCACTTTGGGAGGCCGAGGTGGGCAGATCACCTGAGGTCGGGAGTTCAAGACCAGCCTGACCAACATGGAGAAACCCCATCTCTAGTAAAAAATACAAAATTAGCTAGGCGTCGTAGTGGATTGTAATTCCAGCTATCAGGAGGCTGAGACAGGGGAATCGCTTGAACCCAGGAGACAGAGGTTGCGGTGACCTGAGATTGTGACATTGCACTCCAGTCTGGGCAACAAGAGTGAAACTCAGTCAAAGAAAGAAAGAGAGAAAAGTAAAAAAATAAAAATAAAAAACAAAGAAAAAAATTTTAAAAAGAGAGAGGGAGGGAGGGAGGAAAGAAGGAAGGAAGGAAGAAAAAAAAGAAATATTTATTGCTCACAGTTCGAAGTTCAAGATCAAGACAGGGTACACTCTCTGTTTCATAGATGGTGTCTTCTTGCTATGTCCTCACATGATAGAAGGGGCCAGGAAGGCCAAGCAAGGTGGCTTGTGTCTATAACCCTAGCAGTTTGTGAGACTGAGATGGGAGGAGTGCAAGACCAGCCTGGGCAACATAGATGGTGTCTCTCCCGCTATGTCCCTACAAAAATAAAAATTAAAAATTAGCCAGGTGTGTTGGCATGTGCTTGTAATCCCAGCTACTCAGGAGGCTGAGGTGGGAGGATTGGTTGACCCCAGGAGGTCGAGGCTACAGTGAGCTGTAATTGCACCACTGTACTCCAGCCTGGGCAACACAGCAAGACCCTGTCTCCAAAAAAAGGAAGATGTGAGGAAGCTTTTTGGGGTTGCTTTTACAAGAGCCCTAATCCCGTGTAGGAGAATATCACCCTTGTGATGTAATCACCCCCCAAAGACCCTATTTCCAAATACCATCAGACTGGTGATTAGGTTTCAGCATGTGAACTTGGAGAGACACAAACATTCAGCTCATAGCCCCCTATCTTGAGATTCTTTTTTTTTTTTTTTTTAAGATGGAGTCTCACTCTGTCACCCGGGCTGGAGTGCAGTGGCACAATCTTGGCTCACTGCAGCCTCCGCCTCCCGGATTCAAGGTACTCTCCTGCCTCAGCCTCCTGAGTAGCTGGGACTACAGTGTGTGTCATCATGCCCAGCTGTTTATATTTTTAGTGGAGATGGGGTTTCACTGTGTTAGCCAGGATGGTCTCGAGCTCCTGAACTCATGATCTGCCCACCTTAGCCTCCCAAAGTGCTGGGATTACAGGTGTGAGCCACAGCACCCGACCCCGTCTTGAGATTCTTAGCTGGAGCCCAGGGCTTCCCTAGTTGATGGGGCTACAGGCAAGCCCTAGATTTCACAACAGGATCAAAATCATCAATAATTTTAGCTATCAGTTAGGGCACTGCTATTTGCTAGGTATCAAGCTAAGGACACCTCAAAGCTACCCAGGAAGTTGGTAAGTTCATTCTACAGCTGGAGAGACAGAATCAGAATGGCCTTCATTTGTTCTAAATCAAGAGCCAGGACAGGTAGAGGACCAGCTGTCCTGGGACCCCTCTGCCCCTCCCACCAGGCTGAGTCCCTCAGCAGATGTCCCCTGGCTTGTCGCTCCCAAGGGAAGATTTTCCCCCCAGTATGCCTCCCAAGGCCCAGAAGATAACTCCGCCCTTCCTCCAAAATGTCAGCCAGTGATTGCGACCCAGGGATGTCTAATTCTTCTTTATTATTTTATTTTATTATTTTTTTTGAGACGGAGTTTCACTCATGTTACCCAGGCTGGAGTGCAATGGTGCGATCTCGGCTCACCGCAACCTCCGCCTCCTGGGTTCAGGCAATTCTCCTGCCTCAGCCTCCTGAGTAGCTGGGATTACAGGCACGCACCACCATGCCCAGCTAATGTTTTTGTATTTTTAGTAGAGACGGGGTTTCACCATGTTGACCAGGATGGTCTCGATCTCTTGACCTCGTGATCCACCCGCCTTGGCCTCCCAAAGTGCTGGGATTACAGGCTTGAGCCACTGCGCCTGGCTTCTTCTTTATTATTTTATTTTGACTATCATTCATTAAGCACATTTATTGCTGGATAGAGTCATTTAACAATTTTTTTTTTTTTTTTTTGAGGCTGAGTCTTGTTCTGTTGCCCAGGCTGGAGTGCAGTGGCATGATCGCAGCTCACTGCAACTGCTGCTTCCCGGGTTCAAGTGATTCTCCTGCTTCAGCCCCCCCAAGTAGCTGGGACTACAGGCACATGCCATCATGCCCAGCTAATTTTTGTATTCTTAGTAGAGATGAGGTTTTACCATGTTGTCCAGGCTGGTCTTGAACTCTTGACCTTAAGTGATCTGCCCACCTCGGCCTCCCAAAGTGCTGGGATTTATAGGCATGAGCCACTGTGCCTGGCCCATTCAACAAATATTTAGTGAGCATTTACTGTGTGCTGGGTCATTTATCAGTCCCAGGAAGACAGACATGAACAACAACAAAAAATATTCCTGGCTGGGCATGGTGGTTTATTTCTGTAATCCCAGCACTTTGGGAGGCTGAGGCAGGCGGATCACTTGAGATCAGGAGTTCAAGACCAGCCTGGCCAACATGGTGAAACCCCGCCTCTATTAAAAATGCCAAAAAAATTAGCCAGGCACGGTGGCAGGCCCCTGTAATCCCAGCTACTCGGCAGGCTGAGGCAGGAGAACTGCTTGAACCCAGGAGATGGAGAGCTAGACTCCAGACAGTGCTGTGGCCACTGCACCTAGGAATTGACAGGGTCATTCTTGCAGTAAATTCCCCACATGGCCAGAGACCTGGGAAGTCAAAGACTGGGGTGCAGGGCAAAGGCAGTGGGTGGGGAAGGGCTCTGACAGCCCCCTTTCCTGGCCCGGCAGATCCTGACCACGTACCACAAGTCCCCAGTGTCCTGGGAAGACAACTGCAACCGGTGCCAACTGAATGCGACTCTGCAGTGTTCCAGAAGGTGAGCCTGGACCCAGGAATGCCTAATCCTTGTTCTTTGTTATTTTTTTTTTTTTGGTCTTTGAGGTTTTTTTTGAGATGAAGTCTTGCTCTGTCACCAGGGCTGGAGTGCAGCGGTGTGATCTCAGCTCACTGCAACCTCTGCCTCCTGAGTTCAAGAAATTCCTGTGCCTCAGCCTCACGAGTAGCTGGGACTACAGGTGCTGCCACCACACCCGGTTAATTTTTATATTTTTAGTAGAGATGGGGTTTCACCATGTTGGCCAGGCTGGTCTCAAACTCCTGACCTAAAGTGATCTGCCCACCTAGGCTTCCCAAAGTGCTGGTATTACAGGTGTGAGCCACTGCACCCAGCCTATTATTTTATTTGACTATCATTCATTAAGCACATTTATCATGTAATGCAGTCATTTATCAAATATTTAGTGAGAACAAGCACGGTGGCTCATGCCTGTAATTCCAGCACTTTGGGAAGCTAAGGCAGGATGATCACTTGAGCACAGGAGTTCCAGACCAGCCTGGGGAACATAGCAAGATCCAACCTCTAAAAAAAAAAAAAAAAAAAAAAAATTAGCCAGATGTGGTAGTACACCCCTGTAGTCCCAACACTTTGGGAGGCCAAGGCAGGGGTGTCACTTGAGGACAGGAGTTTGAGACCAGCCTGGGCAACCTAGCAAGACCCCATATCTACAAAAAAATTAAGTTAGCTGGGTGTGGTGGTGTGCACCTGTAGTCCCAGCTACTGAGGGGTGAGGCAGGAGAATTGCTTGAGCTCAGGAGTTAGAGGCTGCAGTGAGCTATGATCACCACACTGCGCTCCAGTTCAGGTGATAGAGTAATACCCTGTCTCTAATCAAGTTTGAATAGAAACAACATTTTAGTGAGCACTCACTGTGTGTTGAGTCGTTTATGAGCCCCGGCAACATAGGCATGAATAAGAAAAATATTCCTTTTTTTCCAAGAAGCCACATTCTAGTGGGGAGAGACAAACAATACATAAATTGTAACATATTATACTCATACTATTATTTATTTACAATCTAAATAAATACATCTAGGCTGGGCACCATTGTTCACACCTGTAATCCCAGCACTTTTCTAGGCCAGGGCAGGAGGGTCACTTAAGGCCAGGAGTTCAAAACCAGCCTGGGCAACATAGCAAGATCCCATCTCTATAAAAAAATTGTTACCCATGCATGGTGGTGGGGACTTGTAGTCTTATCTACTCAGAAGGCTGAGGCAGGAGGACTGCAGGCCAGGAGGTTGAGGCTGCAGTGAGCTATGATTGCACCACTTCACTTCAGTCTGAACCACAGAGTGAGACCATGTCTGTAAGAAATACAAATAAATACATATATATTAAAAACAATCAGGCCAGGCACAGTGGCTCATGCCTGTCATCCCAGCACTTTGGGAGGCCAAGGCAGGCGGATCATGAGGTCAGGAGGTAGAGACCATCCTGGCTAACGTGGTGAAACCCCACCTCTACTAAACATATAAAAACATAGGCAGGTATGGTGTGTGCCTGTAGTCCCAGCTACTCAGAAGGCTGAGGCAGGAGGACCGCTTGAACCCAGGAGGCAGAGGTTGCAGTGAGCCAAGACTGTGCCACTGCACTCCAGCCTGGGTGTCAGAGTAAGACCCCATCTCAAAAAAAAAAAAAATCAGTATATAGCATAATAGCAGGTGATAACAAGTCTGTAAAAAATAAAATAGAAAGTCCAGGCACAGTGGCTCACAGCTGTAAGCCCAGCACTTTGGGAGACTGAAGCAGGTAGATCACCTGAGGTCAGGAGTTCAAGATCAGCCTGATCAACAAAGTGAAATGCCATCTCTACTAAAAATATATAAATTAGCTGGGCATGGTGCCTGGATCCTATAATCCCAGCTACTCAGGAGGCTGAGGCAGGGGAATCACCTGAACCTGGGAAGTGGATGTTGCAGTGATCCGAGATGGTGCCATTTCACTCCAGCCTGGGCAACAGAATAGGACTCCATCAGAAAGAAAGAAAAAAGAAAGAAAGAAAAGAAAGGAAGGAAGGAAGGAAGGAAGGAAGGAAGGAAGGAAGGAAGGAAGAAAAGAAAAGAAAGAAAGAGAAAGAGAGAGAAAGGAAGGAAGGAAGGAAGGAAGGGAGGAAGGAAGGAAGGAAGGAGGAAAGAAGGAAAGAAGGAAGAGTAGTTGCTTATAGTCATTACTGGAGATAGTGAAAAAGAAGAGAATAAATAACGTAGGAAAAGGTGATGTAGGCTTTGGGATGATCCAGGAAAAGCCCTCTGAGTATATGGCATATGAGCTGAGATAAGAAAGGAGGGAGAGAGTCAGCCATGAAGGATCTGAGGGAAGAGCATTCCAGGCAGACAGAACAGCAGGTGCAAAGGCCCTGGGGCAGAAATGAACTCATCATGTTTGAGAAATAATGAGGAGGCCTGTGTAGCTACAGGAGGAGCAAGGGTAGAGTTTTAGAAGAAGTTGGAAAGCTGATGGGGGAAGATGGTGTAGGGACTTGCTAGCCACAGCGAGGACTTTGGATTTTGTTCTGAGTAAGGTGGGAGCCATAGAAGGTTCCAAACAGAGAAGGAACGTGACCTACCACAGGTTTGCACAGTCTTCCTCTGATCTGACCACTCTGGGGGAAACAGACTGTGAAGGGTGAGAGTGGGGGCCAGATGACCAGGAAGGAGGTGACTGCACTGGTCCTGCAGGAGATGGTGGAGGCCGGGCCAGATTAGGGGCTCTGGAGATTATCAGAAACAGTGGGCTGGGAAGTGGCTCTTGCCTGTTATTCCAACACTTTGGGAGACAGAGGCAGGAGTATCGCTTGAGCTCAGGAGTTCAAGACCAGGCTGGGTAACATAGGGAGACCCCATCTCTACAAAAAAAATTAGCTGGACATGGTGGTACGTGCCTGTGGTCCCAGCTACTTAAGAAGTTGAGGTGGGAGGATCGCTTGAGCCCAGGAAGTTGAGGCTGCAGCGAGTTATGATTGCACCATTGCACTCTAGCCTGGCCAACAGAGTGAGACCCTCTCTTAAAAGAAAAAACAAAAAGAAAACAGAAAACAGAAATAGTTGGATTCCCCAGTTCCCAGTCTAGGGCACCAAGAAGAGAGGACTATTGGGAGCTCACTGTGCAAGTAAAGAGAACAAGCCTCACCAGTCCCATGAATTGTAGGGACTAAACATGACCCAGGCTTTGGTTTTTGCCAGATTTCTTAATAATAATAGTTACAAAGCACTGATCAGGCACCATGCAGAGAGCTTTACTTTTATTAACTCATTTAATCCTCATAACAACCCTGTTGGGTTGGGAATGTTATGATCCCCCCTTACAGATGAGTAAACTGAAGCACAGAGAAGTTCAGCAACTTGCTTAAGTCACACAGCAGTCAGAATTTGAACCCAAGAAGCTGGCTCCAGAGACTGCACTTGATCACTGTGCTCTCCAGCCTCTAAAACGCTGCCTTCTCTCTGCAGAAAATAAAAAGGGAGAGGAGACTTTTCGGCTCCGGATGGAAACAAGGTGAGGGCACCATGATCTTGGACTGGGTGGGAGAAGGGTCTCACTTTCTGCTATCCAGATTCCTCAGCGGCCCTCCCTGTGTGCTGAGTGGATGGTGGAAACCAGCCAAGCTTGCTTCTCTGTGCCTGTTCCCCATTCTGTCCCTGCTTCCTGCCATGTCTGCATGTCCTCAGATGACATGCTCTGTGACTCAGATGCCCAGAGCTGGTTCCAAGCCCTGAAGCTCTCCCCGTGGTTCTCATCTTCAGGCACCCCAGCCCCTACCCCAGTCCTGCCCTGTCCCATACCTCCCTTGCCCAGGTCTGCTTCAAATACAAATATTATTGGTCACCTACTGTGTGCCAGGCCCTATTCTTGGAGTTAGGGACCCAGTTATGAGCAAGCCAGCCTCTCCTTGCCCTGGCGAAGCCCACAGTCTATCAGGAGAGACAGACAATCATCAAATGATCACACAGAACCAATATGAAATGGCAACTATGATTTTCATGTGGCAAAGGAGAGGTTTATAGAGTCATGGGAAGCAAATCAGAGAATGATCTGGGCCCGGCGCAGTGGCTCATGCTGTAATCCCAGCACTTTGGGAAGCCGAGAGGATCACTTGAGCCCAGGAATTTGAGGCCAGCCTGGGCAACACAGCAAGGCCCCATCTCTAAAAAAGAAAAAGTTCAAAAATTAGCTAGGCATGGTGGTACATGCCTATAGTCCCAGAGACTCACAAGGCTGAGACAGGAGGATCGCTTGAGCCCAGGACGCTGAGGCTACAGTGAGCTATGATTGAGCCACTGCACTCCAGCCTGGGTGACCCTGTCTCAAAAAGAAAACGAAAATGAATGATCTGGTGTGTTTGGTGTGTAGGTTTGGGAAGGCTTCCCAGAGGGAGTGATGCATCAGCTAAGATGGAAAACATGAGGGATGTTTCAGGATGGAAAGGCAAAATTGAGGGTTCCAGGCCGAGTGAACAGCATGTGCAAAGGTCTGCTGGCAGGAGAGGGAACAAGGCTAACAGTGATCAAATGAAGGCTGAGGTGGGAGGAGTTGACATGGAAGGGTGTCAGGACTGAGGGAAGGCCTTTGGTCACTGAAGCAAGGAGGTTGACATAGTCAGATCTCTGCTTGCTAGAGCTCTGTTGTGCATGGCAAAGGGGACATGGGGAGACCTGAGAGGAGGCTACTGCACTAGTCCGAGCAAGGGATGATAGCAGTGGGGAGGACAGTGGGGAGAGATTAGGGCTGTGAACTCCCAGGTTCCAGGACGATCGAGAGGCCACGATGACCATCATGGAGGTCTCCCTGCTCACTGGCTTCTACCCCAACCAGGATAATCTCAAACAGGTAATGCAGACCCCACCTGCCTGCTTCCTGAGTAACATTCCCATACTTCCCACGTGGGTGCAGGGCAGTGTCTACTCAAGGCAAGACTCCGGGGTTATAATGCCCCAGCGTCACTTCTGGTTGACTCCCTGCATGGCCTCAACCAAATCTTTTTCCTGCTGAGGCCTCAATTTCCCCAAGAGTAGGGTTGATTGGACAGAGGCTGGAGCTCTAGGGCTGGGGGCCTTGGAGGCTGTCAGCACCTCCAGTGTCTGCCCTCTGCCCCAGCTCACAAGTGATGTGGAGAGGTACACCTTTCAGTATGAAACCAAGACAAGTACCAGCGATAGCACCGTTGTCCTCTACCTGGAGAAGGTGAGGAAGGCCGGGTGCCCTCCACCAGAGGCGTGTGGGCACCCCGGGGGCTGGAGAACCCAAGGTCATTCCCCTGGGAGGGTTTTGCAGAGAGCGAGGCCCTCTGAGGTTAGCTCCTCTGGTTGCAATTCCTGTGACTAAGGCCTCATGGCCCGTGGTCATGACCAATGCCAACAGCCAAGGCCTCATGGTCAGTGCCACAAGGTCAGTGCCCCACGGTCAGTGGCCCTTGTTGGCTCAGACAAGACTCTGTTCTCTCCAGCTCTCCCATGAGAAAAACACAGTGCTGGGCTTTCGGGTTCACAGGATGCTGCAGGCGGAGTTCCTGCAGGCCGCCCTGAGCACCGTCTATGACTACTACGAGCCTTGTAAGGAGGGGCCGTCGCGCAGGGGGAGGAGGCCTGCAAAGGACAGGGCCAGAAGCCACGGGATGAGAGACGGGGCGTTGCCAAAAGGGGTCGTGGCCTGGGTGCGCATAAGGGGCGGGGCCTTGTGGGATTGACGTATGTGGGCGGGGCCAGGAAGGAGATGGAGCAAAGTTGAAGGGGGACTGGGCGCGGCCTGCAGGGAATGGGTGGGGAAGGGGCAGGCTCTTTTGAGTGGGTGTGGCCTGTTGACTGAGGTGGCTGGGCACGGCCCTTCAAAGTGAGTTTTGCAGCAGGCAGGGCCAGGAGGAGGGGAAGGTCTGGGAGGACCTGGAGGGCACAGCCCTGGGACAAGGAAGAGCAGGAGGGAGCCTGGACTCGGCCCTTTGGAGGATGGGGAGGGCAAGGCCAGGGCCCAGAGGGGAGAGGTGGACACTGAACCCCCAGGAACTCTGGCCCAACGACCCCTCCCCCAACCCCTGCACCCTCCACCCACAGCCCGGAGGTGCAGCACTTTCTACAACCTGCCCACAGAGCAATCTTCCCTGCAAAAGATCTGCCTCAAAGACGTCTGCAGATGTGCAGAGGGTGAGATGTACCGAGAGTGAGCTTCATGTCACCGGGCTGGGGCTGTCAGGTTGTGGGGGCGGGTGGGGGGGGTGGATCCAGGACCCCTTCAAGCCTCCTCCTGGCTGTAGTCTGGTCTGAATTTAGACAGAAAGAGACAAAGCCAAAGAGAGACAGAAACAGGCGCAGAGAGACAAAGATTGTCACACACACGCACACACTGCCAAAGATCAAATGACAGGGAGACAGACACAAAGAGACGAAGAAGGGAGAAATAGACAAGAAAGTGACCAAAGGCCGGGCGT
>NW_016107578.1:750435-782159 GCF_001604975.1 Cebus imitator | reverse complement strand
GCCTCCCTGGTTCAAGTGATTCTCCTGCCTCAGCCTCCCGAGTAGCTGGAACAACAGGCACACGCCACCTCACCCAGCTAATTTTTTGTATTTTTAGTAGAGACGGGGTTTCACCATGTTGGCCAGGATGGTCTCAATCTCTTGACCTTGTGATCCGCCTGCCTCAGCCTCCCAAAGTGCTGGGATTACAGGCGTGAGCCACCCTGCCCGGCCCCCATCTCTTTAAAAAAAATAATAAAAAGAAAGAAAAAGAAAAAAAAAAAGAAAGAACAAAGGAAGGAAGGAAAAAGAAAATAGAGAAAGAGAGCCCCACAGACTAGAAAGGCCAGATCCAGAGACCCAAGGGTCCCAGGCCTGGGGGCTGAAGGGAGGGAGAGTGGGGGGTGCAAATAGGAGGAAGTCCCCTGTCCCAGTGCAGCCAGAGCAGCCACCCGCCTGACCCTGCAGGACAGTGCCCATCCCTGTGGAAGCCCAGTGTCCAACTGAGGCAGGAGGATCTCCAGGTAGCAGCATATGAGACAGGCATGGATTTTGGTGAGTGTGGGGAGTGGCAAGGGACAGAGCCCACCTGCAGGCCAGACGCCAACATGACACCCTCCTGCCCTCCCCTTTCCCCAGTGTACAAGACAAAGCTGGAATCTGTGGAGGTCTCTGCCTCCAACCCTTACGTCTATTACAACATGCAGCTTGAAGACATCATTAAGAGTGGTATGTCCCAGGTGACAAAGGAGAAATCCCAGTGTGGAGTCATGCTGGAGGTCCACCCTGGGGGTCCCAGTGTGCGGGAGGGTCCAACCTCTACATGCACACACACTGGGTTTTCTCCAGGCACGGACCCTGCCACACCTCTCAGCATGAAGAAATTTGTCTCCCACGCCACCTGCCACGACTCCCTGGGGTTGCAAGAACAGGAATCATACCTCATCATGGGCCAGACATCAGACCTGCAGAAGCCCAGTGGGTATGTGAGGGGCTTCACCTGTCCTGCGGACTCAGGCCTGGTCTTTTCCCTACCCTCAACCCAGCCTTCAGTTCCACAATTTTTGCTGGACTTACCACAAGAGATCTCAGATTTCAGGGTGGCCCTAAATGGAGGTACAAGTTGTGTACTGCACAACTCCAGGAAGTACCATCCATACAGTGCAACCTTGATCTCACTGCAACCTCCATCTCTGGGTTCAAGTGGATCTCCTGCCTCAGCCTCCCAAGTAGCTGGGATTACAGGCATGTGCCACCATTCCTGGCTAATTTTTGTGCTTTTAGTAGAGATAGGATTTCATCATGTTGTCCAGGCTGGTCTCAAACTCCTGGCCTCAAGTGATCCGCCCATCTCAGCCTCCCAAAATGCTGGGGTTACAGGCGTGAGCCACCACACCTAGCCAGGGAAGTGATTTGGGCTAAGAGGCTGGAAGACCAGAGAGGGCCCTAGGGTGTGGACACTGCAGGCTAAGGCTCTGGGAGGCTGTCAGACAGGGCAGGGCAGGGAGGTCCCTGTGTCTCCAGGGCACCAGGTTCTCCTCAGCTGCTTGCTGTCTCTGGCCCACAGTTACAGCTATGTCCTGGGCTGGGAGACGTTCCTCATGCTTTGGCCAGCATACAGAGATGCCAGCAAGGAAGAACTGTGGGGCCAGCTGGAGGAATTTTCGGAATATATGCGCACCAATGGCTGCGAGTCCTGAGCCTCTTCTTTCAGGAAGCTGTCACTAGGCAGCTCTGGGCCACTGGGTTTAACCCCAACTAAAGAGCACAGGATGTCACACGCAAACCCTGGACACCTGTCGCTGTTTCAGCTTTCACCAGGGGACCTGCACAACCTGCCCCGGCATGGCGGGAACCTGTCTCCTGTCTCCTCCCTTTCTTGCTCCATTCTAATCACACTGGCCTCCCTTGCATCCTTCCAACACCCACCTCAGCAGGGAGATGATTCCCAGTGCTGGGCTTCTGCACCCACTATTCCTCACCCAGGCGCACTCCTCCCCTAAATTTGGCTTGGCTTGAACCATTCCTTTGTGTGGGTTCTGTTTAAATGTCACCTCTGGCCAGGCATGGTGGCACATGCCTGTAATCCCAGCACTTTGGGAGCTGGAGGTGGGTGGATCACTTGAAGTCAGGAATTCGAGACCACCTTGGCCAACATGGTGAAACGCCGTCTCTACTAAAAATACAAACATTAGCTGGGCGTGGCGGCACACGCTGTAATCCTAGCTACTCGGGAGGCTGAGGAAAGAGAATCATTTGAAACTGGGAGGTGGAGGTTCCAGTGAGCCGAGATCGTCCCACTGTACTCCAGCCTGGGCAACAGAGCAAGACTAAGTCTTAAATAAATAAATAGGTAAGTAAATAAATGTATGTCACCTCTTCAAAGACACCTTCTCGGGCAGAGTGCGGTGGCTCACACCTGAAATCCCAGCACTTTGGGATGCTGAGGCGGGAGAATCATTTGAGGACAGGAGTTCAAGACCAGCCAGGGCAACATAGGAAGACCCCTGTGTCTACTAAAAATAAAAACAAATTAGCCAGGCATGGTGTTGCACGCCTGTAGTCCCAGCTACTTGGGAGGCTGAGGCAGGAAGATCACTTGAGCCCAGGAGTTTGAGACCAGCCTGGGCAACATAGTGACACTCCAATCTTTACCAAAAAAAAAAAAAATATATATATATATATATATATATATATTTTTTTTTTTTTTAAACCAGTCATGTTGGCATAAGCCTGTAGTCCCAGCTACTTGGGAGGCTGAGGCTGGAGGATTGTTTAAGTCCTGGAGTTCAAGGCTGCAGTGAGTTACTACCATACCACTGCACTCTAGCCTGGGTGACAGAGCAAGATCCTGTCTCTAGGAAAAAAAAAAAAGTAACTTCTTTCATAACACACCTAAAATAGACTCCCTCCTGTCACTCTCCCTCCCCTCACCCTGCTTTTTTTTTTTTTTTTTATTCAGACAGAGTCTTGCTCTGTCACCCAGGCTGAAGTGAGGCTGGAGTGCAGTGGTGAGATCTTGGCTCACTGCAACCTCCGCCTCCCCAGTTCAAGCGATTCTCCTGCCTCGGCCTCTGAAGTAGCTGGGATTACAGGGGTACACCACCATGCCCAGCTAATTTTTTTCTGTTGTTTTTTTTTGAGATGGAGCCTCACTCTGTTGCCCAGGCTGGAGTGCAGTGATGCGATCTCGGCTCATTGCAACCTCCACCTCCTGGGTTTAAGTGACTCCTCTCTCTCAGTCTCCTGGGTAGCTGGTATTACAGACACCCACTACCATGCCCAGCTACTTTTTGTGTATTTTTAGTAGAGATGGGGTTTTACCATGTTGGCCAGGTTGGTCTCGAACTCCTGACCTCAGGTGATCCGCCCACCTTGGCCTCCCAAAGTGCTGGGATTACAGGCATGAGTCACTGCACCAAGACTAGATTCTTTATCTGTGTTTTTGCTGTCTGTTTCCCCTCCTAGGCTGGGAGCCCCAGGAGAGCAGGGAGGCTGCCTGTCTTAGCCACAGTTGTAATCACAGACACTCAGGGCCTGGCACATAATAGCTGCTCATTTTGCTCAACGAATGATTGAAGAAGTAAAAGAGAGAGTGAGAAAGAAGAAAGGGAGGGAAGGAAAGAAAGATAAAAGGATGGAGGGAGAGAGAGATGGGAGGAGGGAAGGAGGAAGGAAGGGAAAAAAAAGGGAAGGAGGGAGAGAGAGAAAAAAAGAGAGAAGGATACAGCAAGGGAAGGGAGGGGAGGGAAGAAAGGAAGGAAGGAAAGAGGGCAGGCAAACAGCTTATGGCCTGTTTCTGTACAGCCCTCAGCTAAGGGCTTTTTTTTTTTTTAACTTTTATTTTTATTTATTTATTTATTTATTTGAGACAGTCTCACTCTCGTCCCCCAGGCTGGAATGCTGGAGTGCAATGGGTGATCTCAGTTCTCTACAACCTCCGCCTCCCGAGTTCAAGTGATTTTCCTGCCTCAGCCTCTCCAGTAGCTGGGATTACAGGCACCCGCCACCACCCCTGGCTAATTTTTCTATTTTTGGTAAAGACGAGCTTTTGCCATGTTGGCCAGGGTGGCCTCAAACTCCTGACCTCAAGTGATCCACATGCCTTGGCCTCCCAAACTGCTGGGATTACAGGTGTGAGCCACCACTCCCAGGCTTTTTAAAAAATATGTTTTTAAAGGATTGATCAACAACAACAACAGGCTGGGCACGGTGGCTCCTGTCTGTTAAGCCCAACACTTTGGGAGGATGAGGTAGGAAGATCACTTGAGGCCAGGAGTCCATGATCCACCTAGACAAGAGCCAGGCATGGTGGGGGTGTGCACCTGTAGTCCCAACTACTTGAGAGGCTGAGGAGGGAGGATCGCTTGAGCAGCTTTAGGCTGCAGTGAGCTATGATCACACCACTGCACTCCAGTCTTGGCAACAGAGTGAGACCTGTCTCTAAAAAATAAATATAAACAAACAACAAAAAAGAATGCACAACAGAGAACCTATGTGGCCTGAAAACCTAAAATACTTATTATTCTGTCCCTTACAGAAAAAAAAATGCCTACTTCTGAGTTAGAGCATTTGTTATGTATCAAATCACCTCCAAACATAGAGGCTCTTTCTTTTTTTCTTTTTCTTTTGTATCCAGCAAAAAACATAGAGGCTTAAAACAATAAATATTTATTATTATTATCATTTCATTTCTGTGGGTTAGGAATTCACAAACAGTGGTTTAGTGGGAGAGTTTGGCTCAGAGTCTCTCATGAGGTTGCAGTCAAGATATCAGTGGGGGACAGCTGTCATCTGAAGGCTTGACTGGAGCTGGAAGACCCACCTCCAAGGTAGTTCACTCACATGACTGGCAAGTGGGTGGCGGTTGGTGGTGAGAGGCCTCAGGTCCATGCCATGTAGATTTCTCCACAGAGCCCTATGGAGAGGCTATGGAGAGGAAGCTGCTTGAGCTTCCTCACAATATGGGAGCTGGCTTTTCAAGAGCCAATATTCCAAGAGAAAGAGCAGAGGGAGTTACAGTGCCTTTTATGACCTAGCCTTGGGAGTCACACACCATCATTTCTGCAACATCCTATTGGTTACATGAGCCAGTATTACTCAGCATGGGTGGAGACTACACAAGGCATGACTACTGGGAGGCAGGGTTCACTAGGGGAATACATTTTAGTTGGCCGTGGTATCCAGTCCATTTAATGTGTTGCAGGATTTGGTTTGTTAACATTTTGTTGAGGATTTTTGCATCTATATTCATAAGGGATGTGGGTCTGTAGTTTTCTCTTCTTGTGTTATCATTGTCTGGAATGCTGGCCCCATAAGATGTGTTAAGAAATATTAAGAGAATTCTTAATATTTAAGAAAATATTAAGAAATATTCCCACCTCCTGGGCATGATGGCTCACACGTGTAGTCACAGCACTTTGGGAGGCTGAGTCAGGCAGATCACTTGAATCCAAGAGTTTCAAACCAGGCTGGGCAACATGGAAAAACCCTGTCTGTACCAAAAAATATGTAACAATTAGCCAGGCTTGGTGGTGTGTGCCTATAGTCCCAGGTACTTTGGAGACTGAGGTGGCAGGATGGCTTGAACCTGGAAGGTTGAGGCTGCAGTGAGCTGTGATCACACAACTGCACTCCAGCTTGAGTGACAGTGTATCCAAGAAAAAGAGAGAGAGAGAGAGAGACCAGGTGTGACGGCTCACTCCTGTAATTCCAACAATTTGGGAGGCTGAGGCAGGAGGACAACTTGAGCCCAGGAATTTGAGACTAGCCTGGGCAACAAAGTGAGACCCTGTCTCTACAAAAAATTAAGAAATTAGCCAGATGTGGTGGCATATGCCTGTAGTCCCATCTACATGGGAGGCAGGAGGATTGCTTGAGCCCAGAAGGTCAAGGCTGCAGTGAATCTTTCACACCACTGCACTCCAGCCTGGGCAGCAGAGTAAGACCCTGTCTCAAAAAAAAAAAAAAAAAAAAAAAAAAAAAAAAAAAAAAAAAAGAAAAAAAGAAGGAAAGAGAAAGAGGAAGGAAGGAAAAAAGGAAGAAAAAAAGGAAGGAAGGAAGGTTGGTTCCTTTCTCTTCTACTTGTTGGAAGCATTTGAAAATAATGTGTACTTAAATTATTGGTAGACTTCAGCACTTAAACCATTCAGTCATGACCTTTTCTTGTTTGGAGGTTTTTGATTACTAATTCCAGCTCTTATTATAGGTCTGTTGAGATTTTCTATTTCTTCTTAAGTCAGTTTTATGTGTTTCTAGAAATTTGTTCATCTAGATAGATTATCTGATTTCTCAGTGAATAATTGTTCATAGCATTCTCTTATAATCCTTTAAATTTCTGTAAGGTCAGTAGTAATGTCTCTATTTTCATTTACAATTTTAGTTATTTGCACCTTTTTTTCCTTTGTCAGTATTGCTAAAGGTTTTTTCTTTATCTTTTTAAAAAACCAACTTTCGGTTTCATTGAGTCTTTAAATCTCTCCACTATTTTTCTCTTTTCTTTCTCCCTTTTTTTTAAGCTGGGTTCTTGCTATGTTGCCAAAGCTGGTCCCGAATTCCTGGAATCAAGTGATTCCCCATTCCTCAGCCTCCCAAAGTGCAGAGATTACAGGCATGAGCCACTACACCTAGCTAATCTGTTTGCATTTTAAATTTTAGCTCTTATTCATTTTTATGGACAGGTTCCCACTCTGTCACCCTGGCTGGAGTGCAGTGGCATGATCATGGCTTGCTGCAGCCTTGAACTCCTGGGCTCAAGTGATCCCCCTGCCTCAGACCCCTGAGGAGCTGGGACTATAGGCAGGAGCTGCTGAGTCTGGCCTATACTTACTATCTTTTTAGGATACTTGAAGACAAGAAGATTCTCCCAAAGGCAGACATATAGAAAAGAAAACTGGGGCCGGGCATAGTGGCCTAAAATGGTGGCTTATGCCTATAATTCCAGCACTTTGGGAGGCAAAGTCAGGTAGGTCACCTGAGGTCAGGAGTTAAAGACCAGCCTGGCCAACATGGTGAAACTCCGTCTCTACTAAAAATACAAAAAAATTAGCCAAGCGTGGTAGCAGGTGCCTGTAATCTCAGTTACTCGGGAGGCTGAGGCAGAAGAATCCCTTGAACCCGGGAGGCGGAGGTTGCAGTGAGCTGAGACTGCACCACTGAACTCCAGCCTGGGCAATAAAGTGAGACTCTGTCTGTCTCAAAAAAAGGAAGGAGGGAGGGAGGGACGGAGGGAGGAAGATAAAGAGAGAGAGAAAGAGAAAGGAGAGAGACAGAAGAAAGAAAGAAAGAGAGAGAGAAAGAAAGAAAGAAACAGAAAGAAAAAGAGAGAGAGAGAGGGAGAGAGAAAGAAAGAGAGAGAGAAAGAAAGAAAGAAAGAAAGAGAGAGAGAGAGGGAGAGAGAGAAAGCAAGCAAGCAAGCAAGCAAGAAAGGCAGGCCCTGGAACCAGAATGTGCACATCCTCCATCTCCTGTTCTTCAACATGGAAAGCACTTCAGTGGCCACGGACAAAAGTATGTAATGTTTTTTACCGTGCGTGCGTACACAGGGACTTCCTCCTTCTAAATCAAACCCTTCTTAATGTTTAACTTGTTTGGAGGAGAGGTCCAACACGCTTTGCTCTTGCAATCAGAAAAGGAAAAAAAGGGCAGAGAGTCGTGCTTAGAGGGGAGGGAATGCTAGACACAAATTTAAAATTTCAAAATGTAAAGTAGAAAGAGGTGACGCTGTCTGGCCATCCTATATCCCGGAGTTACAGGCCTGGTGTCTGCAGCAACTGCCTTTTCTTTAGTACTTTGCCTCGGAGACTTCTGGCCTTGGTTTTCCTCCAGAATGTAGGATCAATGATTAACAATGGATGTTTCTGCGGTCAGGAGCTGAGATGTGGCAGCAAGTTGGAGTGAAGGACTGTTTCCCACAGGCCACGCCTTAGGAAACACGAGATAAGCCAAGGTGCGGGGCGTGGTGACTCACACCTGTAGTCCCAGCACTTTGGAAGGCTGAGGTGGGAGGATCACTTGATCCAGAAGGTGAAGGCCGTAGTGACCTATGATCATGCCACTGCACTCCAACCTGTTGACGAGGCAAGTTCCCATCCCCCCAGAAAGGAAGAAAGTGGCCAGATGTGGTGGCTAAAGCCTATAATCCCAGCACTTTGGGAGGCTGAGGCAGACGTATCTCTTGAGTCCAGGAGTTTGAGGCCAGCCTGGCCAACATGGCAAAACCCTGTCTCTACTAAAGATACAAAATTAGCCGGGCATGGTGGTGCACACCTGTAATCCCAGCTACTACTCTGGAGGCTGAGGCTCGAGAATCCCTTGAACCTAGGAGGCAGAGGTAGCAGTGACATAAGATCGTGTCACTGCACTCCAGCCTGGGAGACAGAGCAAGACTCTGTTTCAAAAAAAGAAAGAAAGAAAATAGGAAGGAAGGGAGAGAGGAAGGAGAGAGGAAGGAAGGGAGGTGGGTTAAGGACTGCCTGGTTCCAAAGCATGCCCCCTTCATATCTACAATTCTCAACCTAAATTCCAGCTTGAAGGAGTTTGCAGTCAGTTGGCCTGAATTCAAATCCTGGCTATACCACTTATAAGCTGGCTGTCCGCATGATTTGTTTAATCTCTTGAAGGCTCAGTTTCTTCCTCTGTAAGGGACAATCATGCCTAAGCCAGAAGATCCTAAGGCCGAGGGCACAACCTGCAGAGAGCCTGACACCCAGTGAGCCCCAGATACACTCAGGGCATTTCTTTTAGCCACTATAATTTCTCCAAACTCATCTGAGCAGAGCTCCATCAAACAAGTTCCTCAGGTTTTGCCCATAAGGTATTCCTGGAAAAGTATATGAAGCTGATTTCATAAGCCTCAAACAATAGATTTCTGTGCTACAAAGGATGTTCGATTAGCTGAGAACTACTCAAATTATAAAATCCCAAATTACTTCTTATGTCTTAGGTGTTCATTGTCAAAGATAGTGTCCAGGATTTCATCCATGTTATTATTATTTCTTTCTCCGTGTTATTTTTAAAAATTAATTGGCTTTATCTTATTGGGTATTTTTTTTCTCATTATAAAAATGATAGATTAGATGTTTGTTGCAAGAAAAATTCAAACCAGGTGCAGTGGTTTATGCCTGTAATTCCAGGGCTTTGGGGGCCCGAGGAGGGAGGGTCACTTGAGCCCAGGAGATCAAGATCAGCCTGAGCAATAAAATGAGACCCTGTTTCTATGATTAAAAAAAAAAAAATGGCCGGGAACGGTGGCTCACACCTGTAATCCTAGCACTTTGGGAGGCCAAGGCGGGTAGATTACCTGAGGTTGGGAGTTGGAGACCAGCCTGACCAACATGGAGAAACCCTGTCTCTACTAAAAATACAAAATTAGCCGGGTGTGGGGGCGCATGCCTGTAATCCCAGCTACTGAGGCAGGAGAATCACTTGAACCTGGGAGGTAGAGGTTGCAGTGAGCCAAGATCGTGCCATTGCAGTCCAGCCTGGGCAACAAGAGTGAAACTCCATGTCAAAAACAAAAAAATTAGCTGACATGATGATGCACACCTATCATCACAGCCACTTGGGAGACTGAGGCAGGAGGATCACTCAAGCCCAGGAATTCAAGGCTGCAGTGGGCTATGATGTCGACATGGCATACCAACCTGGGTAGCAAGTGGGACTCTGTATCTAAAAAAAAAAAAAAAAAAAAGAGGTCAGGCACGATGGCTCAGTCCTGTAATCCCGGCACTTTGGGAAGCTGAGGAGGGTGGATCACCTGAGGTCAGGAGTTCCAGACCAGCCTGGCCAACATGGTGCAAAACCCATCTCTATTAAAGACAAAAATTGCCAGCTACAATGGCTCACACCTGTAATCCCAGCACCTTGGGAGACTGCGGTGGGAGGATCACTTGAGGTCAGGAGGTCAAGACCAGCCTGGGTAACACAACAAGGCCCTGTATCTATAAAAAATGAAAAATTAGGTTTTCCCCATGTTGGCCAAGCTGGTCTCAAACTCCTGGCCTCAAATGATCCACCCGCCTCAGATTCCCAAAGTGTTGGGATACAGGTGTGAGCCACCAAGCCTAGCCCTGATGTATAGATTTAAATCTGCAGTTTACTGGTTTTTTTGAGATGAAGTTTCGCTCTTGTTGCCAAGACTGGAGTGCAATGGCATGATTTCAGCTCACTGCAACCTCTGCCTCGTGGGTTCAAGTGATTCTCCTGCCTCAGCCTCCCAAGTAGCTGAGATTACAGTTTTCTTTTCTTTTCTTTCTTTCTTTTTTTTTTTTTTGAGACAGAGTTTCTCTCTTGTTGCCCAGGCTGGAGTGCAATGGTGTGATCTTGGCTCACTGCAACCTCCGCCTCGTGGGTTCAAGCGATTCTCCTGTCTCAGCCTCCTGAGTAGCTGGGATTACAGGTGCATGCCAACATGCCCGGCTAACTTTTTTGTATTTGTAGTAGAGACGGGGTTTCATCATCTTGGTCAGGCTGGTCTTGAACTCCTCACCTCAGGTGATCCACCCACCTCTGCCTCCGGAAGTGCGGGATTGCAGGTGTGAGCCACTGAGTCGGCCTACTTTTTTTTTTTTTTTTTTTTTTTTGAGATAGTCTGTCACCAGGCAGGAGTGCAGTGGCGTGATCTCAGCTTACTGAAACCTTGCTTCCCAGGTTCAAGCGATTCTCCTGCCTCAGCCTCTTGAGTAGCTGGGATTATAGGCGCACGCCTCCACATCCAGCTAATTTTTGTATTTTTAGTACAGACGGGATTTCACCATGTTGGCCAGCATGGTCTCTATCTCGACCTTGTGATCCATGCCTGGACCAGTTTTTTGTTTACTAAAGAACATATCTTTCGGCCAGTGTAGAGGCTCACACCTGTAATGCCAGCAATTTGGGAAGCCAAGGGGGAGGAACACAAGGTCAGGAGTTTGAGACCAGCCTGGCCAACATAGTGAAACCCCATCTCTACTCAAAATACAAAAAATTAGCCAGGTGTGGTAGCAGGCACCTGTAATCCCAACTACTTGGGAGGCTGAGGCAGGAGAATCACTTGAACCTGGGAGGTGGAGGTTGCAGTGAGCCCAGATCTCACCATTGCACTCCAGCTCAGGCGACAGTGCAAGACTCCATCTCAAAAAAAATACATATATATGTGTGTGTGTGTGTGTGTGTATATATATTTCTATAATAAAGATATTGTTATATAACGATTTACAGAATATATTGATATAACTGTATTTGTATATAACTTATAAATAATATCCATCTTTGAGGCCAGGAGTTTGAGACCAGCCTGGGCAACATAGCAAGACCCCGTGTCTACCAAAAAAAATTGAAAATTAGCCAGGAATAGTGGCATAAGCCAGTAGTCCCAGCTACTTAGGAGGCTGAGGCAGCAGGGTCATTTGAGCCTAGGAGTTCAAGGTTGCAGTGAACCATGATCAAGCCACTGCACTCCAGCCTGGGCAATAGAGCAAGACCTTGTCTCAAAAGATAAATAAATAAATAAATAAACATCCATCTGGGGGTGGAGCTTTAACAGTTTTACCTATGGGGTGTCCAATGGAGAAAAAAATTTGGAGTCGTTGAATACAATGCTATTTTGCCACTTAGAGAGTATCTGGCAGTCTCTGGAGACATATTTGGTAGTCACCACGGGGAGAGTGGGGAGCCATTGGCATCTAGTGGATGAAGCCCAGGTATGCTGTTAAATGTCCCCTGATAACAGGACAGTCCCCCACACAAAGAACTAGGCAGCCCAAAAATGTCAAGCGTGCTGGGCTTAAGAAACCCTTGCCCGAGCGCCCCAGACTTAGTCTTGCTTTGGGGGCTCCGCAGGCTGCTTCATCTCCGCACTCTATTCCTCCCCTAAACCTCCAATTCCAGTGACGCTGTACAAAGCATCCCCTCCTCCAATGAAGCAGCCATCTCTGATGTCCCCAGGCTGGGCCAGAGCCCCACCACCCTAGGGCTCCCAGATGCGTCCTGTACTAGGTTCGAATTGTCCCAGACCACCGCGTTCTCAACCATGGCAGATTCCCTGGATCCCTGAGACAGCCGGATTCTACCGGGCTACTAGAGACCAAGAATCTGTATTTTTCTCAAGCACCGCTCCCGCACCACTCGCACACTGCCTGCCCCATCAAGGGCACACAGCAGGTGGCCCAGTGCTAGTTGAGCGCCTACTGCAAGCCAGGCGCTATTACGCGATCCACTCGGGAATCTTGGCACAGGCTCCACTCCATGGTATAGACACCAGGATCCCCCCCATTTCACAGAGAAGTAAACTGAGGCTCAAAGAGGTGACCGTAGCGGTACAAAGACTCAGGGCAGGAAAAGGCCCAGGTCCTCAGAAGCTCCAGATTCCCTGGGGAAGAGGGAGGACAGAGAGGAGGGTGATGGACTGAGGGAGCGCGCGCTGGGTGGGGGGGCGCGAGGCCTCGCCGCGGCCTTCTGATGCAGCCCCGCCCCCACGAGGGACGTGAAGACGCGGACCCCGCGCAGCGTGGGGACATGTGACCGACTGCAGAGGCCGCGCCGCCTCCCCCGCCCGAGGTCTGCGCGCTCCGCCGCAGGGTGCAGACCCGGGGCGCCCGCCTGGGTTTGGGGCGCAAGAGCAGAGGCGGAGCCAGGGCGGAGCCAGCGCGCCCGGTCCCCCCCGAACCGAAAGCGAAACAGGGGCCAGGGAGGAAGGGCGGAGCCGGCCCCGAGGCACCGCCCCCTGCCCTGCGCGGCTGCTGGACCGACGGGCGCGCCCAGGTAGGGGGGCGGCTGAGCCGCGCAGTGCGGACCCTCTCTGGGACCTGCGCCGCCGCCACCATGTCTCAGGAAGGTGTGGAGGTAGGAGATGGCTACGGCTGGTCCTGGGGGGAGCCGCGACAGACCCCGAGGAGCGGCCAGGAGGCGCGGAAGGGGCTTCGCAGTTCCTGGGGACCCCCATCCTAGAACCCCAAATCCTTACCCCTGCCTGGCGCTCGCCCCCCTTGAAAAAGAAAGTGACTCCCACGTTTCCCCAGAGCGAAATGAGGCCTCCCTGAGGAAAAGCGGGGGCTGCAGGGTCAAAGGTCAGAGGCCAGAGATAACCTGGCCGACCCCCCACCTTAGGCTGGGACGCTCGCCGCAGCCCGCGCCCTCCCCCAACGCCCTGTGGGGACTTTGGCTTTTTCCAGGAAATGCCGTAGAGGGATGGAGGGGGGGGCGGCAGAGGCCAAAACCAAGGGTCAAGTTCAGGCCGGGAGAACGGTGCCTAGAGATGGGGGAGGGAAGATCGCGCGTCCCCTTCCCCCACCGGAGCCCCGGTGTCCCCATCCCAGCTGGAGAAGAGCGTCCGGCGCCTCCGGGAGAAGTTTCATGGGAAGGTATCCTCCAAGAAGGCGGGGGCTCTGATGAGGAAATTCGGCAGCGACCACACAGGAGTGGGGCGCTCCATCGTGTACGGTGAGGCTGAGGGGGTCCCGGGCCTGGTGCGGGGACTGCGCGTGGGATCGCCGAGGGGGCGTGGTCTAGGGAGAGGCGTTGAGATCACCTCCCCTGGAGATCCCAGCTTGGGGGAGGCTCTGCGTCGCGGCTCTGGGTGGCCTGGAACTCCCATAGACCCTTCAAAGGCCCTTCCCTTAGACGCACTCTCCCCTGCAGGGGTAAAGCAAAAAGATGGCCAAGAACTGAGTAACGACCTGGATGCCCAGGTAACCTCTCCCCTCTCAAAGGACTGGGTCACGGGACGGAGAGCAAGAGGGGACCCGACCCGTTCATGGTGACCCTCCTCTGAAACAGCAGGGACCAGGCATTATCGTCGGCAACTCATCACCCAATCTTATTCACTTTTTCACCTCTCCGTGGTTTGCGTGGCCAGGGAGCCTGCAAACAGTAGGCACTCATTATGTGTTGATTGTATTCAATGAGGGAGAGAGAGCCATGAAACTAGGCAATGAAAGGAGCCAGGATTATTGCCATGGTAGGGGAACCCCAGAGGTCAGAGAAGGCTTCCTGGAGGAGGAGTTACCAAGTCTTAAAGGATGGGGTGGAGTGCGCCCTGGGAGGGGAAGCCAGGGGTCTTGGAGTGGGGGAGGGAATGGTATGAGCAAAGACTGGAAGTGGGGAAGGGGTGTTAGTGGCAGTCCCTAAAAAGGCTGGGATGAGCAGGGGATTGGGGAGGACAGAGAGGTGGGGAAATGGAACCCTTGTGTTGAGTGAGTGCGTGAGTGCATGAATGGCTTTGAAGCACAGGTGCAACGTGGCTACTTTGCTTCTTTGACAGCTTTGGTGATGGGAACACTGTGGATTTCACCTGCCTGAAAGGCTCAGTGTAGGGCTGTTAAAGAGTATAATAAAATATGTACCATAGTCTACATTTACACATATAAAAGTATGATAAAAACATAGCAGAGGGGCTGGGTGCAGGGGCTTATGCCTGTAATCCCAGCACTTTGGGAGGTAGAGGCGGGCAGATCACTTGAGGTCAGGAGTTTGAGGTTAGCCTGGCCAACATGGTGAAACCCTGTATCTGCTAAAAACACAAAAAATTAGCCGGGCGTGGTGGTGCATGCCTGCAATCCCAGCTACTTGGGAGGCTGAGGCAGGAGAATCACTTGAATCCGGGAGGCGGAGTTTGCAGTGAGCTGAGATCGTGCCATTGCTCTCCAGCCTGGGCGACGAGAGCAAAGCTCCGTCTCAAAAATGTATAATAATAACAATAGCAGAAGGTAGCATTGATTACTTCCCACATGGCGAGACTCCAGGAATTGATTTGTTTCATCACCACAGTGACCCAGGAGACAGGTCCTATTATTTATCATCCCTATTTCACAGACAAAGAAACTGAGGCTTGAAGTCACTTGCCAGGTTCACGCGGCAAGCAGGTGGCAGCTGAGATTTGAACCCTGGCCACCTGGAGTCAGAGCATGAGCTCTGACATGCCTGTCAGTCAGTGGGAACCCAGGGGGCAGGGAGTGGCTTGCCCAAGTCCCCACAGCTGGAAGTGATAGAGTTAGGATTCAAACCCGAATCTCTCTCAATCCAGATCCCCACCACTTATCCCTGGCACAGCGTGGCCTCAAAGGGGTGATGTGTCACAACACCAACAAGCATGTGGCATTTGCAGGCAGGAAGTGAGTATGGGGGTCAGGCTGGCCTCACTCAGGCAAGTCCTCCACTAAGCCTCAGTTTCCCCAGTGCAGCAATAATGTCACAGGTGTGCCCACTTCTCAGGGCAGCTATGAGGACAACTGAGGCCACACACCTGGCTCTCAGTAAGTGGGCAGTGCTCTGTGAGTTCCTGGCGAGTTAGGGGCACCCCATTCTCCTTGTAGCCAGGCCCCTACCCCAGCAAACAGGGGTGGAAAGAGGCCTGAGCCCCATCTCCAGTTTCTGCCCCTGCTATCTCCACCCAGGACCCACCAGAAGACATGAAACAGGACCGGGACATTGAGGTGAGTTGGTGGCTGTGGCTGGGGATGGGGAAGTGGGGAGGAGGACATCTGCAGGCACAGAAGCATGTCCATTAGGAAAGGAGGGGAGATACTCACTGGGGCAGGAGGAAGACCCCTCTGTAGGGACAGAAGGGCTGATGTTTATGTTGGTACAGAAGGGGTGACCCCAGGTGGACGGTACAGTGAGCTGAGATCGCGCCACTGCACTCCAACCTGGCAACAGCGAAACTCCATCTCAAAAAAAATAAGAAAAAGGGGTGACCCCGCCCCCGCCTCATCCCCACCTGCCCCATTCCACAGGCAGTGGCGACTTCCCTCCTGCCGCTGACAGAAGCCAACCTACGCATGTTTCAACGGGCCCAGGATGACCTTATCCCCGCTGTGGACCGGCAGTTCGCCTGCTCCTCCTGCGACCACGTCTGGTGGCGCCGCGTGCCCCAGAGGAAGGAGGTGATGACCCACAACTTAACCTTGACTTTGACTGTCCTGAAGTCCACTCCCAACTCCCAGCCTCAGTGACTGCACCTCTGACCTAAGGGCTTCAATCACTGAGTGCCCAATCCCTGACCTCCAAACTCAGAGCGCAGCCCTGATCTCTGATCCCAACCCCTGACCCAGGACTGGACTTCTGACCTTCAATGTGAGAAGCCCAGTAACCCCTTACCCCAGAGCCTGACACCTGACCCCACAGTTGAACAGCTGCTACAGAAATCAAACTTGACCAGGTGCAGTGGCTTGCAGCTGCAATCTCAGTGCTTTAGGAGGCTAAGCAGGGAGGATTGGGAGGATTGCTTGAGCCCAGGAGTTTGAGACCAGCCTGAGTGATAGAACAAGACCTTGTCTCCGAAGAAAAATTTTGGGGGGCCAGGTGCCGTGGCTCATGCCTGTAATCCCAGCACTTTGGGAGGCCAAGGTGGGTGGATCACAAGGTCAGGAATTCAAGACCCGCCTGGCCAAGATGGTGAAACCCTGTGTCTACTAAAACATACAAAAAGTAACCGAGCCTGGTGGCGGGCACCTGTAATCCCAGCTACCCAGAAGGCTGAGGCAGGAGAAGAGCTTAAACCTGGGAGGTGAAGACTGCAGTGAGCTGAGATTGCACCACTACACTCCAGCCTGGGTGACAGGGCGAGAAAAGAAAAAAAATTTTTAAGAGATGGAGTCTCGCTCTGTCACCCAGACTGGAGTACAGTAGTGTGATCATAACTCACTGCAGCCTCCACCTCCTGGGCTCAGGTGATCCTCCCACCTCAGCCTCCCAAGTAGCTAGGACTACAGGCCTGCACCATCATACTTGGCTAATTTTTATATTTGTATGTGTGTGTGTGTGGAGATCAGGTTTTGCCATGTTGCCCAAGTGGTCTCAACTCCTGGGCTCAAGCAATCTACTGCCTCGGTCTCCCAAAGCGCTGAGGTTACAGGCATGAGCCACTGCACCGGGCAAAAAAATTTTTTTTAATTAGCTGGGAGTGGTGGTATGTGCCTGTGGTCCCAACTCCTCAGGAGGCTGAGGTGGGAGGCTTGTTTGAGCCTGGGAGATTGAGACTGCAGTAAGCCATGATCACACTGCCTTCCAGGCTGGGCAACAGAGCAAGACTCTGTCTCTAAAAAAAAAAAAAAAGAAAAAGAAAAGAAACCAAATTTGACCTCAAAAACACAGCCCCAAATCTGGCCTCTGAACCTCCTGACCAGCAGTTTGCTTCCGTTCAACGCTTAAGTCTTGCAAAAGAGGCAGGAAGCCGAGCTGTGTAGTGTTTGCCAATTTTCATGGTGTAAATATTCCCACCATGGTGAATATCAGGCTATGGATGTAGTTACTGATTGAGTTGGCTTGCTCAAGCTGAGGCCAGCTGCTGCAGCATCCTGTTACCCCTGACCCTCTAACAACCCTGGGTCCCCTCTCCACACCCCCCTCCCCACCACCAACAGGTATCCCGGTGCCGGAAATGCCGGAAGCGCTACGAGCCAGTGCCAGCCGACAAGATGTGGGGCCTGGCTGAGTTCCACTGCCCGAAGTGTCGGCACAACTTCCGGTGAGGGCGCTGATCCCCAGCTCCCCTTCAGCCCTGCCCCACCCCAGCCCTGCCCCTCCCTGCCCTGGCCCCACCCTGGCCCAGCCTCGCCCGCCCTCGGACCCTCACAGCCCTGCCCGCCCCCAGGGGCTGGGCACAGATGGGGTCCCCGTCTCCCTGCTACGGGTGTGGCTTCCCCGTGTATCCAACACGGATCCTCCCCCCGCGCTGGGACCGGGACACGGATCGCCGCAGCACCCACACTCACTCCTGCTCGGCTGCTGACTGCTACAACCGGCGAGGTGAGGCTCTTTTCCCCTAACAACCTGGGCAGTCTTCATCCCCTTCTGTCCCTTTAAGTCCCCAAATCTCCACTCAGTCCACTTCATCTCCCACAGCAGCAGCCACTGCTTCCAGGTGGCCTCCGTGGCCCCCCAGTCTCTGTGGTCTTGCCCACAGGCTCTGAGGTTTCACCCCAGTGGCCCATGCCTGAGGGTCTCCATGGCCTCTGCCCCCATGGTCTCTGGGTTTGGGGCCCCTGTTTTGTCCCCTGTAGTCTTAGTTGACTCCCCATGTCCCTGGGTCTCTGAATGTCCAGTCACTCTGGTCCCCATATCTTGTGGCCTCAGCCCCTCCCTACAGCCCCGAATGGCCTCAGCCCCCTCCTCCTCAGACACCTTTCCCTCCCTAGAGCCCCATGTGCCTGGGACATCCTGTGCTCACCCCAAGAGCCGGAAGCAGAACCACCTGCCCAAAGTGCTCCACCCCAGCAACCCTCATATCAGCAGTGGCTCCACTGTGGCCACCTGCTTGAGCCAGGGGGGCCTCCTGGAAGACCTGGACAACCTCATCCTGGAGGATCTGAAAGAGGAGGAGGAGGAGGAGGAAGAGGAGGTGGAGGAAGAGGAGGGCGGGCCCAGGGAGTGACCCCTGCCAGGTGCAGACACAAACCAGACACGGTCTGTGGCTACTTTGTGTTATTATAAGATATGAGCCCAAACCGAGATATGAATGACCTTGGGGAGCCATCTGGGGCCGAGATATTGGCAGGGCGGGATTCCTGGGTCCCATTTGCAGCGCCCAGGGTCACAGATCCACGGAGGGGAAGTTCCGTGGGACCCACTGGCACTGAGCCACAAAGAAAGTGTGGCCAGGACAACTTGGGCTCTTGCTGACCAATGTCCCCTGGGGCCTAGGGGACAGAGGAACAGAGTCACAGCCTCAGGGGCCGGATGAGCATGGCGGCCTTCCTGAGAGAGTATGCCCCGCCATGAAACTCGGCCCAGTAGACACCATCCTGGTAGCGGCTTCGGTAGTGGCCGCCACGGTGCCACACACCATTGAGGTTGGAGTGGGCGCAGGCATGGTACCACCAGCCTCCCCGCTGGTACAGGGCACAGTTACCTGAGGGGAGAGAGAGAGAGAGAGTCCATGTCCCCTTATCAGAATAAAAGCCTCTATCTGCACCTCACAGTGTAAGGCTTTTGCCAGGCATCCCCTGGCCCCTCCTATTCTTATTCAATACAAGCCCTGATCTTCCATCTCTTCAGCAAAATAGGAGCCCTGGTCCCCAATTTTCTTCAGAGTAATAGCCTTAATTCCTTCCCTATCTCCTTATCAAAGTACAAGTCACTTCTTTCCCACCTTTTCTGCAAACTAGGAGTCTACTGCTTATTCCTTTATCAAATAAAAGAAAGTAATTATCTACTTCCTTTCTAGAATAAGAGTACTAGCTCTCACCCTCTGCTCTTCACCCAAACAGGAGTCTTGATTCTTTTTTTTTTTTTTTTGCTTCATCAGAGAAGGAATCTGGGCTCCCTGTCCCCTCACCAGAATAAAAGTCCTGTCCCTTGTTCTCTTGACAGAATAAAATCTTGCTTATCCTAATACTTAACAGAGGGGCGTCTTACCTACCCCATCTCCTTGTATTCCCACACCAAAACAGGAGTCCCGTCTCCCCTATCCTCCCACCAGAATAAGAGTTCTCCTTACCAGAATAGGAATCTCGGTCCCTATCCACGGTGCTGAAGGGCTTGTCATTATGCCAAGAAAGAGAATCTCCAGCATCACCATGGTATTGGCCAAGCCGCAGGCGGTAGTGGTCACTCTCGGGTTCCAGGGAGAAGCCATCATAGTGGGCACGTGCTCTACGGCCTCCCCAGTCCTCCAGGAGCACCAGCAGCTCATGGTCTTCACGGCTGGTCAGCCGATACACAGGTTCAAGGCCCAGCCAGTATTCTCCGTCTGGCTGCCCAAAGCCCAGCTGGAAGGGCAGGAAAGTCAGGAGGCCAGAACAGGCTCCCTCCCCTGCCCTGCCTCTGCCCGCCTGTGCCCACCTTGTAGTGCTGCCAGGTAGTGAAGAAGTTGACCGAACCATCCTGCCTCCGCTGGATCACAGTCCAGCCTCCACCCTCCAGCTGCTGCTCACACCATACTGACACCACGCGCCGGCCCACTTGCAGTTCATACACTCCGCTCTGTTTATGCCCTGCCTGTCGGGCCTCTGCACAATCCTGCCATGGGCCTGTAGGCACAGCGATATGGGGAGGCACAGCCTGGGCTGACCAATCCCTTCCCGGAGCAAGAGTTGAGATTCTCACAGGTCCTCTTACCAGAATAAGAGTCCTGCCTCTCAAAAACAAAAAACAAAACAAACAAAAAACAACAAAAGAAAAAACAAACAACAACAACAAAAAAAACAGAGTCCTGCCTCTCCCGCTTTTCTACCAAAGAGTCCTGTCTCTCCCATGTCCTCACCACAATAAGAGGCCTGCCTCTCCCATTTCCTCACCAGAATCCAAGCCTCAATAGCCATTTCTTTACCTAAGACTCTGGGTCCCTTGTCTCTGATCAGAGGAAATGTCAAGTCGGATTCTTAAATCCTGGTTTTTTAATGGTCTCCTCACCAGAATATAAGTCCTGAACATAGTACTCTGAACCACCTCAAACTCTTACCAAAGTAGCAGTGCTAAATCTACTATTGCCTCACTAAAAATAAGAGTCCCTCTTCCTTTTCTTGTTTATCCTATTTTCACACCTTAGTAAGAAGTTTGGTCTTTTTAAAAATCAGAATAAGAGTATTATTTATTCCAGTCCTCTCACAATGAGAGAAATCTGCCACTAAAATCCTGACTCCTCAATTTCCCTCTACCCACAGTTCCTCAGCCCTGCTGCCGACTTACCCGCAGGCTTGGTAGGAACAGCAGGGTGAACTGCAAGCATGAGAGAAGCCAGGGGCTCCTGCTGTCTCAGGATTTGGTCTCTCTGGGGCTCTGGGGCTGAGTCCAGCCTCCTCCTGCTGTCATTGGTGTTACCCACAAGACTGACTGGATCCACAGGCACCAGTGGTGGTGGGGGCAGGACCTAAGGTAACAGAGAAAGTCAGGTGTAGTTGTACTAACCTTCAGGCCAGGAGGCCTGGTCTCAGGGGCAGGGATGGTGGATAAATCTCCCAGTTCCCAAATGACCTGACATCTGGCAGTGAGGTGTCCCAGCCCTAGGAATGATCCTCCCCAAAGGCTAAACAACTTGGCTTTAAAGTGCAGACAGGCCGGCCGAAGTGACTCATGCCTGTAATCCCAGCATTTTGGGAGGCTGAGGCGGGCGGATCACCTGAGGTCAGGAGTTTGAGACCAGCCTGACCAACATGGTGAAACCCTGTCTTTACCAAAAATACACAAAATTTAGCTGGATGGGGTGGCATGCACCTGTAATTCCAGCTACTTGGAAGGCTGAGGTAGGAGAATTGCTTGAACCTGAGAGGTGCAGGTTGCAGTGAGCTGAGATCGTGCCACTGCACTCCAGCCTGTGAGACAGAGCGAGACTCCGTCTCAAAAATAAAATAAAATAATAAAGTGCAGACAGATCTAGGCTTAAATATCCGCTCTTTGTCCTCACGGCTTAACTGATCTGTGCCCCAGCCTTCTTCTCTGTAGAGATAGTAAGAACACATCCAACAATATCCAACTTACTGACTCCTCCCACCCACCCTGTAAGGCAGGGACTGTCACAGAGCAACAATCTCTTATCCCAAACCCAGACCCAGACATGTTCCAGAATTCGGAACAACACGGCTGGATTTAGATTCAGGGAGGGTTATGTATATGCATGTGTGTATGGAACATACATAACGCCCCTAAAGGGGTTTTTGCTCTTTACGTGATAATATGCTTAATTATAGGATCCGATGACTATTCACATTAAGTGGATAAGTAAAGGCTAGAAATAGCCACCAGTCACTTTTTGACCCAAATACGTTACGAGAGGGGGCTAGTAGGAATCCGATTTTCAGGGTTTTGCAGGTTTCAGAACCGCGGATAAGAGATCGTGGGGTTGCAAAAGGCCGATTTCACAGACGATGCTGCTATTTCGGGAGGCTGCGAGGTTACCTGCTGCTGCCCGCCCGCGCCCCCCGGGCACAGGCGCTCCAGGCGGGAGATGAGGTCGCTCTGCTGGGTGACGAGCTGCGCCAGCTCGCGGAACTTGACGTCTAGCTGGTGGAAGCGGGCGGCGGCGCGCTGAGCCTCGGCGGACGCGTTGAGCACGCGCTCACCGAGCAGCGCCAGCGCCGCGGCAGGCTCCGCCCCCTGGCCCGCCTCGGGCCCCGCCTCGTGCTGCAGCTGCGCGCGCAGCTGCCCCAGGCGCGCGCTCAGGCCGCGGCTCTCCTTGCGCAGCGCGCGCACCTCGCCGGCCACTGCGCCGTCAGCCGCCGCCAGCCTCTGCAGCTCGTGCAGCAGCTCCTCGTGGCGGCCGACGCGCAAGCGCAGCGCCGCCAGCTCGCTGGCGTTGGCGGCCTCGGGCGTCGCCCGCGCGGACACGGGGCCGCTCCAGCACACGGCGCCCGTGAACTTCTGCGGGGGCAGCACGAAGGTGTAGGTGCAGCGCGGGGCGCCCGCCCGCGCCCATGACGCGCCCAGCAGGAGCAGCAGCTGCAGCGCGCGCAGCCAGGGCGTCCCCATGGCGGCGGACCTGCAGGCAGAGGAGGAACGCGAGGAAGACCAGGTGCTGGGGCCCGGCCAGACCCCTCCGCTTCCATGCGGGGATGCGTGCGTCTACACCCGCGGTGTCCCTGGCCCATAATTCCCGTCACCATCTCATTCCCCCCGCGGCTGAGGGCTTCAAGGTGATCCCACTCTGGCTTCAACACCGAGCTCCTGGCGACCTGCAGGATAACGGGTCTCATGCATGCATTCATTCATTCGGCAAGCGAGGCCGGGCAGTGGCTCAGGCCTGTAATCCCAGCAGCTGGGGAGGCCGAGGCGGGCGGATCACGAGATCAAGAGATTGAGAGCTTACTGGCCAACATGGCGAAACCCCGTCTCTACTAAAATACAAAAATTAGCTGGGCGTGGTGGCACGCGCCTGTAGTCCCAGCTATTCAGGAGGCTGAGGCAGGAGAATCGCTTGAAACAGGGAGGCGGAGGTTTCAGTGAGCCAAGATCGCACCACTGCACTCCAGCCTGGGCAACAAGAGCGAAACTCCATCTAAAAACAAAAAAGCAAAGGGAGCGGGGTGCAAGGAGGTGAGGAGGAGTGAGGGAAATGTCTCACTGTCTTCCCATCCGTCGCATACTGGAAACCCCATCTTCCACGTCCTCAGACCAAAACCCCAGCAGATCCAATCCATCAGCCAGGCCTGTGTGCTCTTCTGTTTAGACCCCGAATTCCTCCACATCCCTGCTGCTCCCCCCTCCCCCCAACACCCTCCCTGAATTCCCAGCTCAAGACACCATCTGGATTTCCTGACAGCAGCTGCCTCCCTGCTCTCTGAACTTCCATCCTCAACCCCAGGTCTACTACCCACGATAGCCGCCAGAGGGCGCCGGTGAACATCAGAGTCAGTTCACGTCCCTCCCTCCTTCCCTCTGCCCAGAATCCTCGGCTCCCACCTCCTTTAGAGCAAAAGCCCAAATCTTCCCATGGCCCATAAAAACTTGCGCTATCTGCCATATGTCCCTCCTGCCCTCACTTCCACGCCCTTACTCACACTAAGCAAGTTTCGGCCTCAGGGCCTTTGTTCCTGCTGTTTTTGCAGTCTGGAACACTGTTCACATTTTGTTTTTTGAGACAGAGTCTCACTCTGTCGCCCAGGCTGGAGTGCAGGGGTGCGATCTCGGCTCACCACAACCTCTGCCTCCCGGGTGCAAGCAATTCTCCTGCTTCAGCCTCCCAAGTAGCTGTGATTACTGGCGTGCACTACCACGCCCGGCTAATTTTGTATTTTTAGTAGAGATGGGATTTCTCCACTGCCCTGTGATTTTTTAATCCCAGTGCTGGAATTTTTTTGAGACAGAGTATCCCTCTGTTGCCAGGCTGGAGTGGTGTGATCTCGGCTCACTGCAACCTCCCCCTCTCGGGTTCAAGCTATTCTCTTGCCTCAGCTTCCCAAGTAGCTGGGACTACAGGCACGCACCACCACGCCCAGCTAATCTTTTGTATTTTCAGCAGAGATGGGGTTTCAACATGTTTGCCAGGCTGGTCTCATGGTGGTTCACGCCTGTAATCCCAGCACTTTGGGAGGCTAAGGCGGACTGATCATCTGAGGTCAGGAGATCGAGACCTGGCCAACATGATGAAACCCCATCTCTACTAAAAATACAAAAAATTAGCTGGGCGTGGTGGTACATGCCTGTAAACCAGCTACTCGGGAGGCTGAGGCAGGAGAATGGCTTGAACCTGGGAAGTAGAGGTTTCAGTGAGCTGAGACTGTGCCACTGCCCTCTAGCCTGGAGGACCCAGACCCAGTGAGACTCCATCTCAAAAAAACAGAGAGACTTGCTTGCTCTGTTGCCCAGGCTAGAGTGCAGTGGAACAATCATAGCTCACTGCAGCCTCCAACTCCTGTGCTCAAGTAGTCCTCCTGCCTCAGCCTCCTGTGCAGCTGGGACTACAGGTGTACCACTATGCCCAGGTACTTTTTTGTAGAGATGGGGTCTCACTATGTTGCCTGGGCTGGTCTCTAACTCCTAGGCTCAAGTGATCCTCCCACCTTGGCCTCCCAAAGTGCTGAAATTACAGATGTGAGCAGCCACAACCAGCCCTAAACGTATACTTCCTGATGCCTGTGCAAGCACATGTCCTGAGGGTCTCCATCTCACACACACATTGCCTCATTTATTCATTCAACCACACATGCCTTAAGTGCCTATTTTATGCCAGGTGCTGTTTTAGGCAATGAGGACACAGCCTTAACCCAAACAGACAAAATGTCTGCCCTTGTGGAACTGACATTCAAGGTGGGAGAACAGAGAAGTACGTCAAACAGCCGGTGGGTAGGTCAGAGGTTGATGGTGCTTAGGAGAAAAATGGAACAGGAAAGGAGGTGACAGTCCTTGGGTTTGGAGACATTTAATAGAGGAGGCAGGGCCAGGTGTGGTGGCTCACACCTGTAATCCCAGCACTTTGGGAGGCCGAGGCAGGAGGATCACTTGAGGTCAGGAGTTTGAGACCAGCTTGGCCAACGTGGCGAAACCCTGTTTCTACTGAAAATACAAAAATTAGCAGGCGTGGCAGCAGGCACCTGTAGTCCCAGCTACTCAGGAGGTTGAGGCACAAGAATCGCATGAACCCGGAAGGCAGAGGTTGCAGTGAGTCATGATCACACCACTGCACTCCAGCCTGGGCAACAGAGAAAGACTCTGTCTCAAAAAATAAAATAGAGGAGTCAGGAAAGACCTCACAGAAGAAGAGACACTTGACAGGGCACAGTGGCTCACACCTGTAATTCCAGCACTTTGGAAGGCCAAGGCAGGAGGATTGCTTGAGCCCAGGAGTTTGAGACTAGCCTGGGCAACATGGCGAAACCCCATCTCTACTAAAAATTAAAATAAATAATAAGTGGGCCGGGCGCGGTGGCTCAAGCCTGTAATCCCAGCACTTTGGGAGGCCGAGGCGGGTGGATCACGAGGTCAAGAGATCGAGACCATCCTGGTCAACATGGTGAAACCCCCGTCTCTACTAAAAATACAAAAAATTAGCTGGGCATGGTGGCGCGTTCCTGTAATCCCAGCTACTCAGGAGGCTGAGGCAGGAGAATTGCCTGAACCCAGGAGGCGGAGGTTGCGGTGAGCCGAGATCGCGCCATTGCACTCTAGCCTGGGTAATAAGAGTGAAACTCCGTCTCAAAAAAAAAAAAAAAAAAAAAAAAAAAAAAAAAAAAAAAAAAGTGACACTTTTGCAAAGACCTGAAGGAAGAGAAAGAAGAGGATGAACATTCCAGGCAGAGGGAACAGCAGGTGCAAAGGCCCTGAGGTTGGACCCAAGAAATGGCAGAAAAGGGCCAGGCATGGTGGCTCACGCCTGTAATCCCAGCACCATGGGAGGCCAAGGCAGGAGGATCATCTGAAGTCAGGAGTTCAAGACCAGCCTGGCCAAGTTGGTGAAACCCTGTCTCTACTAAAAATACAAAAATTAGCTGCATGTGGTGGCAGATGCCTGTAATCCCAGCTACTCAGGAGGCTGAGATAGGAGAATTGCTTGAACTCAGGAGGCAGAAGTTGCAGTAAGCCGCGATCATGCCACTGCACTCCAGCCTGGGTGACAAAGACAGACTGAAAAAAAAGAAATGACAGAAAGATCTGTGAAGCTGGAACAGAGTAAGTGAGGAGGGAAAGCAGGAGTGGGTGAGAGGTGACAGGGCAACATGTGAAGAGTCTTGGCCCAGAGGAGGACTTGGGTTTTACTCTGAGTCTGGTAGGAGCAGGGTTCTGGGCTGGAGACGGCCACTTTGACTTCTGGACTTGGACTCCAAGCAGGGGGCTCCCAAGGGCGGCTGGGGGGGGTCCTCTCTTTGTCCCCTGATCACTGAAACTCCCCCCCCAACCCCAGCCAACTGCCTTTCACACTGCATTTCACACTCTGCCTGGGTGGCGGGACAGCCTGAGGGCCCCAAGCCAAGCTGTGGTTGGGGTTTTCCGACAGTGAGAATCAACCTCCACCTACCTTCCCACCCTCTTACCTCTCACGCCCAAGACCCTGAATCCAGCGAAGCTCACAGGGCGCACAAGAAGTCCAAGGAAGAGTCGAGGGTCCAGTGGAGCCTCTGAGCTAGAGAAGGGTGTCCGGGGGGGGATGTTGGGACAGGAGAGAGGAGGTTTGGTAACCACTCCCCAGCCCCCAGAGCCTGGGAGTGGAGCTGGGATGCTGGGCCCAGGAGGCCAAACTATAAATATTTAGCATTTCCCGAATGAGAAATGAGACAGAGTTGCCAGATCCCCCTGCCCAGGCCACCAGAGCGTGATAACACAGGTCAGTGTCCTGGACATCCCTCCCCTTCCCCGCCACCCTCCACTGCAGATCCCAGAGCATGGGAGGCTGCAGGCCCTGGGGCAGCCAGGCGGGATCCCAGCCCCAGACACTCACACACCACACATAAAATGAGGAACGTCACTGGGGACTCACTGTGTGTAAGGTATGGCTTTAAACTCTCCACACCTTTCCTGTCATTTGATCCTCACAACCTGAGCTGGCTTCTCTATATATAGCCTCATTTTACAGCAGGGAAACAGGCTCAGAGAGGGTGAGTGACTTGCCTGCGGTCACACAGCCGGAAAGAGACCAGGACGAAAAGCAGCCGAGGTAGCTTGACTCAGAAACTCACACATATATACCACAGCAGTCATACACATATGGGCACATAACAGAGCAGACACAAAGATACACACACACACACACACACACACACACACACACACACACAAATTAACACCCAGCAAAAGTCCGGGTACAGTAGCTCATGCCTGTAATCCCAGCACTTAGGAGGCCAAGGCGGGTGGATCACTTGAGGTCAGGAGTTCAAAACCATCCTGGCCAACATGGTGAAACTCCATCTCGACTAAAAATACAAAAATTAGCCAGGCATAGTGGCATGGGCCAGTAATCCCAGCTACTTGGAAGGGTGAGGCAGGAGAATTGCTTGAAGCCAGGAGGCAGAGGATGCAGTAAGCCGAGATCAAGCCACCACACTCCAGCCTGGGGGACAAGAGTGAAACTCCTACCTTAAAATAAATAATTAATTAAAATAAAAAATAAGTATAAAAGACACAGTTGGACATTTTTATTTTTACTTTATTCATTTTTTGAGACAAAGTTTCACTCTTTTGCCCAGGCTAGAGTGCAATGGCACAATCTTAGCTCACTGCAACCTCTGCCTCCTGGGTTCAAGAAATTCTCTTGCTTCAGCCTCCCAAGTAGCTGGGGTTATAGGCGTACACCACCACACCCAGCTATTTTTGTATTTTTAGTAGAAACAGGATTTCTCCATGTTGGTCAGGCTGGTCTTGAACTCCTGACGTCAGGTGATCCACCCACTGGAAATTTTTAAATTGTGGTCGAATAAATGTATTCTTTTTCTTTTCTGAGACAAAGTCTCACTTGGTCACCAGGCGCCAGGCTGGAGTGCAGTGGTGCGATCTCAGCTCACTGCAACCTCCACCTCCTGGGTTCAAGCGATTCTCCTGCCTCAGCCTCCCGAGTAGCTGGGACTACAGGCGCCCACCACCACACCCAGCTAATTTTTTGTGGTTTTAGTAGAGACAGGGTTTCTCCATGTTGGTCAGGCTGGTCTTGAACTCCTGACGTCAGGTGATCCACCCACTGGAAATTTTTAAATTGTGGTCGAATAAATGTATTCTTTTTCTTTTCTGAGACAAAGTCTCACTTGGTCACCAGGCTGGAGTGCAGTGGCACAGTGGCGCCATCTCAGCTCACTGCAACCTCCGCCTCCTGGGTTCAAGCGATTCTCCTGCCTCAGCCTCCCGAGTAGCTGGGACTACAGGCGCCCACCACCACGCCGGCTATTTTTTATGTTTTTAGTAGTGATGAGGTTTCACCATGTTGGCCAGACTGATATCAAACTCCTGACCTTATGATCCGCCCACCTGAGCCTCCCAAAGTGCTGGGATTACAGGCGTGAGCCACTGCGCCCAGCCAGAGGAAATATATTAAGTGAGAAAAACTTTCAGGAATCAGAACTTTAACATGTTAAAGTTAGTGTTAAACATTGTCATATTGGAGCTGAACCTATCCTAATATGTAACCATAAAGCTTGACTTTTGCATTAGAATTATGCTTTCATAAATAAAGGATATCCCACTGATAAAAAAATAAAAGACACAGCTGGAAACATAACACAGTTTCAGGCAACAACTGTATGTTCCAAATACGGTCACACATACATCACAACTTAAAGGGAAATGGGGGTGGGCTGAGTGGGTCTTTTTCTTTATTTCCCGTTTTTTTTTTTTTTTTTTTTGAAAGGGAGTTTTACTCTTTTCATCCAGGCTGGAGTGCAATGGCATGATCTCAGCTCACTGCAACCTCCACCTCCAGGGTTCAAGTGACTATCCTGCCCCAGCCTCCAGAGTAGATGAGATTACAGGCGCCTGCCACCACACCCAGCTAATTTTTGTACTTTCAGTAGAAACGGGGTTTCTCCATGTTGGCCAGGCTGGTCCCGAACTCCCGACCTCAGGTTATGGGAGTGAGCCACCGAGCCTGGCCCTAAGTGGGTCTTTATCTGTGTGTCAGACTTGTCCACACCCTGGTTCTTGTGATCACACTGTGATGCACAGATACAAAACAGGTACACACAGGTGACTCCCAGATACCCATCCACCACACCACGGAGGTCACCATTGGTCTCCCACACACTCGGTCATATTTTCACACAAGTCAAATCACATGGGGACAGAACTGGGAGAAGTAACCATGCAGTCATTTCCCAGGGGAACGAAGAAACTCACGTAGAGCCCCGCACAGTCCAGGCCCAGGGTCCGAGACCTGTCCGAAGGTCCCACTGACAACCAGCCACACGCTGGAAGAGCTGCCTCCTTCCCCTGGTCCGCACCGTCTTGAGCTCCCAAGTAACTGGAGTGGACTCCAGGGTTGAAAGAGGAAATGGTCGTCCCAGATCTGAGAGAGGCTGCCAGGCTGGGCTCTGGGCCTGAGCTGGGGCCCCCATACTGGGCCCCTCGCCCTCCCCCGCCCCCCACGCCCCACTCTCAGCCCCCTCTGGCTTCCCCGTTGGCAGTAGAGAGGGAGTAAACGTCATAAGTCACAGAGATGGGCTGAAGAAGACAGACTCGGACAGATGGAGATGGGAGAGACATAGGGAGATGGCAGAGATAGGGGGAGATGGGGAGATGGGGAGAGACACAGGGTAGCAGAGGAGAAGAAAGCAACAGGAATGGGGCCAGACAGAGAAAGGAAACTTCTTTAGTTATAAATGACGAAAGAGACAACTGATGACAGAGCCAAAGTTGCAAGATGGAGACAGAGACAGGGAGAAGATGAGAGGGAAGAGAGACAGATATGGGGGAGAGGAGGAAGAATTGGGGTGCCGGAGAGAGCCAGGAGGGAGAGGACGCCGATGGGGGGAGAGGAGAGCAATGTTCAGCCCAGGGAGGGGGTGTCCCTTCCCCCAACTGCAAGGTTTTGAGGACGAAGCCAGAGGCCTGAGGCCAAGACTGAGGCTTTGAGTGGAAAGAAGGAGGGGCGAGTTATTCACGAAGCGCCCGCCTTGCCCTGAGTTTCCAGAAGGTGATGTGGAGTTTCCATCCTTCAGCGGGTCTGCAGACAGGAGTACCCGGGGAAGGACAGTTGGCCCAGAGGAGCTGCGGGATCAAAATGAATGATTGCTACAGTCCTTATTCCCTCTACTGGCTTCTCCCCAAGTACCTGGCGCCAGAGCGCCCCACATTGTGCATACATGATCGCTCCTCATTCGTGGGCCCGGAGGACATTATCATCCTCACTTTGGGATATTTTAGAAGCCTCGGAACGCAGAAAGTGGTTTTAGCCCAGCTTGAGGAAATGGGCCGAAGCAGGATTCGAACTCACAGATCAGTTTCTCTGCAGCGGAGAGCCGCGTAGCCCCGCCCCGTCCCCCTAGAAACAGGCCTCCCTGTCTCCATAGCAACCGCTCCACCTGATTGCCCCTCCCTGCTCCCGGAGGCCACCTAGTGCGCAGGACCACCTGATGACGTCACCACGCCGTGCCGATTTCCGTGAGGCCTCTCAGACGCCGGAAGTGAGCTGTGCGGCGCCGGAATCGGCAGAGGAAGCCTCGCTGAGGACACAGCAGCATGGGGCGGTCAGGAAGGGTAAGGCGCGGTGGCTGGGGAGGCAGGAGGTACAGGTGGGGTCTCGGTCCGGGTCGCGGCGCTCACTGTTTGTTTTTCGCCGCCGTAGTCCCGGCACCAGAAGCGTGCGCGCGCCCAGGCGCAGCTCCACAACCTCGAGGCCTATGCCGCCAACCCGCACTCGTTCGTGTTCACGCGGGGCTGCGCGGGTCAGAACATCCGGCAGCTCACTTTGGACCTGCGGCGGGTCATGGAGCCGCTCACTGCCAGCCGCCTGCAGGTCAGTACCTCACCCCTAGCCCGTCTCCACCAACCCTGAGCTTCGTCTTCGCGCCTCAGTAATGCCTCCCTGTGGGAGGCCTCAGTCTCCCCAGCTGGAGAAAGGGACCCTTATGGGGAGTATCATCTCTGCCTCAGGGCTTCCCTGGGCAGGAGCGAGGGCGCACAGCTTTCGGAATAGTTAGTAGCCTAAGCGCGGCGGTTAAGACTGGAATCTCTCCATCATCAAATAGAAGTGATATAAAAAAATAAAAATAAAAAAGACGAATCTGGAGCCTGGCATGGTGGCTCAGCCTGTAATTCCAGCATTTTGGGAGGCTGAGGCGGGAGGCTCATTTGAGCCCAGGAGTTCGAGACCACCCTCGGCAGTATGGCGTCTTTACAAAAAAAAAAAAAAGTAGAAAAGTTAATCTGATATGGTGGTGCATGCCTGTAGTCCCAGCCACTCGGGAGGCTGAGGTTGGAGGATTCCTTGAGCCCAGGAAATTAATTAAGGCTGCAGTGAATCAGGATCATGCCACTTCACTCCAGCCTGGGCGACAGGGGCAGGCCATGTCACACACACACACACACACACACACACACACACACACAGACAGACAGACACACCCACACACACACCCACACCCCGCTAGAATCTGGAGACAGCAAAGCAGGGTTCGAAACTGACTTTTCCCCAGTACCTGAAGCTAGTTACTTAATCTCGTTAGGCCTCGGTTCGCTCATCTGTCAAATGGGAAGATGCACTGTGAGCAAGAGACAGAGTTAGGGGCTGGGCGTGGTGGCTCACGCCTGTAATCCAAGGACTTTGGAGGCCAAGGCGGGTAGATCACCTGAGGTTGGGAGTTCAAGACCAGCCGGACCAACATGGTGAAACCCCGTCTTAAAAATAATAATAAATAGGGCCGGGCGCGGTGGCTCAAGCCTGTAATCCCAGCACTTTGGGAGGCCGAGGTGGGTGGATC
>NW_016107578.1:733744-749685 GCF_001604975.1 Cebus imitator | reverse complement strand
TCACTCTTGTTGCCAAGGCTGGAATGCAATGGCAACATCTCGGTTCACTGCAACCTCCACCTCCTCGGTTCAAGCGATTCTCCTGCCTCAGCCTCCCGAGTAGCTGGGATTACAGGCACGCACCACTATATCCGGCTAAGCTGTTTTTTTCTCTTTGTCATTTCTAGGTTCGTAAGAAGAATTCACTGAAGGACTGCGTGGCAGTGGCTGGGCCCCTCGGTGTCACACACTTTCTGATCCTGAGCAAAACAGAGACTGGCGTCTACTTTGTGAGTAGACACCCTCACCCTTCCATCTCCCCCAGACCCCTACTTTCCTCGTCTCTCATGATGAACACATATATGCCGCTGAGCTGCTGTGATTTCTGGCTTCAAAGTAAACGCTCTGAAGAAGAGATGGGGCAAAGGTGCCTACTCCCAGGCTCCTCTGCTAGACCTCTCCATCCTCACTGATCTTTTCTTCCCCTGCAGAAGCTGATGCGCCTCCCAGGAGGCCCTACCTTGACCTTCCAGGTCAAGAAGGTGAGGGAGAGAGGTGGTACAAAGTCATGTGGGCGGGAGCTGGACTTGGGGGTGGCCCCAGCCACGTGGTTGATGGTCACCCCCTCCTCCTGCCCTGCAGTACTCACTGGTGCGTGACGTGGTCTCCTCACTGCGCCGGCACCGCATGCACGAGCAGCAGTTTGCCCACCCGCCCCTCCTGGTGCTCAACAGCTTTGGCCCCCATGGCATGCATGTGAAGCTCATGGCCACCATGTTCCAGAACCTGTTCCCTTCCATCAACGTGCACAAGGTGGGCCTGGCCTAGTGAGGTGGCAGGTACGGGTGGGTGCAGCGGGTAGAGGTGCCACAGGCCCTCAGGTGGATTGCTCACTACTCCTAGTGCTGAGGCTGACAGCTCCTGGGTCTGCTGACTCCTGAGGTTAAATCCCACTCATTTGTCCAGTGATGCTGGGCAAAAATGTCCAGAGATGCCCCCAGCACTCCCCCCCTGCAAGCTGCGCCTTGTCCAGCAGGTGAAAAGACATACTGACAGTTTCATTTTCTGTGTGTGTTGAGTGTAGCATCTCTTCTCATGGCCCTGTTTTACAGAGGAAAGCTGCAGGGCCGAGTCCTGTGGCTCAGGCCTGTAATCCCAGCACTTTGGGAGGGCGAGGAAGGAGGATCACTTGAGCCCAAGAGTTTGAGGTCAGCCTGGGCAACATAGCAAGACCCCATGTCTACAGAAAGTAGATTTTTAAAAAGTAATCTGGTGTGGTGGCACATGCCTGTAGTACCAGCTACTGAGGAGGCTGAGGTGGGAGAATCACCTGAGCCCAGGAGGTTGAGGCTGGAGTGAGTCGTGTTCATGCCACTCTCTTCCATCATGGGTAACAAAGCAGGACCTTGTCTCCAAAAACTGCAAAACTGAGGCTGGCAGAGATGCTGAGTTTAGATTCCAGGGGGCAGGGCTGGATTTTTAAATTTGTCTCCTGAGTCCTAGCTCCTAATTCTTGTTACCAATGACTCTCAGATGGACTTACATAAGATACTAGTTATTAGGGAGTCTAACATGGGCTGTGGGACCAGGATTTTTTCTTTACCTTTTTTTTTTTAAGAGACAGTTTCCCTATGTTGGTCTTGAACTCCTGGGTGCAAGCAATCCTACACCTGAAATCCTGGGAGCCTCCGCCTCCTAAGTAGCTGAAATTGCAGGCATGCACCACCATGTCCAGCTCATTTTTACATCTACTTTTTGTGGACATGGACCCTCTCTATGTTGCCTGGGCTGGTTTTGAACTCCTGGGCTCAGGCAGTCTCCCAACTTCAGCCTCCAGAATAGCTGAAACCACAGGTGCAAGCCGGAAGCAGGATTTCTAGCCAGCGCCACAGTCAGTGTAACAGTGCATGTATCCCCTAAAGCCCCCATTTCCCCAAACTTTGCCAAGAGTCTACTGGAGCATGCTCTCTTCCTCACCTCCCAGGTAAACCTGAACACCATCAAGCGCTGCCTCCTCATTGACTACAACCCTGACTCCCAGGAGCTGGACTTCCGCCACTAGTGAGCATCCCAGCAGGCGAGGGATGAGGGGGTACGGGATGGGGGCCTCTGCATGCAGCCGATGACAGCACTCCTGCTGAGACTCTGAGTGCTCTGTCTCAAACGCCCTGACGCACTGTGGGAAGGACGAGATGTGGACTGCCAGCCCCAAGACCCCTGACCACCCCCTTGTCATCCACTCATGTCCCCACAGTAGCATCAAGGTTGTTCCTGTGGGTGCGAGTCGTGGGATGAAGAAGCTTCTCCAGGAGAAGTTCCCCAACATGAGCCGCCTGCAGGACATCAGTGAGCTGCTGGCCACGTAAGGAGGGCACAGGGCGGGAGGCCACCCGCAGCCTGGGGACCCCAGAATGGGCCTGGGAGTCTGAGCTACCCCGTTGAGCCGCGAGTGTTCCCCACACAGGGGCGCAGGGCTGTCGGAGAGCGAGGCGGAGCCCGACGGTGAGCATAACATCACAGAGCTACCCCAGGCCGTTGCTGGCCGCGGCAACATGCCGGCCCAACAGAGCGCCGTGCGGCTCACTGAGGTGAGGCCCAGGGCAGGTGACCCTTGGGGACCCCCAGCCCCAACAATGGGCTGACACTTCGCTCTCATCCCCCCAGATCGGCCCGAGGATGACGCTGCAACTCATCAAGGTCCAGGACGGCATTGGGGAGGGCAAAGTGATGTTCCACAGTTTTGGTGAGGCCGGGGCCCAAGGGTGGGGGGGTCACAGGTGTGGAGCTGCACCCGACTCTTGGTGACCCGCATCTCCCTGTTCAGTGCGCAAGACGGAGGAGGAGCTGCAGGCCATCCTGGAAGCCAAGGAGAAGAGGCTGCAGCTGAAGGCGCAGAGGCGGGCCCAGCAGGCCCAGAACGTGCAGCGCAAGCAGGAGCAGCGGGAGGCCCACAGGTCTGGGTGGGGCTTGGCAGGGCCAGGCCGGAGGTCCTGGGGATGGGCAGCCACCTTGACCACCACCCAATCCCTCCTTCAGGGAGAAGAGCCTGGAGGGCATGAAGAAGGCACAGGTTGGGTGCAGTCACGAAGTGGCCTCGAGGAGGGCGAGCCTTCAGTTGAGTGAGGAGTTCGATGACGTGGAAGATGATGACATCGAGTATTTCTGCCAGGCGGTGGGCGAGGCGCCCAGTGAGGGTATGGAGTGGGGTTTGCAGTGGGGTCCCTGGGGCCTGTCCTTGTTCCTGGGGCCCTGACATGGTCTCTTCCCCACAGACCTGTTCCCTGAGGCAAAGCAGAAACAGCCAGCCAAGTGTCCGGGCTGGAAGCGGCGGGAAACAGACCGAGGCCAGGGTCGCTTTAGTGACCAGAAGTTGCCCAAGGACAAGCCCCAAGGGGTCCAGGGCAGGCGGGGGCCGAAGGGGGTTTCCTGGCATCGTGGACGGGGCCGGGGCAGGCCTCGGAAGAGAGCAGTGTGAGGCCGAGCCGCGCTGGAGCAGTGGATAGATTGAATGCCCCAGATTGGGGCCCGAGAGATGGCGGCCCTCGGTTTCCTTTCATAAAGGAGTTGTGTCCCCAACCCTTCCACTCCAATAAAGGACTGAACTGGCCAGGGGTCCACGTCAGCTTTTGGGATGGGGGATCCTGGAGCCCTACAAAGCAACCCAGAGAGGCCTGGGCCAGTGATGCCTGGGAGTCCCTCCCACCTTGTTTGCCCTTGGAAGTTGGGCCCCTCTCCCCCTTCCTGCATGGTGTTGGGTGGTGTCATTGGTGGCAGCATTGGGCATGGGCAGCCCCTCCCCACGGTGCCACCAAGAGCCCTGCAAGCAGACAGAGGTCACGCTTTAAGCAGATGGGCCTGAACCCCCGGCTGGCTGTGACACAAGGAGGAAGGAAACGTGGGTGGAAACAGGATGCTCTGGCCTGCTCTGCTGGCTGGCCCCAGAACTGTGGGCGGGACTGGGGCTTGGCCACAGGAGACTCAGGAGGAACAGTGGAACTGGGTTGCAGACGCAGACGCAGGCTCAGGCTCAGCAGACGGCGCGGGAGTATGGCAGCCAACCACTCAGGTGAGGAGAAGGCGTGATGGCTTACCCAGGGGTCTGCAGTTAGCCCTGCAGATTGTCAGAAGGTGCGGGCAGTGGGGGATGGGTATTGGTAAAACCTAGGTTGAGGCTGCTTGTGGTGGCAGGAGCCTGTGGTCCCAAGCTACTCAGGAGGCTGAGGCAGGAGGATCACCTGAGCCCAGGAGTTCAAGCCTGCACTGAGGTGTGATTGCACTTCAGCCTCTGTGACAGAGTGAGATCCTGTCTCCAGAAAAAAGCGAAGTATAAATGGCACTTCATCCCCGGGCATGCTGGGGTTGGGAGTGGGTAGGGACCTCCGGAGGAGCCTGTCCCCAGCGGGAATGGGGAACATGAAGAGTGAGCACCTCTGTGCTGCTGTCCCCTGCACACCATGATGGGCACTGGTGCCAGTAGTGGGTAAGCAGAGCCCCTCATCCTCCCGGAGGAGGGAGGTTTTTCTGTCATTAGGTGGGGGCACGACATGGAGGAAAATGCTGCAGGGAAGGGAAAGTGGAGGGCATGAGGCTGCAGGCATGCTTTGGGGCCTCTGCAGGCAGGACCACAGACGTCGGGGAGGGAGCCTCAAGAATGTCAGGGTGTGACCAGGCATGGTGGGTCATGCCTGTAATCCCAGTGCTTTAGGAGGCTGAGGCGGGTAGATCACCTCAGGTCAGGAGTTCGAGACCACCTTGAAAAGGAAATCAGAGGTCAAAGTGGTTCAAACATTGGTTTTGTCGGAGGAAATCAGAGCTAGATAATTAAGCTCCAAAGTCCTAGAGGTGGGTGGGGTAAATGCAAATTTGGCAAATTATTAAACCCTTGGAGTCAACCTTTGTGCCCCCTGCTGGGAATACCAGCACCGCTCAAGTTTTTCCAGTACAGAAAGCACTTTTTTTTTTTTTTTTTTTTTTGAGACAAGAGTTTTGCTCTTGTTACCCAGGCTGGAGTGCAATGGCGTGATCTCGGCTCACCGCAACCTCCACCTCCTGGGTTCAGGCAGTTCTCCTGCCTCAGCCTCCTGAGTAGCTGGGACTACAGGCACGTGCCACCATGCCCAGCTAATTTTTTGTATTTTTAGTAGAGACGGGGGTTTCACCATGTTGACCAGGATGGTCTCAATCGCTTGACCTCGTGATCCACCCGACTCAGCCTCCCAAAGTGCTGGAATTACAGGCGTGAGCCACTGCGCCTGGCCCTCAGAAAGGACTTCTAAAAATCCTTACAAGTCAGCAGCGACCAACATGGGGAATCCCCATCTCTACTGAAAATACAAAAATTAGCTGAGCGGGGTGGCGCACGCCTGTAATTCCAGATACTCGGGAGGCGGAGGCCAGAGAATTCCTTGAACCCGGGAGGCAGAGGTTGCAGTGAGCTGAGATGATTGCACCACTGTACTCCAGCCTGGCACCAGAGTGAGACTGTCTCAAAAAAAAGTCTGGGTGGGAAGGTCCCAAGGCACAAGCCTGCAGGAGCAGCCGGGGAGCCAGAGTGGGCTAGCGTGAGGAAGAGAGTCATGGAGCAGAGAGGATGGCACTGGGGAGTGTGGGGGTGGGAACGCACCCATGGGATCTTGTGGGGTTAGTCTGGCTTTTTGGTGACAACTCCGCGGCCAAGTGAGCTGGAAGCAGAGGGGTGGGGACAAGACTCCAGCACTCGCAGGTGCCCTCTGGTGGCCACGGGGAGAAGAGGCTGCAGGTGAGGGCTGCACCCCAGTGGGGCTTCAGGCAGCACAGATCTGAAGTGAAGTTGGCAGGACTTGCCGGGGCTGGACTTTGGGGAGGAGGCCTCTAGTGGGGCCAGGGACTCCAGTAGATGAGGGTAGTGGGGGAGCTGGATGGCCACTGGCTTGCCCCAGCTGGTCCATCGGGGCCCAGTGCAGAACCCTGGCTCTGAGTCCCAATCATGGCCATAAAACCGAGTGGAGCCTGGTCCCCTTCCAGGAGGACTCGTCAGGATCCGTGCCATGGTGGGCGTGGGCTCTGGGGGCAGCAGGAGCTGCCTTATGGGAGATGACTGCTCAGCTGGTGACACCTTCTGCCCACAGGTGCCAAGGCCTGCCCTGTCGCCTTCTTGGTGGCTGCCGACGACATCCTCAGTAAGTTCCAGGGGGACTTCCTGTGGCCCATACTGGTGGTTGAGTTCCTGGTGGCTGTGGCCAGCAATGGCCTGGCCCTGTACCGCTTCAGCACCCGGGAGCAGCGCCCGTGGCACCCCCCTGTGGTCTTCTCAGCCCAGCTGGCAGTCAGTGACCTGCTCTGTGCCCTGACGCTGCCCCCGCTGGCGGCCTACCTCTATCCCCCCAAGCACTGGCGCTACGGGGAGGCCATGTGCCGTCTGGAGCGCTTCCTCTTCACCTGCAACCTGCTGGGCAGTGTCATCTTCATCACCTGCATCAGCCTCAACCGGTATGTGGGCATCGTGCACCCCTTCTTCACCCGCAGCTACCTGCGGCCCAAGCACGCCTGGGCCCTGAGTGCCACAGGCTGGGTCCTGGCCGCCCTGCTGGCCTCGCCCACGCTCAGCTTCTCCCACCTGAAGAGGCCACAGCAGGGGGCAGGCACCTGCAGTGTGGCCAGGCCCGAGGCCTGCATCAAGTGTCTGGGGACAGCAGACAGCCACAGGCTGGCGGCCTACAGAGCGTACAGCCTGGTCCTGGCGGGGCTGGGCTGTGTCCTGCCGCTGCTGCTCACGCTGGCAGCCTATGGTGCCCTCGGACTGGCCGTGCTGCGCAGCACGGGCATGACCGTGGCCGAGAAGCTGCGTGTGGCGGCGCTGGTAGCAAGTGGCGTGGCCCTCTACGCCAGCTCCTATGTACCTTACCACATCATGCGGGTGCTCAACGTGGAGGCTCGGCGACGCTGGGACAGCCGCTGCCCAAACTTTGCAGATGTGAGCCAGGCCAGGGCGGCCCTGGAGTTGGGGCCCTACGTGGGCTACCAGGTGATGCGAGGCCTCATGCCCCTGGCCTTCTGCATCCACCCGCTGCTCTACATGGCCGCAGTGCCCAGCCTCGGTTGCTGCCGCCAACACTGCCCCGGCTACAAGGACAGCTGGAGGCCAGAGGACGCCAAGAGCACCGGCCAAGCCCTGCCCCTCAATGCCACAGCTACTCCTGAACCATCGGAGCCCATCCCATGAGGTGTGCCTGTGACGTGGCCTGGCTGAAGCCACCTCCTTATTCCAGGTGTCACTTCCCCCAGAAAACAATGCCTGTGATTGCAGCCAGGTTGGTCCTGCTGCAGCCCAGGCAGCAGTCGCCTTTCCCACCCAGAGTGCTGGCCACTCGGGGACCAAACCCATACCCAGGGGAGGGGAGGGGCTGGCTCCACTGCAGGACTGGAGATGCAAGAATAAACAGGATGGGGTAGAGAGGGAGGAGCCTTTTTATTGCCCTTGGAGCCCACGCTCTCAGAGGCTACCTTCTGTCGCCAAGGGTCCTGGGCCGAGCACGTGGTGGCAGCTGGCTTAGTTGGTCGATGGCCTGGGGAAGGCGGGAGGAGGGTGGCATGGTGTGAGACCTTGGGGGGTACCCCAAGACTCCTGACACCCAAGTGGCACCTCATGGGGGGAGCAAAGATGGGGTAATATGAGGACAAAGGGGGCACATTATCAGATGCCCGGTCTCAAGGCCTGGCCCAAAGACTGGCAGGGACCCCAGGCACAAGAGCTGCCACCCAGTACCCCTCTGCCAGGTTTTGGAAAAAGACAATGAAGGACTATCCCCTCAAAACCAACTTGCAGACTATTAAATTGCTATAGGATTATCGGTCGGCCCCGGGCTCGGTGGCAGTGCTGGGACAAGGCAGGGACCCAGGGCAGGGGTCGGATCTTACTTGGCCCACTCCACATTGAGGATGAGGTGGTCGTAGCCAAAGCCAGACACTCCAGCAATGGCACGCGCAGCATCCTCACGGCGGTGGAAGCTGATGAAAGCAAAGCCCTGCATAGGGGAGGTGTGGGCAGGATCAGGGCCAAGAGCTGGGACAGGCAAACCCCTGCTCCACAGCCCCGCATGCCCGCCCACCTACCTTGGACTGGCCAGTGGTCTTGTCCTTAGCCAGGTAGATGCGGGAGATGGAGCCAAAGGGCCGGAAGAGCTCCTGCAGGTCGGTCTCACGCGTGTCCTCCGACAGGTTGGTGACGCGGATGGTGGCGTTGTCATCAGCTGTGAGGGGAGGTGGTTGTGAATGGAGGCCCCTAGCTGGCCCTCAGGTGCACCTCGGGGATGACGACGGTGCCAGGAGGTGCCCACGCACCAGCCTGGCATCGGGGCACTCCTCACCTCTGCGGTTGGGCTGCATGGACTCCCCACGGCGGCTGGCCCCGTCGCGCAGGCTTGGTGGCACGTACTTCCCTGTCTTGTTCTGGGTGGCCTGCACCGGCTCCAGCTCTGGGGACCAACAGACAGCCGAGTTCAACTTCACTCTGGCACAGGCACAGGGACAGAGCTGCCCCAGGAAGCTGGGGCTCCAGTGCTGACCCAGAGCAGGCACCGTCTGCCAAGCCACAGGCAGCCAGTTGGCCAAGAGGACACCAAGGTCACACCTGGAAAGCTGTTACCATTTGAGCTCCCAGCTAGCAACACTGGTAAAGGCAGAGGAGGAAAAGCCCCAACCCCCTCCAGAGAGAGCAGGGAGAGCAGCCTCACATCTACAGCAATGGCAGTCATGGGACACACATGACAGTGCCCAGGTTCCCCTTACATGGCAGGCAACAAGTGCATATCCCCACTCACCATCAGCTAATCCCACAAAAGGATTCAGATGATACAGTCACAGGCATGCAACAGACACCACACACACAGAAAGGGATGGAGGGGTCAGCACCCTGGGACGGACTGACAGCAGCTCACGTCAGGACAGTCACAGGGCCACCAGCAGAGTCACAGCTGCCAAGTCGCATGTAAACACGCCTATCTCCCAACCTTACAGGAGATGCAGCCAACTAGGAAGGCAAAAGGCACCTCAAGGAAAGACAGGCACTGTCAAACCCACTGTGCTGTCATGCAGGAGATAGCAGTAGGGACAGAACCCATGCATGGACAGCAGGTAATGACCAAGGACCCCCCACACACCACGCCCACAACAGCATCCAGTGGCCCCATCCACGCACCTCCAGGCAGCTTCTCCTTCTCGCCGGTGGACAGGCCCAGCTGCTCAGCCAGCTCCTTCTGCATGGGCCCCAGTGTGTCCTTGTATGGACAGCGAGTGGTCCAGTGGTCGCCCTTGCAGATGCGGCAGGACACGATCTTCTGCCCCTTGAGTTTGTTCATGGGGTCCTCCTCCTCCTGGCAGTTCAGGTCCTGGCAGGGGCAGGTTTGGGGGAACTCAACCAGGTGACTGAGGCACCCCCTTTCCCACCACCCCAGGACATCAGCCCTGTCTGGTTGCCCTGCTTACCTCTTTGCTGGTGATGAACGTCATAGAGACATCGTCACTGACAGTGGTGGTGGCCACATTGGGCCCTGGGGGGTCAAACTCTGAGTTTCCAAACTTCTTCCAGTTCTGGGGTCAGGGAGGGATGGGGGACAGTTGAGGGCAGGGGCAGGCAGGGTTCCACAGTGGGGTACCGCAGACCTACAGCCTCCCCCAGAGTGTCTGGGCCTTGAACCTCATTTTCATCCTCCTCAACCACTCCCTGAACAGTTCTGGTGACGGTTCCTATGACCTGAGTCCCCACCAGGCCCAAGCTCCAGGAGGCAGGGCAACTGTCAGCATCGGGCCCCAGGTGACAGCTACACAGCCTAGGGCCTGCTCATGCTGGCGGACCAGCTCCCCCTAGGGTTCAATATTCAGGGATGTGCAGGGGTCCACCCAGACCTGCAGGCCTTTGAGCTACACAGCCTGAGCCTTGGCTTCCTCCCCTGTAAAACAGGAACCACAAAAGCTTCCTACCTCCCTGGGCTTCTAAAGACATCAAATGAGAAACACCCTGCAAGGTGCTTGGCATGGGGTATTGTACAAATTAAGCGCACAGCAAACTGTCCCAAGTGTATTAATTGATAATCACTTCTTCCAGAAACTGCTGCGACCACCTCCTGGTTCCATTCCTCCGCTGACAGGCTAAGAGGAATAAAAAATCTAACCACGGCTAGTCGCAGGAGCTCCCTCCTGTAATCCCAGCACTTTGAGAGGTGAAGGTGGGAGCATCTCTTGAGCCCAGGAACTGGAGACCAGCCTGATCAACATAGAGAAACCGCACCTCTACAAAAAATTAGCCCAGTGTGGCAGTGCACACCTGTAATCCCAGCTACTCAGGAGGGTGAGGTGGGGGGATGGCTTGAACCTGGGAGTACAAGGCTGCAGTCAGTTCTGATTGTGCCACTGCCCTCAAGACTGGGCAACAGGACCCGACCCTGTGTCTTTAAAAAAAATAAATAAAAGAATCTAACTTACAATATTTTTAATCGAATTTATTTGATATTACTATCATTCGATATTTATCATCAAACTTTTTTTTTTTTTTTTGGCTGAGATGGAGTCTCGCTCTGTCTCCCAGGCTGGAGTGCAATGGTGCAACCTCCGTCTCCCAGATTCAAGCAATTCTTCTGCCTCAGCCTCCCCCGTAGTTGGGATTACAGGTGCATACCACCACACCTGGCTACTTTCACTGCACTCGGCCCATCATAGAACATTTTTACTATGTATCGTCGTCATTTATTTAGCTGATACTTATCATCAACTGCTGTGCCCTGAACTTTTCAAAGCCCTAAGAGTACAAGCACCCAAGGCTCAGTTCAGCTTCACAACAGGTACAAAGAGTTAAGCCCCATCTCTTAAAAACAAAAGTTCAGGGAACACAGTCTTCCAGTCCCTCTGTGTTATCCCTGGGGAAGGAGGATCTCACCTTCCTCCTTGCGACAGCCTTTGAAGCCTTCCGGGTCTCAATCCTGAAGGTGCGGACAATCTGAGGACGGGAGAGGAGAAGGGTTGGCCTCGTGGAACCAAAGGAGCTCTTTTATCAACCCCCTCAACACACCCCAACCCCTTCTGGTCTCAGGGTCCCCAAGGAAAAGGGTCCTCACTCCCTGCCCCCTCCCACCCTCACCTTGAACTTCTTGCCATCCTCATCTATCTTGTACTCCGTCACTGTCTTTATGTTTCCGTTGATGACCTCCTTGGGAGGCGGCAGTGGAGCTGGAGAAGGGGAAAAAGAGCAAGAAACTGAGCCTGGGTCACGGGCAAAGGGAGTAGCAAGGCTGGAGGGAGAAGAGGCAGCCCAGACACGGAGTGGCAGTCCTCACTCACCTCCCGGCAGCAGCTCCGGCTCTGGGCTGGTGTCGCCGGTGGCCAGAGGGATCCCTTTGAGGAGCTCGCTGGTGACACATTTGTCTGCGAGAAGCAGCACGGGGAGGAAAGGTCAGCTCCAGGGGCAGGAGCTCCCCAGCTGAGATAGAAGGGCCTTTGGGATGACGCCTACAGCAAAAGCTGAGAAAGGCAGGCCAAGGGCAGAGGGCTGGCCAGGCAGCACACTGGGATGGCCCTGTGGGGACGTGGAGTGGCAAGGATGGGGGAATCCCTCGTAGGAAGGTGGGGGCCACGCCATGAAGCCATCCAGGTGCCAGCAGAGAAACAGGAGACAGGAGATTACAACTCTCTCCCGGGAGTAAGGGAACAGCTGGGAGGGCTAGCGCAGTGGCATGGGAGGAAGAGGGACCTGCCAGGGAACATCTGGAGTTGGCAACAGGCGGGCCCCGAGGAGGAAGGCGCGGGGCAGGGACTGGCCGTGACGGCGGACACGGTGCCAGGCTGGGAGATGGAAACAGGCAGCAGTGACCCGGCTCGGGCCTGACCGCGATGACCTGGGGCAAATGGATTCACTTACCGTCCTCTCCCTCCTCTTCCACCTGGTCGGCCCAGCTGGGCTTCGAACTGCGGAAACAAGTGTGCAGGGAGCTAAGATTAAGTCAGCCAGGTCCAGCCCCCGCGGCCTCGGCGCACCCAGGCCCCATACTTCCGAGAGCCCCGTAACCGCCTTCCGTGCCCGCTTCGTGATCCCCAACTCACTCAAAATCTCCAGCAGGCATCGCAAAAGCGCTCTCCACGCAGCCCAAGCCCGGGCTAGAGAGCGGAAGTGGGTGGAAAAGGAGACTTCCGGTTCCGCCGACACCGCCTAGAGGGGCCGGCCGCGGCATCCACAGCGACATCTGCGGACGGAGGTGGAGGCGCACGCGACTGTGTATGCTGCTGGGAGCTGCTGGTACGAGAGTAGGGAGCGCGGAAGGGCGGTGGGGCGCAGAGGCTGATTTCAGGACTGGTCCTACTAGCCTTTAAAAACTAAAATAGGCCGGGCGCGGTGGCTCAAGCCTCTAATCCCGGCACTTTGGGAGACCGAGGCGGGCAGATCACGAGGTCAGGAGATCAAGACCATCCTGGCCAACATGGTGAAACCCCGTTTCTGGTAAAAATACAAAAATTAACCGGGTGTGGTAGCATGCGCTTGTAGTCCCAGCTACTCCGGAGGCTGAGGCGGAACAGTCGATTAAACCCGGGAGGCAGAGGCCGCAGTGAGGCGAGATCGCGTCACTGCACTCCAGCCTGGGCTACAGAGTGAGACTCCATCTCAGAAAAATAAGTTAAATAAAATGATATCATAACAACAAGGTTCACTGATTGAGTGCTTATTGTATATGAAGCACAGTGAGGAGGATATTATTGCAATTTTACAGCTCAGGAAACTGAGGCTGAGACTGGGTGCGGTGTCACACGCCTGTAACCCCGCACTTTGAGAGACTGAGGCATGGGGGTTGCTTGAGGCCAGGAGTTCGAGCTAGCCTGGGCAACATGGTGAGAAACCCACCCACCTACCTACCACCATCTCTAAAAAAGAAAAACAAAAAGAAAGCCGAGGCTCAGGGAAAACAATCCTTTTGCTTAAACTGTTCCTTGCCTTCTTTCCCAATCCCACAGATTCAGATGTCAAGGGGCCCCGGGAGCCACTCCCTCTTCTTTTCTTTTGTAGTGTTCTTGGCTTTCCGGTATAATTTTGTGCATTTACTTCTTTATTGCTCAGCTCCTTGCTCTGAGAACAACCATCCTCAGCTGGAGTGATTCATGATGACTCCCCAGGGGCAAAAACTGGTTTTCAGGGAGGGGGAAAAAAAACTTAGATATTGTGGTCTTCCAAAGCCAGCTCTATCAGACAACATCTTATTCCTAAGTATTTAGTTTCTGCCTTTAGGGAGATATTAAGTGTAATTAAACTGAAATTAATTTAGTTCATTTAAATTCAATTTTAGAAAAATTTGGGTTTTCTCCTAAAGAGACTGATAATGAACAAAAAAAACTGACAATGCGGGGCTCAGTGGCTCACGGGTGTAATCCCAGCACTTTGAGAGGCCAAAGTGGGCAGATCTCTTGAGATCAGGAGTTTGAGACCAGCCTGGGCAACATGGCAAAACCCCGTCTCTACTAAAAATACAAAAATTAGCTGGGTGTGGTGGCCTGTGCCTGTAATCCCAGCACTTTGGGAGCTGAAGCAGAAGGATCATTTGAGCCTGGAGTTCAAGACCAGCTTGGCTAACACATAGTGAGACCTTCCATCTCTAAAACAAAACTTTTTAAGAATTAGCTAGTCATACTTCTATGCGCCTGTGACAGTCCCAGCTACTCAGGAGGCTGAGGTAGGAGAACAGCTTGAGCCCAGGAGGTTGAGCCATGATCATGCCACTGCACTTCAGCCTGGGCAACAGAACAAGACCCTGTCTCAAAAAAACAAAAAACAAAAAACACAGAAACACTCACAAAACAAACAAAAACTTGTTAGGGAGAATGGCTTGAGAAAAACAAATAAGACAGGGGAAAAAATTATGCTTTTTATCCTCTGGGGGGGGTGAGTGAGGAGGTCACTCAAGTGTTTCGAATATCACCAGCGTTTCTTGTGAAAAAAATTATTCTAGAAGCCTGCAGAGAGCTGAGTGGAAGGGAAAACAGTAGCTGGAGAGCAGGAAAGAGAGGCCTCTGTGGCCTTTCGAGAGGGTGGCCTGGCTATATCGGTGAAAATATGAAGCTGGTCCGAAGGGCTGATAAACATCTGTACAAGCTTAGTCAAACCTACTCTGAGCAACACAAAATCCAAACAACCTAGCAGATTGGGCAAAGCTTTAGAAATTCGGTATCACCCAGTGGTAGTAAAGATGTTACAGGGAAACAAGACAGGCACGGTGGCTCATACCTGTAATCCCAGTACTTCAGAAGGCCGAGGCTGCTGAATCACCTGAGGTCAGGAGTTCGAGACCAGCTTGGACAACATGGTGAAACCCCATCTCTACTAAAAATACAAAAATTAGCTGGGCGTGTTTGGGCGTGGTGGCTCATGCCTGTAATCCCAGCACTTTGGGAGGCTGAGGTGGGTGGATCAAGGGGTCAGGAGATCGAGACCATCCTGACTAACATGGTGAAACCCCATCTCTACTAAAAATACAAAAAATTAGCCAGGTGTGGTGGCACGCACCTCTAGTCCCATCTACTCAGGAGGCTAAGGCAGGAGAATCACGAACCTGGGAGGCAGAGGTCGCAGTGAGTTGAGATCGTGCCACTGCACTCCAGACTGGCAGACAGAGTCTGTCTCAAAAAAAAAAAAAAAAAAAGGATTGCTTGAAACTTGGCGGTGGAGTTTGCAGTGAGGTGAGATTGCACCACTGCACTCCAGCCTGGGCAACAAGAGCAAAACTCCATCTCATAAATACATACGTAAGACGTTATAGGGAAACAGATGCTCACACACAATGTTAGTGCATGAGATCATGCAAGCTTTTTAGATGGAATCTTGACATCTAATAAAACTTTTTACTTTTTCTTTTTTTGAGACAGGTCTGGCACTGTTGCACAAGCTGGAGTGCAATGGTGCAATCATAGCTCACTGTAGCCGCCATCTCTTGGGTTCAAACAATCCTCCTACAGGAGCCTTCCACATAGCTGGGACTACAGGCATGTGCCACCATGCCTGGCTAATTTTTATATTTCTTGTAGAGATCGGGTCTCACCATGTTGCCCAGGCTGCTCTCAAACTCCTGGGCTCAAGCAATCCTCCCACCTTGGCCTTCCCAAGTGCTGGGATTACAGGCACATGGTACCTTGCCTGGCCTGCATCTCCTAAAACTTAAAATGCTTATATGGGCTGGGCACGGTGGCTAATGCCTGTAATCCCAGCACTTTGGGAGGCTGAGGCAAGTGGATCTTAAGGTCAAGAGATCGAGACAATCCTGGCCAACATGGTGAAACCCCATCTCTGCTGAAAATACAAAAATTAGCTGAGTGTAGTGCTGAGTGCTTGTAGTCCCAGCTACTCGGGAGGCCGAGACAGGAGAATTGCCTGAACCCAGGAGGCAAAGGTGATAGTAAGTTGAGATCGCGCCACTGCACTCCAGTCTGGCAACAGACCAAGACTCCATCTCAAAAAAAATTTAAGTACGTATGAATTTTCCTTTGAACCAGCTAATAATTCCCGCTGTGAATAAACTTGTAAATATATGCAAAGACGTGAGAGTAAAATGTCCGTGCAGTATTGTTTATGATACAAAAACTGGAAACACTTGTCCACCCATCCATAGGAATAGAGGCAGTTATGCTATGCCATAATCTATAAATTGCTATTTGATCTTTAAGGAGGTAGATCCATTTGTGCTCTTGTAAAAAACAACTGTCAAGATAAAAAGAGGAAGCAAAGGCTGGGTACAGTGGCTCACATCTATAATCCCAGCACTTTGGGATGCTGAGGTAGGTGGATCACGAGGTCCGGAGTTCAAGATCAGCCCCTGCCCAACATGGTGAGACCCTGTCTCTACTAAAAATACAAAAAAAAATTAGTCAGGCATGCTGGCAGGCACCTGTAATCCCAGCTACTCAGGAGGCTGAGGCAGGAGAATCCCTTGAACCCAGGAGGTGGAGGTTGCAGTGAG
>NW_016107578.1:726487-733394 GCF_001604975.1 Cebus imitator | reverse complement strand
AAAAAAAAAAAAAAAGAAGAGGAAATGATATATAAAATGGCACATATTATAGGAACTAATTCGTGTAAATCTATAATAACACATAGATATGCAGATACATGCAAATACGCAAATCATTTCCTGGAAAGAAAGAATAAGAACTTGTTGATGAGGAATGCTTTGGAAAGAAGGCACCAAGAAAGGAAAGATTATTTTTGGACATGAATATATAAGATGGATTTATGTAATATATGTGAGATGTAACATCTATTTCTTGGCCAGGCACTGTCACTCATGCCTATAATCCCAGCACTTGTGGGAGGCCAAGGCGGGCGTGTTTCTTGAGCCCAAGAGTTCAAGACCAGACTGGGCAATGTCATGAGACCCCATCACTACACACAAAAAGATAGCTGGGTATGGTATTGCATGCCTATTGTCCCAGCTACCTGGGATGCTGAGGTGGGAGGACTGCTTAAGTCAAGGAGGTTGAGGCTGCAGTGAGCTCCGATTGTGCCATTACACTCTGGGTTTGGCGACAGAGCAAAAGCCCTGTCTCTAAAAAAAGGAGGAGACTGGACACAGTGGCTCATGCCTGTAATCCCAGCACTTCGGGAGGCCAAGGTGGGCAGATCACCTCAAATCAGGAGCCTGAGAACAGCCTGGCAAACATGGTGAAAACCCATCTCTAGTAAAAACACAAAAATCAGCTGAGCATGATGGCGTGTGCCTATAATCCCAGCTACTCAGGAAGCTGAGGCAGGAGAATCGTTGGAGCCCGGAAGGTGGAGGCTGCAGTGAGCCAAGTGCTGCAATTACAGGCATGAGCCACCGTACTTGGCCACATCAAGGTTTGGGTGCAAGAGTACATCTGGTTATAGACCGCAGAAGCGTAATCCCCTAACCGCATTAGATGTTATTTTACATGTAGGAAACAGCCTGGACCAGAGTCTGTTTTGAGACAGGGTCTTGCTCTATCACCCAGGCGGCAGTGTAGCGGCACGATCACAGATCACTGCAGCCTCAACCTTCCCAGGCTAAGGTGATCCTCTCACCTTGGTCACCCAAAATTCTGGGATCACAGGCATGAGCCACCGCGCCCAGATTCATTTAAGGAATATAGTGACTCGGGCAAGAGACAGGGTGCCCTGTGCTCTATCCTGTTTTGTTGTCTTCACAGCCTCTTTCTGGAGAGCTGCAGAGATATGTCCCGGAGTCAGGGGCTTTGTGAAGTTATGCTGGAAATCAGAAATGTACAAACCTGGCTTAACAATTGTTACTTTCTATCACATTGCCGTGACAAAATACCACAGACTGTGGGGCTTAAACAGGACAGGGGGATGGAGCAAGACTTTTTTTTTTTGACATGGAGTTTCGCTCTTCTTGCTGAGGCTGGAGGGCAACGGCGCGCATCTGCCCCGGGGTGTTCAAGCTATTCCCCTGCCTCAGCCTCTCAAGTAGCTGGGATTACAGATGCCTGCCACCATGTGGTGCTAATTTTGTATTTTTAGTAGAGACAGGTTTTCACCATGTTGGGCAGGCTGGTGTCGAACTCCTGACCTCAGGTGATCCACCCACCTTGGCCTCCCAACCTGATGGGATTACAGGTGTGAGCCATTGCCCTCAAGCATGGGCAACAAAATCGAAACTGTTTCCAAAAAAGAAAATGGTGGTGGACGCCTGTCCCAGCTACTGAGGAGGTTGAGGCAGGAAAATCACTTGAATTCAGGAGGTGGAGGTTGCAGTGAACCAAGATTGCGCCACTGCACTCCAGCCTGGACAACAGAGACTCCATCTCAAAAATAAATAAATAATAAAGAAAAAGAAAAAGGCCGGTTGCGGTGGCTCATGCCTGTAATCCCAGCACTTTGGAAGGCTGAGGTGGGTGGATCACCTGAGGTCAGGAGTTTGAGACCAGCGTGACCAATACGGAGAAATCCTGTCTCTGCTAAAAATACACAATTAGCCAGGTGTGGGGGCACATGCCTGTAATCCCAGCTACTCGGGAGGATGAGGCAGGACAGTCGCTTGAACCTGGGAAGTGGAGGTTGTGGTGAGCAGAGATGACGCCACTGCACTCCAGCCTGGGCAACAAGAGCGAAACTCCATCTCAAAAAAAAAAAAAAAAAAAAGGAAAAAAAAAAAAGGAAATATTAAATTGATGAACATGCAGATGTGGTAACAGTCAAGAAACAGGGGCAGAAAGGAGACACAGCAACGTCTTTACTGTGGTTTTCTAGGGAAGTAGGAAGTATCTGCGCGGCCCACAAACAGGCTTCAGCCTTGCCTTACATGTTCATTTCATTTAAAAAAACAACCTTCCACTATGAACTACGGTATGGCGTTTCCTCAAAAAATTAAAAACAGAACTACCAAATGACCCAACGCTTCCACTTCTGCTTTATACCTACAAGAACTGAACTTACTGGAGACCAGCCTGGGCAACACAGTCTTTACAAAAAGTAATAATACATTAAAAAAAAAAAAAAAAAAAGCCAGTCACAGTTGCTTACACCTGTAATCCTAGCACTTTGGGAAGCTGAGGAGGGAAGATCAGTGAAGCCCAGGAGTTCAAGTCCAACCTGGGCAACAGAGCAAGAACTCATCTTTACTAACAATGAAAATAAAAATCAGTTAGGCATGGCGGTACCTGCCTCCAGTCCTAGCGACTCCAGAGGCTGAGGTGGGAGGATCTCTGGAGCAAAGGAGTTCGAGGCTGCAGTGAGCTATGATCGCACCACTGCAATCCAGTCTGGGTGACAGAACAAGACCCTGTCTCTAAACAGAAAAGACCATGGTTTCTAATTCTAACAGCAAAGTGCATCCTCCAGTTGTTCGTGGTAGAGGATCATATACCTGAAACTGTGACAACTGAAAAAAATGGCGTTAAAAACAAGGGAATTCCAGCCAGGCATGGTGGCTCCCGCCTGTAATCCTAGCACTTTGGGAGGGCCATCCCGAGGTTGGGAATTTGAGACCAGCCTGGCCAAAATGGTGAAGCCCGGCTCTACTAAAAATACAAAAACTAGCTGGGTGTGGTGGGAGGTGCCTGTAATCCCAGCCACTCAGGAGGCTGAGGCAGGAGAATCCCTTGATTCTGAAGGTGGAGACTGCAGTGAGCGGACATTATACCACTGCACTACAGCCTGGGCGACAAAGCGAAACTCTGAGTCAAAAAAAAAAAAAAAAAAAAAAAAAAAAATTTCGACAAGTTGGTTAGGTTGAGAAAACACACGATCAATTTGCAAAATCACAGCCAATACAAATGGAGCATCGTCTCTCCATAAGCAAAAGAGCACGGTTTAGAAATCAAGAAAATGGGCCGGTGCGATGGCTCAGGCCTGTAATCCCAGCACTTTGGGAGGCCAAGGCAGATGGATCACAAGATCAGGAATTCAAGATCAGCCTGAACAACAGGGTGAAACCTCGTCTCTACTAAAAATACAAACATAGCCAGACTTGGTGGCTCACGCCTATAATCCCAGCACTTTGGGAGGCCAAGGCGGGTGGATCACGAGGTCGAGAGATTGAGACCATCCTGGTCAACATGGCGAAACCCCGTCTCTACTAAAAATACAAACATAGCCACACGTGATGGTGCATGCCTGTAATCCCAGCTACTCAGGAGGCTGAGGCAGGAGAATTGCCTGAACCCAGGAGGCGGAGGTTGCGGTGAGCCGAGGTCGCACCATTGCACTCCAGCCTGGGTAAAAAGAGCGAAACTCCATCTCAAAAAAAAAAAAATTAGCCAGGCGTGGTGGTGCGCACCTGTAGTCCCAGCCACTCGGGAGTACTCAGGAGGCTGAGGCAGGAGAATTGCTTGAACCCAGGAGGTGAAGGTTGCAGTGCGCTGAGATCACGCCATTGCACCCCAGCCTGGGCAACAGAACGAGACTTTTTTTAAAAAAAAAAAAAGGAAATCAAGAAAACATCTCATTTATATTAGTAATGAAGGGACTAAATATTTAAAAATTGAGTTACAAAGTCTGCAAGATCGGGATGAAAAGTTGTGACGGACACAAAGGAATTCCTCAATAAACAGGGGACAGCCCCTGTTCTCAGAAAGGAAAGCTGTCATTAGCATGTCAATTCTTCCAGAAGCCTGTAAAGTTAATGCGATCCCAGATACTGGGGAGGCTGAGGCAGGAGAATTGCTTGAACCTGGGAGGCAGAGGTTGCAGTGAGCTGAGATCACACCACTGTACTCCAGCCTGAGCAACAGAGCGAGACTCTCTCCCCTGCTAGATTTTTAGAGGATGTGCCAGTTTGAAAGTTTCAACCCAGCCATTCAACTCCTAGAAAAGTAGCCTAGATGTAGATACACATGTGTATACAAATCTATGTCCAGCCACCTCTCAGTGTCCCCAGGGGATTAGTTCCAGGACCCCATGTGGTACCAAAATCAGAATATGTTCAAATTCCTGATATAAAATGGCATAAGATGGGTGCACTGGCTCACACCTGTTGTCCCAGCACTTTGGGAGGCTGAGGCGGGTGGATCATTTGAGGTCAGGAGTTTGAGATCAGCCTGACTAACATGGTGAAATCCCATCTCTACTAAAAATCCAAAAAAATTAGCCAGGCATGGTGGCACATGCCTGTAGTCCCAACCGCTCGGAAGGCTGAGGCAGGAGAATTGCTTGAACCCGGGAGGCAGAGGCTGCAGTGAGCCAAGATTGTGCCACTGTACTCTAGCCTGAGTGACAGAGCGAGACTCTCAAAAATAAAATGGCATAGTGTCTTCATATAGGCTACACACAATCTCCTGTGCACATTACTTTTTGACATAGTCTTGCTCTGTCACCCAGACTAGTGCAATTTCGGCTCACTGCAACCTCCACCTGCTAGGCTCAAGCAATCCTCCCATCTCAGCCTCCCAAGTAGCTGGGACTCCAGGTGTGCACCACCATGCTCAGCTAATTTTTGTATTTTTTGTAGATACGGGGTTTCGCCATGTTGCCCAGGCTGGTCTTCAACTCCTGGCCTCAAGTGTTCCTCCCTCCTTGGCTTCCCAAACTGTTGGGATTACAGGCGTGAGCCACCATGCCCAGCTAGAAAAAAAGTTTAAATAAAGGCATTCTAAGAGATTTATTGTATAACATATTGAGTATAGTTAGTATGTTGTATTCTTGTCCAGGCCCAGTGGCTCATGCCTAAACTCCCAGCATTTGGATATGCCAAGGCCGGCAGATCACTTGAGCTCAGGAGTTTGAACGCAAACTGGGCAACAAAGTGAGACCCTGTCTCTAGGAAAAATATAATAATCAGCAGGAAGGCGTGGTAGCTTATGTCTGTAATCCCAGCACTTTGGGAGGCTGAGGCAGGCAGATCACTTGAGACCAAGAGTTTGAAGCCAGCCTGCCCAACATTAGCTGGGCCAGGTGGCGGGCCTGTAATCCCAGCTACTTGGGAGGCTTAGGCATGAGAATAGCTTGAACCTGGGACGTGGAGGTTCCAGTGAGCTGAGATCACGCCACTGCACTCCAGCCTGGTGACAGAGTAAGACTGTCTCAAAAATAAAAAAAATTGGCTAGGTGCAGTGGCTCAAGCCTGTAATCCCAGCACTTTGGAAGGCCAAGGTGGGCAGATCATGAGGTCAGGAGATCAAGATCATCCCAGCCAACATGGTGAAACCCCTACTAAAAATATAAAAAATGGCTAGGTGTGATGGTGCATGCCTGTAATCCCAGCTACTCGGGAGGCTGAGGCAGGAGAACCACTTGAACCCAGGAGGCAGAGTTGCAATGAGCTGACACTGCATCACTGCACTCCAGCCTGGCGACAGTGAGACTCCATCTCAAAAAAATAAAAGAACAAAACTGATACACATATTAATGGCATGGATGAATCCCTAAGGCATTATGCTGAGAGACCCCAAACTCAAGAGCCTATGCCGGCCTCAACAGGCAAATGTCACCTACGGAGATAAAACTGGATGCGAAGCTGCCCAGTGACAGGGAAGGGGGAGATCAAGTGGGAAGAGCCATGAAGTGACCTTAGGTGACAGAGACATTCTCTGTCTTGAGAAGGATGTGGGCTACAGTGCTGTTTTCACTTCTCAAAATTCAAGCCGAACATTTAGGACCTGTGTATTTCATATTCTACCCCAATTTTCAAAATAGAGGAACAAGAGAGATTCCTAGGTAAGACAACCTTCAAAGTGCAAGTCAGTTTATGTTTTGAGACAGAGTCTTTGTCACCCAGGCTGGAGTGCGGTGTCGCAATGGTGGCTCACTGCAGCTTTCACCTCCCAGATTCAAGTGATTCTGCCTCAATCTCCTGAGTAGCTGGGACTACAGGCACATACCACCATGCCTGGCTGATTTTTGTATTTATACTAGACAGGGTTTCACCCTGTTGGCCAGGGTGGTCTTGAACTCCTGACCTCAGGTGATCCACCCACCTGGGCATCCCAAAGTGTTGGAATTACAGGTGTGAGCCACCACACCTGGCGTAAAGCAGTTTATTTTTGAGACGGGGTCTCTCTCTGTTATCCAGGCTGGAGTGCAGTGACAATGTCTGCTCATTGCAACCTCCGCCTCCTGAGTTCAAGCAATTCTCTCACTTCAGCCTCTTGAGTAGCTGGCACTACAGGCACATGCCACCATGTCTTTGGTAAGTTTTTGTAAAAGCAGTCTTAATAGACTCTATCGATGGGCCTGGTGGCTCCCAGCACTTCGGGAGGCCGAGGCGGGTGGATCACCTGAGGTCAAGAGTTTGAGGCCAGCCTGGCTAACATGGTGAAACTCCGTCTCTACTAAAATACAAAATGCAAAACTAGCTGGGAGTGGTGGCAGGCACCTGTAATCTCAGTTACTCAGGAGGCTGAGGCAGGAGAATCGCTTGAACCCAAGAGGCAGAGGTTGCAGTGAGCCAAGATCACGCCATTTCCCTCCAGCCTGGGCAACAAGAGCAAAACTCCATCTCAAAA
>NW_016107578.1:685071-726417 GCF_001604975.1 Cebus imitator | reverse complement strand
TGAGACTGCATCTCTACAAAAATAAAAATTAGGTTGAGTATGGTGATTCATGCCTGCAATCCCACACTTTGGGAAGCTGAGGTGGGTGGATCACTCAAGGTCAGGAGTTTGAGAAGAGCCTGGGCAACATGGTGAAACCCCATCTCTACCAAAAATACAAAAATTAGCTAGGCACATGCCTGTAATCCTAGCTACTTGGGAGGCTGGCAGGAAGATCCCTTGAACCCAGGAGCTAGAGGCTGCAGTGAGCTGAGATTGCATCATTGCACTCTACTCTGGGCAACAAGAGTAAAACTCCATCTCAGAATAAATAAACATAGTTAGTACACTCCTGTAGTCCCAGTACTTGGAGGCAGGGCATCACTTGAACACAGAATGTGGAGGCTGCCATGAGCCGAGATCAGGCCACTGCACTCCAGCGTGGGTGACAGACCAAGTCCCTGTCTCACAGAAGTAAAAAAAAAAGACAATAGGTACACGAGCTCTTATCCTTCTATTTATATACGGTGTGACCTTGTGAGGAGACAAGGACTCAGTTGCCTTAATCAAGGTGCCTGGGAATCCAGAAAAAGAAAACTCATTATACTCATTATATGCTTTAAAATGAAATTTTAGCTTAAAAAAGCAGCAAAAAGTATATTTTAAAAAATATTTCGGCTGGGGGAACTTTACACCATCTGTCAAACTGAGATGTTGCACTTTGCCATGTGCGTTTTTATAAGTCTTCAAAAAATAAGCTGAGATTCCCATTTTTAGTCCTTAGAAGTGATTCACGTGTTAAAATTAGAAAGTCAGAAATATGGAAGATATACGTTTAAGATCTATTGATGAGGGGAGGGAAGGCATTTCTAAATAGGCTACAAAGGCCGGGCACAGTGGCTCATACCTGTAATGTCAGCACTTTGGGAGGCTGAGGCAGGAGGATCACTTGAAGTCAGGAGTTTGAGACCAGCCTGGCCAACATGGCAAAACCGTCTCTACTAAACATACAAAAATTAGCTGGGCCTGACAGTGCATGCCTGTAATCCCCACTGCTCAATCCTTGCTACCTGGGAGACTGAGGCAGGAAAACTGCTTGAACCTGGGAGGCGGAGGTTGCAGTGAGCCAAAATCACGCCACCACACTCCAGCCTGGGTTACACGGCAAGACTGCATCTCAAAAATAAATAAGCAGGCTACGAAAACCACTCAGTGACAAATATAAATAAATTAACTTCCTAAAAATGGGAAGTCTCTGTATGGCAGAGCCACGACGAGCCAGGATGACTGGGCAGGGGTAGTCATCCCAAACGCCCAGGGAGCTCCCAGCAAAGAGTCACGTGGCCTCCACAGAAAAGGGGTACATCCAGTGGTCATCAGACACATGAAAGCGTTATGTCACTATTAGAAAACACTGGCCTGGCGCAGTGGCTCACACCTGTAACCCCAACACTTTGGGAGGCTGAGGTGGATGCATCATCTGAGGTCGGGAGTTCGAGACCAGCCTGACCAACATGGAGAAACCCATCTCTACTAAAAATACAAAATCAGCAGGGTGTGGTGGCGCATGCCTGTAATCCCAGCTACTCAGGAGGCTGAGGCAGGAGAATCGCTTGAACCCAGGAGGCGGAGGTTGCGAAGAGCCAAGATTGTACCACTGCACTCCTGCCTGGGGGACAGAGCGAAACTGTGTCTCAAAAAAACAAAAAACAAAAACAAAATGCTAACAGAAGGCTGGGCGCAGTGGGTCACATCTGTAATCTCAGCGCTTTGGAAGGCTCAAGTGAGCGGATCACGTCAACATTTTGAGACCAGCCTGGCAAACATGGCAAAATACCATCTCTACTAAAAATATAAAAATTAGCTAAGTGTGGTGATAGGCACCTGCAAATCCCAGCTATTCAGAAGGCTGAGGCAGAAGAATTTCTTGAACCTGGGAGGCAGAGGTTGCATTGAACTGAGACTGTCCCAGTGCACTGCAGCCTGAGCAACAGAGCAAGACTCTGTCTAAAAATAAATAAATATTTGAAATGAAAAAAACAGCTAAAGAAGGGGTTTTGCCTGGGGGAAGGGTGGCTGGGGCTCCAAGCGCAGCTCCGTGATGACTTCTCTTCTTGCTCCACCAGTTGCTGCAGAGAGCTCTGTCCTCATGGTCACAGGATGGCTACTCCGCTGCCAGGCATCATGACTCACTCCAGACCAAAGGAGGGCCAGCAGCCATGCCCAAGGCTGGCTGAGACCATTCCGTGAAAAGGCTTTCCTGGAACCTACATTACCAAGTTCCATCTGCTTGTCATGGGGATCAACTCATGTGACTCTGTTCTGAACAGACAGAGACATACGGAGTATCTAGCTTCAAACAGGTGCTAGCTTCAAACTCCGTGCGGGTCGCCTTCAGCGTGGAGGAGTTTGATCCTGTCCAGCCTCAGCCAGAAGCCCCATGCAAATCACAAGTCCCCACCCAGGGTGGTTTATAGGAGAGATTTATTTGAAGAAATATTACAACATATAAAAACTACATAAAGTCTTAATTTCCACTCATACAGTGGTAGATTTGATATAATGCATAATAAAAAACTTTTAAAATCCAGAATGCACAAAGTACTGCACAATTTGATCACTAAATCATTAGTTGATAAGCGAACCTCACACAACAGCTTCATGTCAGCCAAGGCCACAAACACCATGTACCACACATGTGAACGGACAGATTGACATGTTAAAAACACAACATCAGTGCATGTTGGGGATTCCTGGTGCCAGAAACATGGGTGACGGGAGGGCAGAACTAGTCCTTAGCAGCTTCCTCCTCCTTTATTTTAGCTGAAGGGAAATAAAAGGAGAAGTCACTCTGGGGAACATGCACGGTGTCACTACTTAACGAGTGCAACAGACACAGTCCATTGGGAAAGGTTAACGCCCAGGCGCCAATGGCGCGGCTGACCCAATCAGCAGCAGAGTGCTAAGGAGTTCATGGGGACTGAACGCTCCTCAAACCCTGAGGGTCCTGGACCCAGAGGCTCCAGTGAGCAGCTGAGGCAGTTGCCTGACAAGCCAGACCTACTGAGCAGGAGTAAGGGACATGGCCCTATGGCCTGTTCAGCACCCAGCCCAACTACACACCTGCTTCGTGCAGCACGCCTGCTCTAAGCCCTCGACACAGGCAACTCACTCAGTCCTCACAGCAGCCCCTTAGAAAGATGGGGCCATCCCAGAGCCCAGAGCAGTGGCTGGCGGCTGTCCCTGCATGTACCACCAGAGGGCAGTCAGGCCCCAGAGGAAGCCTAGCCTACCCCACCATACCTGAGGCACTCTCTCGGGCTTTGGCCAACACGCAGAGCTTGATCTCCAAGCCAATGGCTTTGGCCAGGGGTGGCGGCACGGCATTGCCCACCTGCGGGAGGGGAGAAGGGCAACGCCTGATGTGGACAGCCAGGCCCGGGGGCAGGTGTGCTGCCAGCTCCTGCTCAGATGGAGGATGACATGGGCATTGTGCCCCTTGAGGAGGGGGTTCTGGTCCTGCTCACATGGGCCCAAAGCCCTTCCAGCACGAGGCCCTCGGACCCTCCAACTGGCCCATCATCCCACCCCACAGCTATGTACCACTGGGACTTTAAACAGCTTCAGAAAGACTCAAGATAAAGACACACGGGGCTGGGTGCAGTCCCTCACACCTGTAATCCTAGCACTTTGGGAGGCCAAGGCAGGTGGATTACTTGAGGCCAGGAGTTCAAGACCAGCCTGGCCAATATGGTGAAACCCTGTCTCTACTAAAAATACAAAAATTAATTAGCTGGGCGTGGTGGCATGTGCCTGTAATCCCAGCTACTCGGGAGGCTGAAGTGGGAGAATAGTTTGAACCTTGGAGGCAGAGGTTGCAGTGAGCAGAAATCATGTCACTACACTCCAACCTGAGCAACAGAGTGAGACCCTGTCTCAGGAAAAATAAAGACAAATGAGCCACCTAGACACATTTCACTCCCAGCTGCTTCCCTGTAGGGCACAGTGGCTTAGGCCTGTAATCCCAGCACTTTGGGAGGCTGAGGCAGGTAGATCACCTGAGGTCAAGAGTTTGGGACCAGCCTGGCCAACATGGTGAAACCCTGTCTCTACTAAAAATACAAAAGTTAGCCAGGCATGGTGGCACACACCTGTAATCCCAGCTACTCAGGAGACTGAGGCAGAATTGTTTGAAGCCAGGGATTGGAGGTTGCAGTGAGCTGAGATGGCACCACTGCACTCCAGCTTGGCAATAGAGTGAGACTCCGTCTCAAAAAAAAAAAAAAAAAAAAAAAAAAAAAAAAAAAAAGAAAAAAAAAAAGAGAAAAAAAAAGAGTGGCTGCTTCCTGAGAACCAGGTTTGAGGGGGAGGGGTGAAACGTGGTTTTCAAAGAACCCTGGACACTGGTTTTTAAGCCATGTGCGTGCCCTGTGTTGATGAAAATACGCTTAACTAAGACTAACTCATTAAGCGAACCTCACACCTGAGAAGCAGGTAGGAACAAAGGTACAGGTTCATTTTAACCTTCAGCAATCAAGCTATCACCTCCATGGGTTGTTGCCTGCTCCTTCTGGCTCAATCTCTGCCTCAACTCAGATGTCTCAACCCCGTCCCTCCTGCGGGCTATCTTTCCACTTCGAGTGCTGGCACTACCCGGTGGCCACCAGGTGTCCCCTCCGAAGAGACTGTGCTGTCCCCGGCCCCACCCAGTGACAGGCAGAGAAGCCTCCTTCCCGTCCAGACCTGGCGGGCGCCGCCCCACTGACCTGCCGGTGCTTGTCCAGGATGTTGCCAAAGAGCCGGTAGGTGTCGGGGAAGCCCTGAGAGCGGGCACACTCCCGCACACTCACCACACGGTGTTGCTCGGGGTGGAGCACACGGCCCTGTGGGGAGAGAAGCGGTGGGTGAGGGCAGCAATACCCAGGCCGGGTCACCATGGGGGACAGGGAGGGAACTGGTACCATGGCAGAGTCCAGACTTGGCCTTGGCCTGCCAGCCTGTCCCATGGACACAAAGGGGGTGGGAGGAAGAGGAGGCTAGGTGCCTGGGGTCCCGCGGTGCTGTCTCCCACTGGGCTAAGCCCACACATCCATCCAGCTGGGCCTCCAAGTGCAGAGCCTAACCCAGGCCGCTAGACACCCCTCCCTACCTACCTGCTTGCCCATGGGCTCGGGGTTGGTGACGGTTGTGCTGAAGAAGCCGTCCCACTCGAGCCTTCCATAGAGGCCAGCCCAGTGGTTGTGCCGGTTCCCAGTGTGGGGCAGGCACCAGGGGATGAGGGTGTTGAACTGCCTAGCTGCAGGGTCGCAGGCTTTGCCAGCTGGAAGAGAAGACAGTGATCAGGCTGCAGTTACGGGATGGGGTGAAGGCTGGGGATGGGGGACAGTGGCTCTTAGAGCTTTGGGAGGCAGAGATGGCATCTCCTATGCAAGGGGCCTTCTGGGGTGGAACAACAAACAATCCTCGTTCTCTAGGCACTGCTTTTATTATTATTACTATATATTTTTTGAGACAGTCTCGCTCTGTCGCCAGACTGGAGTGCAATGGCATGATCGTGGCTCACTTCAACCTCTGCCTCCTGGGTGCAAGCAATTCTCCTGCCTCAACTTCCCAAGTAGTTTGGAATTACAGGTGCATGCCACCACACCCCACTAATTTTTATAATTTTAGTAGAGACAGGGTTTCACCATGTTGGTCAGTCTGGTCTCAATCTGCCTGCCTCGGCCTCCCAAAGTGCTAGAATTAAACCACACCTGACCTGTTTTTATTATTGATTTTTTTCTTTTTCTGTCACCCCCATGGGTTGTAGCCTGCTCCTTCTGGCTCAATCTCTGCCTCAACTCAGACGTCGCAACCCTGTCCCTACTGTGGGTCGTCTTCCCACTTCGAGTGCTGGTGATACCCGATGGCCAGCAGGTGTCCCCTCCGAAGAGACTGTGCTGTCCCCGGCCCCACCCAGTGACAGGCACAGAAGCCTCCTTCCTGTCCAGACCCGGCGGGCGCCGCTCCAGTGACCTGTCAGTGCTTGTCAGTCTGATGTCTTACCCAGCCTCCAAGGAGGGAGAACAATGGCACAATCATTTCACCACAGCCACAGCCTCCCAGGCTCAAGCGATCCTCCTGCATTGACTTCCCAAAGTGCTGGAATTATTGTTATGGGCCACTGGCCTAGCCTGCTTTTATTACTTAACAGAGTCAGCAGCTACCTTCTCTGGGACACCTAGTCTTGGTGCGTCTGTGCCCTGACCTGGCCTCCAGATTCATGGGCCAAAGCCCCAGGGCTCTGCTGTCCTACCCGAGCCCACCGGGAACCACAGCCTACAGACCGCACCTTCTACACAGGAGCAGACCCCACGGAGGGCCCCGGAGCTGCTGCGACCGTTCTTCCTGTCGTGGTGGGTGTACCGCAGCTTCCGGGCCATGGTGCCATCTGAGAGCCGCACTTCAATGTTGGGCAGATCTCGCCAGTCTGAGCCAGGGGCCAAGGGGATGTGCCGCATGCGGGCGGCCACCAATGCACTCATGTCCTGAAAGTGTGGGGGCCCAGCTGTCACCCTGTGTTAGCAGCATCCGAGCATCCATGGTGGGCTGGGTGCTGGGAACACCATGGTGACCAGGAAGGCCCCCGGGGCTCACGCCCATTGGGAAAGAGACAGTCAGGATGGCGCACTTGGCTAAAGGCCATGGCAGGGATGTGGGGCAGTGCAGGGGTGGGGCAGTGTGTGAATCTAGGCTGAGCTTTTAGGGTGGGGGAGGGTCAAGAGCTGGTCTTGGCATCCTGGGAAAACATGTGGGTAGAGGCAGCGAAGGGGGAGGCAGGGGTGGGTGGGCAGTGGCTAGACACCATTCCAGACTGAGTTCAGGACTGTGGGAGCTCTGATACTCCCCATGACTGTGCGAGAGAAGCCAGGGGTCATGCACGGGCTGAGGACTCAGGGGGAAGAGCCTGGGATCAGATTCCACGTCCCCGCTGAGCCTTGGGCAGGCTCTGACTGTTCCCCTGAGGCTGCTGGGCTGGGCCTCAAGGAGGAGCTGCTCTGTAGGGGTGCCGTTACCTTACAGATGTGGTCCCTGAGGATGGGCTGGTACTGTGTGCCCCGGAGCTGCCTCTGGAACCAGGACTGAGGCTCCCCGTTGTAGGAGATCTCCAGCGCCGAGGCTCCGTTCCGCACCTCCGGCAGGTCAGACATCGTGTCTCGAACTGTGATGGTCCGGAAAGGACCCGAGCTCAACCTGCAACACAGCAGGAAGTTGACACCACTGGGGACACACGGAGCAGCTGTCCCCTCATCACAGGGGCCACCCCCTGCCTGCTCAGATGACCTTCTCCAGAGGTCACAGCATTGCCCAAGGTCACATGGGTGGCAATGTGCCTGGAGGCCATCTGCAAGGGGGATGGGGCTATGGTGTGGGCTTTGTGGACAACCACAGCCAAGTGTGCGGCCGACTTCTGCACACAGCATCTACTTGGGAGCAGATGACGCAGGGTTAGAACTAGAAACCGGGTGCAGTAGAGTGCCGTGTTGCAGGCTGGATGCCATAGCATCCTCTCCTCCCCAAGCCTCATTCACCAGGGAGCACTCACGGGCCCCGTGAGCTATCGAGGCCTGCTCCGCAGCACACGGAGGAGCGATGGGGGCCACCTACCTGGTTATGTTGCTCACAAACTTCTTGTCGTCCACCACCACACTCAGTTGGCAGGCCCGGGGTGCAAACACATGCAGTGGCTCCGGGAACAGAGGAAGCTTCTCTCCAGGGGCCGCAGCCAGGATGATGGCCCGCCTCCGCGTCTGGGCCACGCCATACTGACCGGCCTGTGGGGGGACAGACAACCGCACCGTCAGTGAGACACCCCCAACTGGAATGGCCAGACACAGGCCTAGGGTCAGCAGCCCAACTCAAGAGTGGCTGGCTGGTGTGGAGCACACCTGCAGAATCCCGTCACCCCCAGCAAGTGCGCTCCTCCTGGTCAGAGGAGGTCAGAGCAGATAAAGAACAAAAGCAGCTGAGCCCAAGGGGCAGCCACTGGGGACGATGGGAGCAAACCCTGCGGGCAAGTGCGGCCAGCTCTCAGAGCACTGCAAGGGCCCCAAGGTCTTAGCATTTGGGGAGAAGGCAGGCTCAGAGACGAGGATCCGTGCCGCTTCCCTGACGACTGTGGTCACAAGGACAGAGAAACCAGCTGCAACAAGTCTTATCTGGTGAGCCTGAGTCGCCCTGAGGCTGAACTGGGGGCAGACAGCCGAGTGCTTGCCCACTCAGGTTATCCTGTGCTAGCATCTGGGTAGCTGCTTCATTTTTATTTTTATTTACTTCTTAAAAATTTAATTTTGAGACAGTGTCGCTCTGTAGCCCAGGCTGTAATGCAATGGCACAATCTTGGCTCACTGCAACCTCTGCCTCCCAGGTCTCGGTTCAAGCAATTCTCCTGCCTCAGCCTCCCGAGTAGCTGGGATTACAGGCATGCACCACCATGCCCAACTAATTTTTGTATTTTTAGTAGAGATAGGTTTCACCATGTTGTCCAGGCTGGTCTTGAACTCATAACCTCGTGATCCGCCCGCCTCCACCTCCCAAAGTGCTGGGATTACAGGTGTGACCCACCACATCCGGCCTAGCTGCTTCATTTTTAGTTATGCCCTCAATCGCTGAGCTGATACAGAGGACTGAGGATGCTTTTCAGATAAGGCCTGGGCCCCACAGACAAACCCCATCCCTGCCCCTGCAGACACGGCTACCTAGAGTGCAACCCTTGGCCTCCTGTGGGAGTTTGTGTGCACAGTTACCTGAAGCACAACTGTCTTTCCGGCCAATCGAACAGCTGTGCCTACACATGGCTCTGAGCACCTCGCTTCCCCTCACCTGTGCAGACTCAATGCTACTCTGTGCTCTGTGGTGTGCTGCTTGCCCTTCCCATCAAGGAAATGGAGCCCGGGAGCTGCATGTCAAGAAGCCCCTTGTAGCCAACCCTCCTGGGCATGTACGAGAACACAGCTGTAGAGATGCTAGAGGTGGACTTGTTGGGCACTGGCTGAGCATGCATCTCCCTTGACCCAGCCAGCAAGACAGAGCATCACGCCAGCCTCTGCTGCCTGGATGGCAGGCCTGTGCCATTGAACCGTTTTCAGTAAGGGATGGTTGGCTGCAGGCCGCGTTACAAGTGGCCACATCTGTCTGCCCATCCCGGCCCCAGGGCCCACCTGCAGCACGCCAAAGGTGCACTGATAGCCCATGCGGACCAGGCAGCGAAGGGTGAGCTTCAGAACCATGGAGCGCTTGAAGGAGACAAAGTTCCTGACGTTCTCCAGGAGGAAGAACCGGGGCCGGTAGTAGTCACAGTAGCTGTAGTGGGTGGGAGAGACTGCAGGAGTCACCCCCACAGAGGGGAGAAGTGACCCAATGTGCTGGAAGTCCCTCATGAATGTTATCAAAGTCTCTCCCTATCGAGAGCTGAGCTCTGAACTTCTGGGGGCAGAGGCCTCAGTGCAGGGTGAAAATGACCACTGCTGACACGTGGCACAGCCCTCGGCTGTCTGGTCACAGGCAGGCAACACTGGGGGCTTCCACCCATTTACCTGAGGAAGGAGACCACCAGAGAGTTTTTGAACTTGGAGTAGGTTCGTGAGTTGAAGCGGTTCATGCCGCTGAAGCCCTGGCAGGGCGGCCCGCCACAGAGCATCTCCACATCTCCCTTCTGGGGCAGCCGCTGGCCGCGGGAGTTGGTGGTCTCCCCAGCCATGACCAGCTTCAGCAGGACGTTGCAGTCCTCTGTGAACACCGTGGAGCCGGGGTTGTTCAGCCGGAAGGCCTGGGCTGCGGGGTCCCACATCTCGATGGCCCACAGCGTCTCAGAGATGCCTGGCAAACCAAGGACGAAGGCACGCTTTCAACTCTCCAGGAGGAGATTCTTTTTTTTTCTTTTATTGAGATGGAGTCTCGCTCTGTCCCCGAGGCTGGAGTGCAGTGGCATGATCTTGGCTCACTGCAATCTCCGCCTCCCAGGTTCAAGCGATTTTTCCACCTCAGCCTCCTGAGTAGCTGGGATTACAGGCGCACACAACCACACATAGCTAATTTTTGTATTTTTAGTAGAGACGAGGTTTTACCATGTTGGCTAGGCTGGTCTCAAACTCCTGACCTCAGGTGATCCACTCGCCTTGGCCTCCCAAAGTGCTGAGATTACAGGCATGAGCCACCACACCCAGCCTCAGGAGATTCTTGAGTCAGGAAGGGGATGGAACATGTTTCAGGTGGCACCTGCCTGATCTGGGCTCACCAGGTGTTCAGAGATGGAGCCTATGGACGCTCACCTGCTTGGTGGAATCCCTCTGACAACCCCCCGCAGCCAGAAAACACATCCAGGGTCCGCAGCTTGGGCAGCTTGATCTCGGTCTCCGGCTCACTTGGCTCACAGGCTTGGGACTTGGGCTTGCCCTTCCCTGGAAGGGGAGAAGCCAGAGACTAAACCCTCGTCAGAGTCCAAGTCCTACCTTGCTCTCAGCGCCTTGTTAATTCAGACAGCCTCACTGTCCCAGAGTCGTTAACACCAGAAGCGGTTTTACACTGAGTGATTGACGAGGCAGCCTCCGAGTTACAAAAGAATGACTTGAAAAGAAACCCAATAGTGACGTACCTTTTCCCTTGCCCTTCCCTTTGTTTCCAGGGCTACGAGCATGGTTGGGAGGATCTTCGAAGCTTTTGCTCCTCGCATTATAGGCCTGAAAAAGAGCACCGCAATCGTTTAGGAGGGAAACACACTGGTCTCCTCTCTAACACAAGTAAGACAGCAACTTGAGAGTCACTTAACTTCTCCCTCAGCGGGGCCATGACCAGTTAGCCACCAATAAGAGGAGTTTGATTTTGCTACAATGGAAACTTAAAACAACCCCTTTTATTAATACTAACATTTAATCTGACACTGAAATGCCTGCCATTGTAAGCACTTGGACTACTTGTTCTAGAAGAGGAAAAAGTGCTATGCAGAGTCTGCTGCCCAATTGGGCTATCCTCATCTAAGCCTGGGGAAACATAGCTGTATTAAGAGAACACGGAAAGCCCCAACCATTTACAAGTCATTGGCTTGTTCAGCTGACTCGGGGGCCTCTCCATAACCAGGGCCACATGCAGTCATGTGGGCTGGGCCTGGATGTGGGTACCTAGCCCAAGGGACCCAGATGCAGGGGTGCCTTTTTCAAATCATGCTAAGGCAACAGTCAGGCTGCTGGAGGCTGCCTCATGGTCCTTAACATTTAGTTGCACCAGGATACTAAAACATTACATTCTCTAACAAAGCATTTTTTAAAAACCAGGAGTGTTAAATGCTGGAACAACTTGAATCTCACAGATCTGTTCTATGGAGAATCCTGCGACAACTGCAGCTTTGCAGGCACTGCCCAGACCCCTGCAAAACTCTCGCAGAACACCCTCACCTCAGCCAGCTACCCACTTCTTGCAAAAGCTATAAACCCTGCGGCCAAGCCGCCTTGTGCATAACCCAGTATCAGACTCCTTTCTGGCCAACTTTGACCCCGAAGCCTTCCCTCTAGCAAGCAGAGGCACCACCTCAAGGAAGTAGAATCTGTCGGGGCCGCCCATGGAGTACTCCTGGACGCACTCGGGCAGGTCCTCCCCGTACTCCACGGTGCAGCGACCCTGCACGGCCTTGAAGTCCACCACGGCCTCCTCATCGCTCCAGTAGAGCAGGTTGATGTCTGCATGGTGGCTCGCCGGGGTGGACTTGTGCGTGTTCTCCGGCCTGCGAGTGGGAGAGGCCTCGTTAGAAGCTCTCCTTTGTGGTTAGCTTATGCCAAACTAAACAGTACCACGTTCCTGGGGTGCCCAGGGAACTGCTGGGTAAAGAGCCCCCCCCCCGGCGTTTGGGAGCTACCAGTTAAAGAACCCCCCAGTTAGGGAACTGCAAGGTAAAGACATCCCTGGTTAGGAAACCGCAAGGTAAGGAACCCCCATTTAAGGAACTTCAGGGTAAAGACGCCCTAGTTAGAGAATTGCAGAATAAATACCCCCCAGTTAGAGAGCTGCAAGGTAAAGACCCCCCAGTTAGAGAACCGCAGGTAAAGACCCCCCTCAATCACGGAACCACAGGGTGAAGACCTCCCAGTTAGGGAACCACAAGGTAAAGGACCCCCACCCCCATGCTTAGTTAGGGAACCACAGGGTAAAAACATCCCCACCCCACATTAGGGGAGACCCCTCCCAGTTAGGGAACCACAGGGTAAAGACTCCCCTCCATTAGGTCAGCTTGGCTGCTTGCTCTGCACTCCTGGCCCTGCCCTGCTGTGCCCACCTCCCGGTAGCAGCCTTTCCAGAGTGTGTTTCTCTTGCCTGTACCACTCAGAACTCTGTTTTCTTTCCTGTTATTACAAAGGCTTCAGGAAATCTTTGATCTACATTAGCTAAGAGGTGAGACAAGTATATACCTTTCTGTACAGGTTAGTTTCAGGTTCATTCATAATCACTGCCAGTTACTTGGGTCTTAGAAAAAGAAAATGGACTTAGGTCAAAAGCTTGGGAAAGAAAAAATCCCAGAGACAGAAAGGAGGACCTGGGAACAGGTGGGGACAGCGGGACAGAACCTGGACAGTCACGGATGGAGTTTGGCAGGTTCTCTGGGGTGCCCAGACACTCTACCGCCGCTTTTTCTCTTGAGACAGGGTCTGGCTATCACCCAGGCTAGAGTACAGCGGTGAGATCATAGCTCACTGCAGCTTCAAATTCCTGGGTTTGAGTGATCCCTCCAGCCTCAGCCTCCCAAGTAGCTGGGACTACAGGCATGTGCCACCACGCCCAGCTAGTCTTTGCCACAGCACCCAGCCAGCTTAAGGATTTCTTTTGGAAAAAGGGCTCTGCAGAATTATAATAAGGACCTAAAAGTGGGGGCTAGGAGCTAGAATTCTAGTCACTGTCAGTCCAACGATCATCAGAAACACTTGGAAAAACAGCTACTTCAACCTAACTTAGAACAACCGTGGGTGCTGTCACAACCCTGCTTCAGGCAGAGCCTTCTAGAAAAGCAGAGGCCTCAGCTGACCTATAGAACTTGTTGAGCCGGATCTTGATGTCAGTCTCATTGGGCCTGCCATTGCTCTTCTTGAGACAGAAGATCTCTTTGATCCTGCCGATTCGGTAGGGCTCAGGGGCATCCAGGTTGCTGCCTTTGATGTAGTCAGAGTACTTCCGGTAGTGCTCTGGGTACAGGTCCTCGTCCACAGGCTCCTTCCGTGGGCGTTTCACAGGGCTGGACAGCTTGATGCTGCGGAGAAGCACCCATTTGCTATCAGTGAACCTTCCACCTTGCAGTGCTCAGTTTGGCATGACTGACTGACAATAATCACTGAAAGTCAAACACCTGATGAATTAAGGCAGATAGATGAGTACCCTAAGAAACGATTTAGCCTGAGTGCTGTGGCTGACTCCTGTAATCTCAGCACATTGGGAGGAGGCCGAAGCAGGTGTACCACAAGGTCAGAAGTTTGAGACCAGTCTGGCCAACATGGTGAAACCCCGTCTCTACTAAAAATACAAAAATTAGTCAAGTGTAATTAGTACGAACCTGTAATCCCAGCTACTTGGGAGGCTGAAGCAGGAGAATCGCTTGAACCTGGGAGGCAGAGGTTGCAGTGAGCTGAGATCGCACCACTGCACTCCAGCCTGAGTGACAGACTAAGACTCTGTCTCGGGGGGAAAAAAATTTAGCTGGAGATTCAGTCTCAAAGTTTGAAGCATGCATTCACCCTCTGCGCATTACTGGCTACAGTGGTAGCCGATACTGCTCAAATACCCCAGGCTCCTGCCTCCCAACTGCTTGGCATCTTGTGTTTCCTGGCATGTGAAGTGAGCAGAGGTAACCTAATAGCAAGTCACTGCCTGGGGAATGTCCTATGTGTTTTCCCTTGGACTTGGAGACTGGCAGCTTCTGACTCAAGCCGCCCAGATATCCAAGGGACACAACAGGCGAAGCCCTCTGCTGACCCATGATGGGCACCTCGTGTGAGCGAGACAGCAGCTACTGAGACTACGTTTTGCTCTGTTGCCCAGGCTGGAGTGCAGTAGTGCAGTCTTGGCTCACTGTAACCCCCGCCTCCCAGGCTCAAGTGATTCATGTGCCTCAGCCTCCCAAGTAGCTGGGATTACAGGCACCACCACGCCCAGCTAATTTTTGTATTTTTATTAGAGACGGGGGTATCACCATGTTGGTCAGGCTCATCTCGAACTCCTGACCTTAGGTGATCCCCACCCCACCGTGTTGGCCTGCCAAAGTGCTGGGATTACAGGCGTGAGCCACCACGCCCAGCCACACCACTGAGTTCTGACTTTTGACACTCAACTTTGCTCTGCGATGGCACCGCAGTCAGTCTATACTCCATGTTCTATGTTTGCCAGCTATGCCAATGTGATGGCTGGGGCAACAGCTGGTGTGGAGGAGTGGGGGATGTCTGTGAGGAGGGGGACACCACAAAGCCAGCCTGACTGTCTGGAGCGCCTTGGCCCCGGCTGCTCCAAGGGGGCACTCACTTGAATGTGAAGGCCTCAGGGGGCAGATATACGCCGTCACCAACTCGGTACAAGATGCCGTTCTTGGTGGCTGAGTAGTAGAGGACCCGGCTGTCCAGGTCCTCGAGCTGCTCCAGGACCCTGGGGATTTCTTTTTGCCTCATCTCAGCCAGACGAGCACAGCTCGCACAGAACCTGAAGGAAATAAAGGGACAGAAACATAAGGCCCTGAGGTGGCCGGCCGTGGCCGCAGAAGCTACTGCCGGCTTAATCCAGGGACTCTGGTGACCAAGAGAAATTATTTGCAGATGCTCGAAGGAAGTGGCTTTCTCGTGCTTTGTGTTTACAGTTTGAAGGCACTGATTTGAGACCAAAGCCCAGAGAGAACAAAGCAAGAAAATCAAGCCAATCCCACTTGAGTCATAATAGATACAAAAACCCTAAGACATCAACAAACAGGATCTAGAATACGGTTAAGAATACACTATGCAAAACTACATTGAGATACCATCTCACGCCAGTTAGAACGGTGATCTTTAAAAAATCCGGAGACAACAGATGCTGGAAAGGATGTGGAGAAATAGGAACACTTTTACACTGTTGGTGGGAATGTAAATTAGTTCAACAATTGTGGAAGACAGTGTGGCGATTCCTCAAGGACCTAGAAATAGAAATTCCATTTGACCCAGCAATCCCATTACTGGGTATATATCCAAAGGATCATAAATCGTTCTACTATAAGGACACATGCACACGAATGTTCATTGCAGCACCGTTTACAATAGCAAAGACCTGGAACCAACCCAAATGCCCATCAATGATAGACTAGACAGGGAAAATGTGGCACATATACACCATGGAATACTATGCAGCCATAAAAATCAATGAGTTCGTGTCCTTTGTAGGGACATGGATGAAGCTGGAAACCAACATTCTCAGCAAACTCCTGACCAAGAACAGAAAATCAAACAATGCATGTTCTCACTCATAGGTGGGTGTTGAACAATGAGAACACACGGACACAGGGAGGAGGGGAGCATCACACACTGGGGTCTGCTGGGGGGAAATAGGGGAGGAACAGCGGGGGGTGCGGAGTTGGGAAGAGAGCATGGGGAGCAATGCCAGATACAGGTGATGGGGAGGAAGGCAACAAATCACACTGCCATGTGTGTACCTATGCAACAATTTTGCATGTTCTTCACATGTACCCCAAAACCTAAAATGCAATTAAAAAAAAGGACACACTATGACTAAGAGTCCCAAGCGGCTCAGTGAGGAACTCAATCCAGCAAAGACTCCTACTGTTCTCTCTATAAAGGCTCAACAGGTATTTGAGGATGTTCAATATTATCCTTGACTAGTAAGCCCTTCAAGGAGAGTTGAAGATGGCCTTAAAAATAGAAAGCAAGGCCCAGCATGGTGGCTCATGTCCATAATCCCAGCCCTTGGGGAGGCCAAGGCAGGAGGATCACTTGAGCCTAGGAGTGTGAGACTAGCCTGTCCAACACAGTGAGACGCCATCTCCACATAAAATTTTTAAAAAATTAACCAGGCAAGGTGGTACATGCCTGCAGTCCTAGCTACTCAGGAGGCTAAGGTGGGAAGATCACTTGAGCCCAGCAGGTCAAGGCTACAATGAGCTGTGACCACACCACTGCACTCCAGCCTGGGTGATAGAGGGAGACCTTATCTCTAAATAAATAAACAAATAAAATAAAAATAGAGGCTGGGCTCAGTGGCTTACACCTGTAATCCCAGCACTTTGGGAGGCTGAAGAGGGCAGATCACCTGAGGTCGGTAGTTCCAGACCAGCCTGGCCAACACGGTGAAACCCAGTCTCTACTAAAAATACAAAAATTAGCTGGGCATGGTGGCAGGCACTTGTAGTCCCAGCTACTTCAGAGGCTGAGGCAGGAGAATCGCCTGAACTGAACCCAGGAGGCAGAGGTTGCAGTGAACTGAGATCACGCCACCTGCGATTCTGGGTAACAAGAGTGAAACTCCATCTCAAAAAAATAAAATAAAAATAAAAAGAGATCAAGCCAAAGCCAGTACAAGGCTTATGGGAGAAGCGCAGATGCACCCAGGGAAGCCCTCTTGGCCTCCCTGGCTCACCCTGATTGCCACCTGTTTCTCTGGGGGTGCTGGCTGATGCTTTTAGTTGAAACAAGTGAGGTACAGAGATTAGAAAGAAGGTATGGGGTATTGGATGTAAAGAAAAAAGGCCTCCCTCAAAGCAGTCACCCAGTTAGAACAGAATCAAATAAAAGGTGTCATTTACAGAGGAAAATAAGAGCCAAAAACACGCCAGAGCTGGGGCACACATGCTAAGAACACATGGGAAGTCTGGAAATGGGAAGATGAACCCTGTTCCTGAATAGAGAAACCTCTTACAAAGACAACACCAGATCATCTACACACTTAAAGCAACTCCTGGCCAACTACACACTTGAAGCATCATCCATAGGCTGGTCTTTGATGAGCAAGAAACACTAAGCAGGGGGCTCCTGGGGGAAGCCAACCATGCAGAAGTGCACAGGAAACGGGAGCGATGCAAGCTCAAAGTGCATACTGTCCCCGAGCCAGGCCCCCGCGCTCACTTGAACTTGTTGTCCTCCGTTGGCTGGGTTTTCGGAGGGGATTCGAATCTCGCGTAGTCTTGATCGTACCATAGCTGATAGAAGTAGGTCTTCCCATCGTTCCCCTCCAGCAGGGACTCAGGATCCATGCCTCCCTTGGGAGATAAGAATGCGTGTCAGGCTGGGCACAGTGCCTCACGTCTGTAATCCCAGCTCTTTGGAAGGCTGAGCCAGGTGGATCACCTGAGGTCAGAAGATCGAGATCAGACTGGCCAACGTGGTGAAACCCCTTCTCTACTAAAAATACAAAAAAAAAAAAAAAAAAGTTAGCCAGGCCTGGTGGCGGGTGCCTATAATCCCAGCTACTTGGGAGGCCGAGGCAGGACAATCACTCGAACCCGGGAGGTGGAGGTTGCAGTGATCTGAGATCGCGTCATTGTACTCCAGCCTGGGCAACAAGAGTAAAACTCTGTCTCAAATTAAAAAAAAAAGAAAATCAGAACAAAACAATGCACATCAGCAGTAACCCTGCATGGCAAGGCAGAGGCTCGTGAGGGGCACCAGGCACTCACCTCCATGGCCCAGTTTTCAGAGGGAGCCTTGTAGATGACCCTCACTTTGCTGTGGATGTATGAAAGCTGCATGTCCTCACATTCGTCCACCAGGAACAGCTCCAGAGGGTCCGACGTGGCCCCAAGGACCGTGTCTGTCCCAGCACAGAACCAGTGGGCATGAAACATCTGCCCATTGCTGTTGTCCTCCCACAGTGCCGTGACCCTGGAATTGGAACACGGGCATGGGGAGAAAGTTCTAACTTGGCCAGAGAATGTGACTGCGTCTGTGCAGGGGAACTCATCCTTGAATCAGTTTTCATCTAGGGCAAAAAACTGCTGGTGCTGTTTTGGCAAAACAGGCTTGATGATGAGAAAGTGCACGCAGAAGTCAAGAAAAAAAACAATGCAAACCTTGCTAGATACAGCGGTTTTGATGAATCATCTGGAATAACAGAGACACAGTCCCCCACTTCCAGGGTTTCCGCATCAATGCACACCTTCTTATAGTAACTCTTCTTCCCGTCGGTCTGAAAAGGAGAGGATAAGTTCAGGGAGGATCATTTTGAGGGTCTTTGCTGGGCTTGACCAGCATGGTCCACTGTTACTTTATATAAGAACGTGACTCAATCTCATTAAGAAATCAATGAAGAGTTGTGGCTACAGAGAGCACCCTGTTCTACAAGGGTTTCGATAATAAATAAAAAATCAGAACATCCACCTTCCTTGGCTGGATGCTGCAGTCAAGGGCGTTCCCATCCCTCCCACCTCTGCTGTGCCACTCAGGTTCCAGCATTCAATTTTAACAGCACAGACCCCAACACCTCACCGTGGTCTATAAGGCCACAGTCTGACCCCTGACCCCTGTCTTGCCTGTCACCCCCTGGCGCAGGCCACTCCAGCTGCAGGGGCCTCCCTTTTTTCCAACAAGCTCAGCTGACTGCCACCTCAGCGCAGCATTCTCCTAGGTCTTCATGTGGCTAGCTCCTACCCCACCTTCTCCATCTCAACCCAGGTGTCACCTCTGAAAGGCCCTAGCCTCCTCCCCAGCCCCCACCCTGCAGAGGCACAAATGCCATGCACCAGTACCCATGTCTGTCCTCCCGCAGGGGCTGAGCCATGGCCCACGCAGCCAGCAGGTGGCAAGCCTCATGCTTACATGAACTGACTGCATCTTTAATTTACGGACATCAGACACACAACACCGAGGATACTCACTCCTCTCCCTCACATTGTGGTAAACAAACTGACCCTCAGAGAAGCTGATGACCACAGATGGGAGGCCATCTGCTGGTGCTCCAAAAACACCCACCCCAGGCCTGAGGGGGATGTGACAGCTCTCTTGAAAACAAGCTATGCGGGGCCAGGCATGGTGGCTCCTGCCTGTAATCCCAGCACTTTGGGAGGCTGAGGTGGGTGGATCAATTGAAGCCAGGAGTTCAAGAACGGTCTGGCCAACATGATGAAACCCAGTCTCTACTAAAAATACAAAAAAATTAGCCTGGCATGGTGGTGCATGCCTGTTATCTCAGCTACTCAGAACGCTGGGGCAGAAGAATTGCTTCAACCTGGAAGGCAGAGGTTGCAGCAAGCTGAGATTGCACCACCATACTTCAGACTGGGTGACAGAGCAAGACTCTCTCAAAACAATACAGAAAAACAAGCTATGAGGGCTCACCTGCCTGATGCCCCTAGAACTGTGTCAAATGTCCATTTTGGAACATGAGGAGAAATGAGTCTTGTGGCCACACAAAAATACCTTGCTGGTGCTGAGCCACAGAACATGGTCTTGGCCAGTCCTGCTCCTCTCAGGGATAAACAGGCAGGTTTCCGGTTGCCGGGGCTCAGGCTGCCCAAGAGGTCAGGTTGGCAAGATAATAGGAGGCAACCTGCTTATTGGGAGCATGGCAGTGAGCCGACCAAGGGGCTCCAAGGGTTACCTTAACGGCTTCTCCAACCCAAGAGATGCGATTCTTGTTCTGTTTCTTTTTCTTCCCCTGGTGCATTTTTTTGGGTGATGGCATCTCTGGGATGTTATCATCGACTTCCTCATCGTCATCTGCCTCCTTCATGGCCATATTGGGACACCTGCAATGTCACTGGTTATACCTAAGGCCACTTTTCTAAGTGAGACCCACCGGGGCTGTTTTCCTCCTAACAGGGACAGGCCCCGGAGACAATGCCTAATGAAGGAATCCTGCTGTTGTCCCACACATGGCAGGGCCCTTCTGCCTTGGTGAATCCACTATCAGCCAGCAAGTCCTCTGCCACGGGAGGAGGACTCGGCCTGACCTACCTCCGCTCTTGGCAAGCCTGCTTGCTCCGTCCACTGCCACCAAATTTAACCATGTCCTTGCAGGCTTTACACTTTCCACACTCAGGCTGCTGACACACCTGAAAAAAATGGCATTAAAAAGGCAAATTAGGGCCAAGCACAGTGGTTCATGCCTGTAATCCTAGCACTTTGGGAGGCCGAGGAGGCAGATCACTTAAAATCAGGAGTTCCAGACCAGCCTGGCAAAATGGTAAAACCCCATCTCTTCTAAAAATATAAAAATTATCCAGGTATGGTGGGGTGCACCTGTAATTTCAGCTACTTGGGAGGCTGAGGCAGGATAATTGCTTGAACCTGGGAGGTGGAGGTTGCTGTGAGCCAAAGATCACTGCACTCCAGACTGAATGACAGGAGCGAAACTCCGTCTCAAAAAAGGAAAAAAAAGGTGAATCACACAGCCCTTAGTAACAATTAACCATGAGACAAATAGTAAATTAAGACTTTTAGGCTGGGCATGGTGGCTCATGTCTGAACCGGTACACTGGGAGGCTAAGGCAGGTGGATCACTTGAATCCAACAGTTCAAGACCAGCCTGGGCAACATACTGGGATCCCATCTCTACAAAAGAATTAAAAATTAGCCAGGCATGGTGACAAATTCTTGTAGTCCCTGCAACTCGGGATGCTAAGGTGGGAGGATTGCTTAAGCTCAGGTGCTCAAGACCAGCCTAGGAAACATAGCAAAATCCCATCTACAAAATGTTTTTTTAAAAAATTATCTGGTCGGCCGGGCGCGGTGGCTCAAGCCTGTAATCCCAGCACTTTGGGAGGCCGAGGCGGGTGGATCACGAGGTCAAGAGATCGAGACCGTCCTGGTCAACATGGTGAAACCCCGTCTCTACTAAAACTACAAAAAATTAGCTGGGCATGGTGGCGCGTGCCTGTAATCCCAGCTACTCAGGAGGCTGAGGCAGGAGAATTGCCTGAACCCAGGAGGTGGAGGTTGCGGTGAGCCGAGATCGCGCCATTGCACTCCAGCCTGGGTAATAAGAGCGAAACTCCGTCTCAAAAAAAAAAAAAAAAAAAAAAAAAAAAAAAAAAATTATCTGGTCATGGTGGCGTGCACCTGTGTTCGCAGCTACTTGGGAGGCTGAGGTGGAGGATCACTTGAGCCCAGAAGGTTGAGGATGTAGTGAGCTACCAACATGCCACTGCACTCCAGCCTGGATGACAGAGTGAAACCCACCTCAACAACAACAAAAAAAAAAAAAAAAAGAAAAAATAAAAAGGAAAACTTAAAAATGTGCATATTTGGTTGGGTGCAGTGGCTCATGCCTCTAATCCTGGCAGTTCGGGAGGCCAAGACAGGAGGACCACTTGAAGCCAGGAATTTGAGACTAGGCAACACAGCAGGATGCTGTCTCTACAAGAAAAAAAAAAAAAAAGCAATATCCAACCTCATTAGAAGTATGATAGGTGAGTGAGAAATAAAATTCCCTTCCCATTCTCCAGATGGGCAAAGGTTAAGAAGCCAGATGGGCAGTATGAGGACACAAGAATGCACACTGCTTGAATGATAAGTTGGTAAAACCATTTTGGATAGAAATCTTGATCAAAGTTAAGAATATACACCCACAGCCTAGCAATACTACTTCTAAGCAGATACACTGATGAGAAGCTTTGCTCAAGGATGCTGCTGTATATTTATAATCCTGAAGAGGTGCCTATTATTGAGGAGTAAATTAGGATATTCATTTAATGAAATACTACAGAATACTTAAAATGAAATAACTAGATCTACCTGTGTCAACACATAACAGTTGTATAATTAAAAACAAAAGATTTAAGGGCCGGGCACAGTGGCTCACGCCTGTAATTCCAGCACTTTGGGAGGCTGAGGTGAGCAGATCACTTGAGGGCAGGAGTTCAAGACCAGCCCGGCCAACATGGTGAAATCCTGTCTCTACTAAAAATACAAAGAAACTAGCTGGGCATGGTAGCCCATGCCTGTAATCCCAGCTACTTGGGAGGCGAAGGCTGAGGCCGGATAGCTGCTTGAACCTGGGAGGTGGAGGGGCTGAGACTGCGCCACTGCACTCCAGCCTGAGCAACAGAGTGAGACTCTGTCTCAAAAAAAAAAAAAAAAAAAAAAAAAAGTGTTAACTGAGAAAAGAAAGAATGGCGAGGATATGCAGGCTCCTGTTAAGGGATGCCACGGGGATCAAAGGCAAAGGCCTGAAGCCAGTGTTCATCCAAAAGAAAATCAAGTGATAGGTATCAAATTTACCTGGTCTCTGGGTCATAGGACTAGGTTGGTTCCTTCTGAGGGAAGTAAATATAGATTTTTAAAACTCACAAAAAGGGAGGCCTCCTAAGGGCCTTAAATCTAAGTTGGACAAAGTGTCCACTTAGGTGTGAACTCCCCCTTAGCCCTCACACGGGACCCTTTGAACAGTGAGATGCAGGCACAGCAGAGCCACCCAGAAGCCAGGCTCTTCAGTGAAGGCCAGTGGAATTATCAGCAAAGCACCCAAGCACGCCTCTGTGGATATCTGTCTTATCGATATTCCATGAAGCATGCAGGGTCCTCCCAGACCACTAACTAATTTCTGTCTCAGGGGTCACATTTGAGCAGTCAGAGTCTCAAGCCACAGGGAGAAAGATGGAACCATCCACAGATCAGGCCAGAGGCTGGGCCGCTTTAGGGGAGCGGGAACCCCCACAGGCAAGGTTACCTCGCAGACGCCACACCGCCGGCGCTTAAAGGCATTCTCCTTGTCTTCTCTGTCATCCTTTTCAATTTGCTCTGAGAAGAAGGTGTCGAAGATCTGGTAGACCAGCTTGGTGGTGGTGGCTTTTGTGGGTCCCCTGTCCTTCTCCCTGGTAGAATGCCTGATGGTCTGCCGCCTCGCCTGGGCTCGCCTACAGGAGAGGTTCCAGCATCTCAGAGGACTGGGACAGAGGACGTGGGCCACGCTCTACCCTCCTGGTCCCTGGTCTTCACTCTCATCCCCGCCATGCCTTACCTCTGTCCCAGCGTGACTCCAGCCAGCTTGATCAGGTCCCGCATGCAGGGCGTCAGGAAGATGGGCTGCTCATCGCTGTCCCCAGCCTCGTCGTAACTCTCTACCTGCTCCACCACAAACTGTGCGTGTCGCAGGAGGGAGTCCTCCGTGAAGCGATTCAGGTTGAGGCCGGAAGGAGGAACCGTGGTCTTGAAAGACAGAACAGGTTTCTCTCATGCTTAAGCCAATCTGGCCTAGATCAAGCTGAAGGCAAGTTTCGGTGGGAATCCTGGATGGTGAGGAACCTCCATCTCTTACCTCAATCTTATTGATCAGATCCTCGTAGGTCGAGTCGGAATTGCTCTGCAGGAACTCCACCACTATCTTGCTGATGTAGATCTTCTCCTGCATCAGCCCAAATATGGGCGCATACTCAGGGCTGGGATCCATCAGAATGTACTCGGCGAACGCTGGGGTGAACAGAGGAGTTGTGAAAAAGGAATTGGAATCTGATGGCACCTATGGCGGCCACAGAGCAGGGAGGAGTCTACCAAGCTCACCCGACAATCTAAAAGTCATCCTGTACCCGAGTGTCAGAAACAGGCACAACATATCATAGCTGGCTCGTTCTGCAGGAGCCTGTCTTAGCCAGCCAGAGAATGAAGACTAGCTGAGTAGGCCTTCAACAAGCTCAACTCTGGTTTTTGGAATTCAGTCTGGGTTTGGATTGCAAGAATAAGACCTGCTCCTTTTTTGGGGGAATGAGGGGGTCGGAACAGAGTCTCGCTCCGTTGCCCAGGCTGGAGTGCTGTGGCATGATCTTGGCTCACTGCAACCTCCATCTCCCGAGTTCACGTGATTCTCCTGCTTTAACCTCCCAAGCAGCTGGGATTACAGGTGTGCGTCATCACATCTAGCTAATTTTTGTATTTTTAGTAGAGATGGGGTTTCATCACATTGGCCAAGTTGGTCTTGAATTCCTGGCCTCAAATGATCTGTCCGCCTTGGCCTCTCAAAATGCTGGGATTACAGGTGTAAGCCACTGCACCTAGCCAAGACCTGCTCTTATAACGAGAGTCTGTTCCAGAGCCAGTCATAACTGATACAAGAGGCTACCCCAACTGAACCCGCTAAAGTTCCCACACAGTCACATGGCATTCTGCAAGCCTGTTGAGAATTCCCACCAGAGCCCAGCCAAACCCCAGGAAGGAGAATACAAAGGCCCCCTTTTAGACCCCGGGCCAGCCTATGATGGGCCACACACTTACAGGTGCTGAAGCCAATGAGGGCCTTTTCACCTCCATCAAAGCCAGTGATCCACCATTCATTTATGGGGCCAAGATTTTTGCCATTAACACCACCTAGAGCAGAAAAAGAAAGTTTCCCCAAAGGAAATGGCCTAAGGGCTCTGACTCACATCTCAAACCCAGGAGGGTACAGAGGCCCTCCAAGTGCCCAGCTCAGCAGACATCCCATCAGCCAGGTCAGTGCTCCTCAGTAACCAGGGTGACTTGGCCTACAGCTGTTCCTGGCACAAAGTCTCATGCTCTAATTTTAAAAGGCAGTAGCTCCAGCTGAATATTGCTTTGTATGTTTCTATTTACATATGTGTGTGTATTATTATTATTTTTTTGTACAGGCAGGCTCTTGCTATGTTGCCCAGGTTGGTCTCAAACGATCCTCTGGCCTCAGACTTCTGAAATCCTTGAATTTCAGATGTGAGTCGCCATGCCTGGCTGTTTTTAAAGTGTACCCAAACATAATCCTGGACCATTCCACTTACCTTCAAGAGATGGGTCATCATCATAGATTGGTTTTGCTGAACCAGAAAAGAAGAGTTCGATATTCTTCTCGATGAGGCCAGTGTCGATGGGACACAGGTGACCATGCTTACAGTACACGCTAGACAGGAAACAAGGCACACGCTTACCAGCTAAGCCTTGAAGGCGGGTCACGGTGTAGAGTTCAGATCAGGTACCAGGAAATGAGACAATGCAAGTCCGACACTTACGGTTTGTTTTTGACACAGAGTCTTGCTCTGTCCCCCAGGCTGGAGTGCAGTGGCACGATCTTGGCTCACTGCAACCTCTCCACCTTCTAGGTTCAAGTAACTCTCCTGCCTCAGCCTTCTGAGTAGGTGGGATTACAGGCCCGTGCCACCATGCCCAGCTAATTTTTGTATTTTTAGTAGTGACAGGGTTTCACTATGTTGGCTAGGCTGGTTTCAAACTCCTGACCTCCAGTGATCCACCTGCCTTGGCCTCCCAAAGTGCTGGGATTACAGGTGTGAGCCACCGTGTCCAGCCCCGATGCTCATTTTTTGGTTGCAGAACACTAGATTAAGACAGTGTTATATCACCCGGAGTTTCTACCTTATTTTCCCACCCAAGCATCAAGGGTATGTGTGTTTGCAAGAGCAATACCAAGAGATCAGACTTACAGTGTGGGAAATAGTGGTTTCTAGAACTCTCCACTATGCTGCGCAGCCACCACCTCTATTCAGCTGCAGGACATTTCCGTCACTCAGACGTTAATAAAGCCTCATTCCCATTAAGCAGCATCTCTCCAGACTCCTCCCAACTGGCCCCTGAACCCTAACCCTCTGCAACCACCAATCTGCTTTATATATCTATGAATACTCTTATTTAAGATACCTTGTATATGGTTAATTTTATATCATATGAGTTAGATCTCAATTTAAAAAAGAAAGCAGGTTACAGAACAATGTGGAAAAAGGATGTGGGAGGGAAGGATTTCTGTCTCCTTTTGGGCATAAATCTCCAACACGGTGTGGGGGGCACCCTTGACATTTGGGAGCACGTTCCTTAGTGAAGACAAAGAGACCAGATGTCAAACTTAAGGAAAAAGGTGTGAACTGGGGGTTCTGCTCACGAACCTACTCATCTAGACACAAAGGCCACACCCCTTCCCAGCCGAAGGTGCTGGGTTATCCTCAGAGCCCCTATGTAGGGGTCTGCACAGGTGTCTGGACAACACCCCTCACACCACTCACTTAGCTTTGTGCCTTAGAGACCAGAAATGCTCAAACAAAAAACGAACACCTCCAGTGGAGCTCCCCTACTGTGTGCCAGGCATGGCAGACAGAAGAGATGGCAGTCCCGCCCTTAGGATGAAAAGCCCAGAAGAAGAGACAGACGGATAAAGACAGCGAGGGTCAACGGAGGGCCAACAGAGGAGGGGATCCTGCTCCCCACTGCACAGATGAGCCAGAGGCTCTCTTCATACAGGAGACACATAGGGGAGAGAAGCTCTAAATCCCAGGCGGGGGCAGGACCCACCAGTTCCCAGGCCGGACCCCACCCATGACTGGCTTCCATCTGCCACTTTCAGGTCAAGTACAGCAGTACGGAGAGTCCCTAAATAACCCAGGCAGTCCAGCTCCACTAGAGAGAAGGAATATGACTTCTGGGAACTGTCCCCCACGCCACCATCCCACCGTTCAGGAACGAATCTATGACAGACCTCAACTCAGGAAGGAAGCTGAGACACTCAGGCCTCTGACAGCCCCAGCCCCAGGCTCCCCTAAGTCTCTGTCCTGATGAAGGCCAGAGGCAGGCCCGACAGCATGCTTGCCAGCTCTGCCCACCACAGGACGCCTCACTCGCACCAACAAGAAGAGGTGTGTGGCCCTGCTTTGGGCCAGGCCTAGGGGGCTAGTGGTTGCTGGTAAACGCAACAACATCTCTATCTGGATCAGGATCCCAAAGAAGGAGAGGGAGGGGAGCCACCATCAGCCAAGCACAGGGAGCGTGTAGATGCCTTCCAAGCGGGTGCAGGAACTGCTGCTGGGGGTGCTTCCAACAGGGGCCCCCAAGGCACTCCCCCTCCCATTCACAGAGACAGAAAACACCACCCAGGCCTAAAAGGAGGCAGGGCCATTCCTGGAGCTGAGGCATTTCCCACAAAGAACAAAGTGAAGCCCTGGAGGGTAGCTGCACCCACAGGGAAAGGGAAAAAAAATAGGCCGGGAATGCCTGAGAGTCCTGGGCCTCTGCCCACTCAAGAGCTGAGGTGAGCCTTGGCGAAGGTATGGGCTGGACGCTCCAGGCACCCTCCCTCAGAGGACACTAAAGCCCTATGTGGGCCCCAACCCACCAACCACCACACCAGCCTTGCCATTCACCTTCCACAGCTGGCACAGGCCCCTCCGAGCCCTGGTACTCATGCCCCCTTCTACCTGGAGGGCCCCACTCTGCCATCCCCTGGGCTGCTTCTCTTGCAGGTCACCAAGGCCTTTACTGAAGTCATTGCCTCTCCTGTCTTAACAGAACTTATTCCTCCCACTCATTCTCTCTGCATGGCACCAGGCTTTTTAAATCTGTCATGGCTGTGACTACCTGACAGGTACCACGGAGCCAGCTCCATGAAGCAGAACCTGAGCAGCTACATCCATAACACCTAGATCACTGGTACCTAGCACAGAGCAGGCCTTCATCTCAGTGTGTGACCTTCAGGGTGTGGGCAGAATGGAAAGGTAATATATGTAGTATAAAAACCTAAAAACTAAACCAAAACAAAAAAGAACCAGCAAAGGTCTACTGTCCCTTCACCAGCTTTCCACAGTGGCTCTCTGAGACGGAGTCTCACTCTGTCACCCAGGCTGGAGTGCAATGGCACCATCTTGGCTCACTGCAACCTCCACCTCCCGAGTTCAAGAAATTCTCCTGCCTCAGCCTCCCGAGTAACTGGGATTACAGGTGCGCACCACCACCCTCGGCTACTTTTTGTATTTTTAGTACAGACAGGGTTTCACTGTGTTGGCCAGGCTGGTCTCTAACTCCTGACCTCAAGTGATCTGCCTGCCTCAGCATCCTGAAGTGCTGGTATAGGAGTGAGCCACTGCGTCCAGCCCTCCACATTGGCTCTTAACCAAGAAGTGTTAGCTTAAGACATGTTGTAGGTCAGGCACTAAAAGATGTCACCAGAATCATAAGCCCATAGGGGCCTCTGGGGAAGTGCCTCCTCCCACAAAGCAAACATGCACACCAAAGTGCAGTTACCTGAAGCACGTTAGTTTGTGTTGGGGAAGCGCCTCGTAACTCTCAAAGCCGGACTCGTTGGCGTCAAAGATGGACAGCTTCTCATTTGTCAGCATCTGCGGCTCATCCACCTGAAGGACATGGGGCTGGTGAGCAGAAGGACAAGGGACGGGCGGTGGAAGGCTGGGAAGAGAGCTGCACGTACCGCATCTGGTGGGTGCTGCCCATATTTGAGGTCGGGGTCATCCAGGTACTGACCGCACTGAATGCACTTGGGAGGGTGGGTCTGTAGGAGCAGGAACACAGATGACGGCGCTCAGAAAGCCGCTCCCAGCCACCTCGTGAGCACCGCCACCAGCTTTATTCCCATCCAGGCATGTACCTTAGAGCTGACTACTGTTTTGGTGCGAGCCATTTTTTTCTCTGTCCTGGGGGAAAAAGCACAAGATCATTTAATTGTTTCAGAAAATATCAACATCGCCCCTGTGAGGTTTCTGCCTGAGGCACCTGGCACAGGGAGGCCCTGTCTGCTGTGAGGCCCAGGTACGAGGTCACAGTGGTTCTTCGCCACAAGGCCGTCCTGCCTGACGCAGCTTGGTCCCATGTTCACCAACCCAATCCAAAATGAGCCTAAAGTTGCTCCCCAAGGTTGCTCTGGCAATTACTAAAACCCCTTCCCTTTTCTTCTAGAACCATAATTTTAACATTACCATCAGCTTTGGATAATGCCAGGAATAAATTCTTACGGTTCTTTGGGGGTCGTTTTGCGTCTCTTCTCCTCCTGCAGGGAAAACAGGAGTAAAGGATACAAGAGCGTTTTACGCCCAGATAGTGCTTTGGTCTTAAGAACTTTGTGTATGTGATTATCATAAAACAGACAGATGGGGAGGGAGGCAGTGAGAGGACCAGCAGGTGTGCTCTTACTCACTCCACCACCTGAACTTGTATAATCAAAAATCTTATAGCCAGGCCTGGCATGGTGGCTCATGCCTGGAATCCCAGCACTCTGGGTGGCCAAAGCACACAGATCATTTAAGGTTGGAAGTTCCAGACCAGCCTGGCCAACAGGGCGAAATCACGTCTCTACTAAAAATAAGATTAGCCAGACATGATGGTGGGCACCTGTAATCCCAGATACTCAAGAGGCTGAGGCAGAAGAATGGCTTGAACCCAGGAGGAGGAGGCTGCAGTGAGCCAAAATCCTGCCACTGTACTCCAGCCTGAGGGCAGAGCAAGACTCCATCTCAAAAAAACACAAACAAACCAACCAAAAAAAACCACATTAGATGGGAAGCTGAGAGGACTTTGTGGATGGGTCAGGCGGACAGTACATTAACTCAACAATCAGTTTCACCAAGAAAGACAACTGTGCTTCCTGTGTGATGCAGAACACACACAGCACTATTTCAAAAGTTCTATAGAGAACAACAACAAAGCATGTGCTCAAGCAGCCTGCAGCAGACGGGGCTACAGGGAGACGTGACAGGCAAAGTCCAGAACCCCAGAAACTACAGATAACCTTCCACAAGTTACAAGTATATGAAGGTGTGGGAGAACTACAGATGAAACATTTAGGGTACTTCTCAACCAAATCCATTATATAAACCTTGTTTGGGTCCTGATTCAAATAAAATGTCAAAAACAAACAGGCCAGGCACAAGTGGCCCATGCCTGTAATCCCAGCACCTTGGGAGGCCAAGGCAGAAGGATCACTTAAGGCCAGAAGTTCAAGACCAGCCTGGGCAACATGAAAAATAAAGCAAAAGAAAAATAAGGCCTTTACCTTTTCATCCTCATCTTTTTCATCAGAAATCTGTGGACTTGCTTTTTCAGGTTCTTTTTCTTCAGGCCTCCGTTTGGCAGCTCTGCAGGTGAACAGATACACAGCAAGTAGCAGCTTAGAAACACTAACCACATCACCAACTAACACGGAAAATGACAAACTAATGCCTCCCCAGGGGAAAGCAAGATACCCATGGGAGCCCTACAGGCACACTGCCGGCTTGTCATCCTGAGATGAGGCCTTCAGAGGCCCCAGGGTCCCTGCACCTGTCTACGTCACCACAGGTTTCTAGAACAGGCATTTATTTTATTTATTTATTTATTTTGAAACAGTTTCACTCCTATCATCCAGGCCAGAGTGCAGTGGCACAATCTTGGCTCACTGCAACCTCTGCCTCCTGGCTTCAAGCGATTCTCCTGCCTCAGCTTCCCAAGTAGCTGAGATTACAGGCGCCTGCCACCACACCCAGCTAATTTTTGTATTTTTAGTAGAGACAGCGTTTCACCATGTTGGCCAGGCTGGTCTCAAACTCCCAACCTCAGGTGATTCACGCCTCAGCCTCCCCAAGTGCTGGGATTACAGGCGTTAGCCACCACACTCAGCCTAGCACAGGCCTTCTGCTGGTTTAGACGACACAAAGGCACAAGCATTTTAACCACTTACAGATCTTTGGGTTGACTTCTGTGCTTCTTCTCATCCTAAGAGAAAAATAGAAGCGAGGTAGAGAGATGAAGAAGGGAAAAAATTAGTTTCTGAGCCAGAGTGAGACAAAATGCAAACAGCAAAAATTACAGGTTATGGATCCCAGCACTGTGGAACTGGAGGACAGGCAGGCCTAGGAAGATCTACTGGGTACACAGGAGGCTTCACTTCCCCCACTTAGTTTCCTACCGGATACAAACAAGCGAGCACTAAACCACCTCCTAGACTAGGGCTTGGCAAACTGTTTTTGAAAGAGCCACAGGATAAGTATTTTCAGCTTTGCCGACCACATGGTCTGTGTCAGGATGATCGGTCTCTGCCACAGTAGCACAACAGCACCCACAGGCAAAATGTAAATGAAAAGCATGGCTCTGTTCCAATAAAACTTTATTTACAGGCTGTGTGCAGTGGCGTGCACCTGTAATCCCCGCACTTTGGGAGGTTAAAGTGGGAGGATTGCTTCAGGCCAGGAGCTCGAGGCCAGCCTGGGCAACACAGTGAGACCCCGTCTCTACAAAAAAATAATTTCTTTTTTTGAGATGGAGTTTTGATTTTGTTGCCTAGGCTGGAGTACAATGGCATGATCTCGGTTTACTGCAACCTCTGTCTTCTGGGTTCAAGCTCTTCTCCTGCCTCAGTCTCCCAAGTAGCTGGGATTACAGGCACACACCACCATGCCCAGCTAATTTTGTATTTCTAGTAGAAATGAAGTTTCACCATCTTAGCCAGGCTAGTCTCGAACTCCTGACCTTAACTGACCTTCCTTCCTCAGCCTTCCAAGGTGCTGGGATTATAGGCATGAGCCACCATGCCGGCCCTCACATCCCTTTCTACCAGGAGGCAAAAGTGCTGGCAGTGTGAGCACAGGCCCCTGCCAGTTTCTGATAGAGGGCAAGGAGTAATGTGATTAGGCAACTAAGCTTTCTCCAGTCTGAAGGGATCCCAGGCAAGTACCAACAGTAAGGTGACCAATATCTGGACAGAAGAGGTGAGGGACAGTAAGGCGTCACAGTGGGAGCCTGGAGGCAATACCAAAGTTCCCCTGCTATGGGGTGAGGATGGAGGCCCATTGGCGGCCAGGTCAGAAGTCAGGGTACTGGCCACCCACCAAGCCCATAACTTTGGGCTCCACTCCCTAGAACACAACAGGCAGAAACCCATAGAGACCCTCTTGGTGTCTTCAGCCTCTCTTAGATAGGGATGCGCCGCCTCTCGCCTCCCCCACCCACCAATGACCTAGCTCCCTTCCCTAGCGTTCAGGCAGGAGAGCCTGCAGCCCACCTGGCCGTCCTGTACTTTGACAGAGGCCCAGCTGTGCTCCACATGACACTTTAGGGTTTAAATGTATGCACTTGGCTGAACTAGACTGGGGAGGCTGGCAGGGGGAGAGCTAGTCTCAGATAAAGGTAGGAGGCTGGTAAAAAAATCGAGGTGTGGCTGACAAGTGCGTCAGAGCTGACATGTATCAAGGCTTCTCGGCAATTAGGCCTCAAGAGAGTATGATTCACACACGTCTCAGCCCAGGCGCACACAGACCCTCTCTAGGGCAAATGAGAGGACAACTGTGTTCACTGGGCATCGGGCACAGGGATGTAGCCACAAATCCCAGCCCCCAGACAGAGAAAAAGAATCTGGACGGCCCCATGGAGCCTGGGTGGATGGGGCTGGACTTGAACCCAGAGCCCCATCCTGCAACCTCCCGCCCAACCGAACAGGAGCAGAAGAATAAGGGGGAGTTCAGAAACAAAGATCCCACCCTTACTTTCTCCTCTCCATCTTCATCCACATCAGCATACATGCCTGCCCTGGCTTCTCTGTCCGGCTCCTCCTTCCATTTTTGTTTGGGTGTTCTATCATAGAAGACAACACACGCACAGGCTTGGTCAGCTCGGGGACCCTGCACCGGGACCAACAGGCTCCCAGGGCTGACAGAGGCTCCCCTCCAGGTTCAGAGGACAGGTGGCCTCTTCACTGCAGGAAACTGAGGGCATTTACTACTACTTCAGGACTCATGGTCCTCAGGAACACCTTCAACACCCCACCTAAATGTTGGTCAGAGATGCTAGTGGTTTAATGCAAAAAACAGACAAGGGAATGCCCTGATTTCTGTGGCCTGATGGGAACCCGGCCTGCAGTGGAGGAAGACTCATGACTGGCCTGCCCAGGTTTAGCAGAGCTGGGCTGATGTGCGATCTGTCAGTCAGTGACTAGACAGCTGACTACACATGGGTCTGAGTCTTCACCTCTCCCTCTGCCATGGCCCTGCCGCTCAGGTGGGGTATTCTGCCCACCTCTGGATTCAGGCTTAGTCTCAACATCTGCTTCAGCTAATTGTTTTTTTTTTTGTTTTTTTTTTTTTCCCCCGAGATAGAGTCTTGCTCTGTCACCCAGGCTGGAGTGCAGTGTTATGATCTCAGTTCACTGCAATCTCCACCTCCCTGGTTCAAGTGATTCTCCTGCCCCAGGCTCCCAAGTAGCTGGGACCATGTACCACCATGCCTGGCTAATTTTTTTGTATTTTTAATAGAGACCATGTTGGCCAGGCTGATCTTGAACTCCTGACCTCAAGTGATCTACCTGCCTCAGTCTCCCTAACTACTGGGATTATAGGTGTGAGCTATTGCACCTGGCCCAATTTTTTTTTCAACAGTGGTTTGAAAAAGTGCTACTTTCACTTTTGCCCTCGTGCCCTTGCACAGCCACAAGCGTCTATCCAGGCTGGCCAAGTAGTGAAGGCAGAGGTAGGTCAGCCCAGCCGCCCCCATTAAGCCAGCTCAAGATCAGTCAACAGCCACCAAGCCGCAGACAGGCAAGCTTGACAAATGCACACTGTTCTAGGCCTCTGGCCTTGGGGCCATTTGTCACACAGCATTTTCACGGCGATAGGTAACTGACACAGCTGCTCACTCGATGGCCTTTCACTACCACACGACACACAGCTGTGTGACCAACCCTGAGGAGGGCCCAGTGGTCAGGAGGAACAAAATCGAAGACAAAGTCACCCTGTAATCCCAGCAGTTTGGGAGGCTGAAGGAGGAGGGTCACCTGAGGTCAGGAGCTCAAGATCAGCCTGACCAATATGGCGAAATGCTGTCTCTGGATTCAGGCTCAGTCTCAACATTTGCTTCAGCTAATTGTTTTCTCTTTTTCTTTTGAGATGGAGTCTCACTATGTCGCTCAGGCTGGAGTGCAGTGGTGTGATCTTGGCTCACTGCAATCTCCACCTCCCAGGTTCAAGTGATTCTCCTACGTTGGTCTCCCAAGTAGCTGGGACCACAGGCATGCTCCACCATGCCCGGCTAATTTTTTTGTACTTTTATTTTTAAGTGTTATTTTTAAATTTAGTATTTTTAAATATTAAATATTTGTGTCTTTTTATTTTTAATTTGTATTTTGTATTTTTGAAAACAAAAATTAGCTGGGTATGGTGGTATGTGCCTATAGTCCCAGTTACTTAGGAGGCTGAGACAGTAGAATCGCTTGAGCCCGGGAGGTAGAGGTTGCAGTGAGCCAAGATCACGCCACTGCACACCAGCCTGGGTGACAGAGCGAGATTCCTTCCCAAAATAAAGTTACAATTAAAGAAGCTAACTTCAGCCCTCACTGCAGGGCAGTCTCGCCTTTCACAAGTAGAAGTTGCCCAAATAAGAGGTGTATAATTAGTGCCCATTGTTCCACACCAACACGTTACTTTACCAGAATACTTAGGCTAGCAATTCAGTTTCACAACATAAAACACAAAGGCAGGTTCGCTGTACTTACAGTTCTTTGGTTTGACTCCGGAGTCTCTTGTCTTCCTAAGTTGGGGGGAAAAAAGACAAGTTAATTTTTTTTTATTTTGTTTGGATCTATTAAAGTGTCCTATGGAAATAAAACACCTGAACTTATCCTAGAGTCCAGTGGTGGGAGTAAAGACAGTCTACCAGCCAGGCACAACGGCTGACACCTGTCCTCTCAGAACTCTGGGAGGCTGAAGTGGGAGGATCACTTGTGCCCAGGTGTTCAAGACAGCACTTTTCTTCGTCAGTGGGGTAAGTAGATAGGAAATGAAACTTTTAGAAAGGAGATACTACAACACTGCTATTTAAGTATTTTTACTTCAAAATTCTTCTGCCACCTGTCATCAGTAAGTGTTGATGGCCTCACAGAAAGTACCCTTATTACAGATCTCCACTTTCCATATAAAGGAATGAAGTAGGATGGCCCAATCTGGAAAGTAGCTCCAACACAACACCACATCCAGTGAGACTGCATTTATTCATTTATTTATGAGATGGTGCCTCACTCTGTCACCCAGGCAGAGGGCAGCGGTGCAATCTTGGCTCACTGTAACCTTTACCTCCTAGGTTCAAGCAATTCTCCTGCCTCGGCCTCCCAAGTAGCCGAATTTACAGGTGCACACCACCATGCCCGGCTTATTTTTTATTTTTGGTAGAGATGGGGCCAGACTAGTCTTGAATCCAAGTGATCTATTCACTTCAGTCTCCCAAAGTGCTGGCATTACAGGCATGAGCCACCACACCCAGCCTGAGGCTGCATTTAAAGAACCAGACATGGCCCAGCATGACGGCCCACACTTCTAATCCCAGCACTTTGGGAGGCTGAGGTGGGTGGATCATGAGGTCAAGAGAGCGAGACAATCTTGGTCAACATGGTGAAACCCTGTATATATTCAAAATACGAAAATTAGCTGGGTGTGGTGGCGGGCGCCTGTAATCCGAGTTACTCAGGCGGCTGAGGCAGGAGAATCACTTGAACCTGGGAGGCAGAAACTGCAGTGAGCCAAGATAGCACCACTGCACTCTAACCTGGTAACAAAGCAAGACTGTCTCAAAAACAAAACAACAACAACAAAACTAGATACATCTTGCCATAGAAGAACCAGGCAAATCAAATCCGACCCTTGGAAACTCTCCATGTGGTAATTTGGGAAGAGATCACAAAGGTTGCTGGTATTAAGACACACATGGCAAACCTTCCTACTGCCAGAAAGAGATCCTGCGAGTGTGCCTAAAGGTGAGCGATTTCAATCTTGCCCCAGGTTCCTTCTTTGGGGGGTGGTGGTTGAACTAGCCCATTAGGACTGCTTGTTCTGAAACGAACTCCAGGTATGCACTGATTGCAACTGCTGTCTAATTTAACTAGAATCAGGGTAGGAAAGGTGATCAATGAAAGACCAACCTCGGCTGGGTGCGGTGACTCACGCCTGTAGTCCTAGACTCTGGGAGGCCAAGGTGGGTGAACTCCTGAACCTGAGGTCAGGAGTTTGAGACCAGCCTAGCCAACATGGCGAAACCCCGTCTCTACTAAAAATACAAAAATGAGTCAGGCGTGGTGGCAGGCTCCTGTATTCCCAACTACTCGGGAGGCTGAGGCAGGAGAATGGTTTGAACTTGGGAGGCAGAGGTTGCAGTGAGCCAAAATCCCACCACTGTATTCCAACATGAGCAACAAGAGCAAAACCGTCTCCAAAAAAAATAAAAAATTGCATTATCTTAGTTGATTCCCCAATGGACAGCTATCCTTTATCAGCCTCCTGAGAAAGGTACTCACTACCCACCCAAGTTGGTAAGTAACTTCTAGTCTTTTTTTTTTTTTTTTTTTTTTTTTTTTTTTTTTTTTTTTTTTTTTTTTTTTTTTTTTTTTTTTTTGAGACAGTCTTCCTTTGTCACCCAGGCTGGATTGCAGTAGGGTAAAAATGGCTCACTGCATCCTCAACCTCCTGAGCTCAGGTCATCTTTCTGCCTCAGCCTCCCAAGACACTGGAACTACAGGCACGTTACATGCTGCACACTCCACCACACCAGGCTAAGTTTTGTATTTTTTGTAGAGACAGGGTCTCACTACATCATCCAGGCTAGTCCTGTACTCTGAGCTCAAGTGATCCACCCACCTCGGCCTCCCAAAGTGCTAGGATTTAGGCATGAGCCTCTATGCCCGGCCCTTAGGCATTTAAAAGAAAAAAACAGGATTCAACATCTGTATTGCTTAGAACCTTAGATGCTCAGATTTTACAAAAAAGATGGGGGACTGGGGAAAGAGCTGGTCTGACTTCACAGAGAAAAATGCAATTTTATGTCTGGATGATGCTAAAGAATTTTAGCACCTCCTACGTCTGATAATTAGATCTTCACCAAGATCTCATCAGCCAGAGAAGCAAGTGGGCGAGGTGACAGACTGAAACTCTGACTAGTTGATTAAGTAGCAAAGGTTGGCCAGTGTGGCGGCTCATGTCTGTAATGCCAGCACTTTGATTGCTGAGGCAGACAGATCATTCAACGTCAGGAGATTGAGACCAGCCTGGCCAATGTGGTGAAACCTCGTCTCTATTAAAAATACAAAAATTAGCCAGGCGTGGTGGTGGGTGCCTATAGTCCTATCTACCCGGAAGGCTGGGACATGAGAATCATTTGAACCTGGGAGGTGCAGGTTGCAATGAACCGAGATCGCACCTCTGCACTCCAGCCTGGGTGACAGAGCGGGAAACTGTCTCAAAAATAAAACAGTAACATACAATAAAATACCACAAAAAAGTAGCAAAGGTTCTCACTATCACAACCTCATAACCCACCTTCCATGTAGAAAACAACGAAAAAACAAGTTTGAAAAGTGTTTTAGGCGGGGCGCAGTGGCTCATGCCTGTAATCCCAGCACTTTGGGAGGCCAACGTGGGTGTATCACCTCAAGTCAGGAGTTTGAAACCAGCCTGACCAAAATGGTGAAATCCCATCTCTACTAAAAATACAAAATTAGTCAGGTGTGGTGGCAGCCACCTGAAATCCCAGCTACTCAGGAAGCTGAGGCAAGATAATCACTTAAACCCAGGAGGTGGAGGTTGCAGTGAGCCAAGATCATGACATTGCACTCCAGCCTGGGCGACAGAGCAAGACTCCGTCTCAAAAAAGAAAAGAAAAATTAGCACCTCCTATGTCTGAAAATTAGATCTTTACAAAGATCTTGTCAGCCAGAGAAGCAAGTGGGCAAGGTAACAAACTGAAGCTCTGTGACTAGTTGATAAACTAGCAAAGGTTGGTCAGTATGGTGGCTCATGCCTGTAACCCCAGCACTTTGGTGGCTGAGGCAGGTGGATCATTTGAGGTCAGGAGTTCGAGACCAGCCTGGCCAACATCGTGAATCCCTGTCTATACTAAAAATACAAAAATAAACTGGGCGTGGCAGTGGGCACCTGTAGTCCCAGCTACTCGGGAGGCTGGGACATGAGAATCACTTGAAACTGGGAGGCGGAGGTTGCAGTGAGCTGAGATTGTACCTCTGCACTCCAGCCTGGGTGACAGAGCAGGAGACTATCTCAAAAAAACAACCCCCCCCACACACACAGAAAATAAAATAAATACCACAAATAAGTAGCAAACATCCTCACTATCACAACCTCATAACCCACCTTCCATGTAGAGAACCACCAAAAAACAAGTTTGAAAAGTATTTTAGCCAAAGTCAAGACCATTTCGATCACTGGCAAAAGCCATCTTGTTCCTCCACGTTCCCCATACCCTGTCCCTGCGTTCTGAAAAGAAATTGGGATGGTATAGAATTAAAGGAGAATTAACAAACTTGGAGGTGACAGAACTTTACTTTTTCATCTCTTTCTTCTTCCTTTTCAGTGCATGTTCCTGGTTTTACTCTTTCGGGTTCTTCTGCAGGAAGTGGTCTAGCAACTCTGTCAAGCAAAACAGACCCCAAGTGTGAATGCCAAGAGCCTCCCCACAGAAGCTGTTCTTATAAAGCTCCTCTTTCCTACCCCCAAAAGCAACCTTCATTATCTCAGGAGCCCTAACAGAAACATACTTATTTAACATTCAGTAATTGATACAATTTTTACATATGGTTCCAATGTCAGCCATCCTCAATTCACTCCTTCCAAGGAAAGAGGAGAATTCAAATTCAATCTAAACACTAATGATCTGACCCCCAATTCAACATCCTTAATGAGGATATGGTTGCCACGGAAACTCACGATAAAGCTCTTTTTAAACTTTTTTTTTTTTTTGAGACGGAGTCTTGCTCTATCGCCCAGGCTGGAGTGCAGTGGTATGATCTCGGATCACTGTAGCCTCTACCTCCTGGGTTCAAGCAGTCCTCCTGCTTCAGCCTCTGGAGCAGCTGGGATTACAGGCACCCACCACCACACCCAGCTGATTTTTGTATTTTTAGTAGAGACAGGGTTTCTACTAAAGACTATGTTGGTCAGGCTGATCTTAAACTCCTGACCTCAAATGATTAGCTTGCCTCAGTCCCTCCAAAGTGCAGGGATTCCAGGCATGAGCCACTGTGCCCGGCCTTAAACTTTCTGAAACAGCAATTTTGTGATCAAGATTACACAACTCTTAGAAAAAGAAAAGTATAGTAACTATTCTTACCGTTCTTTGGATGTAACTCTACGCCTCTTCTCATCCTGTGTGGAGGGAAAGGAAGAAAAACAAAAAAGGTAAGAATACTGGTTTCAAGGGAAGATCAACACCACAATGTGAATTGAAATATTAACATATTTGACACAGTTATAACAAGAGTGGAAAAGGAGGGGGCTTGGGTCTTGGGGAGAAGACCTGGGAAACTCTTACTCCGGTATTAATGCCCTACCAATCCCAAAACAAAGGCAGTTCCGAGAAGTAGGCAGGCACACTGCCCATCACTAGAGTTTGCCTAATGATACGACATAAGAGAATCAAAGATTCTCCATCTTGTGTCAGGAATCTGTTTATCTATTTAAAGACCAGTCTGGACAACATGGGGAAACCCCAAATCTACAAAAAATAGAAAAATTAGCTGAGTGCCATGCGCCTGTAGTCCCAGCTGCTCGGGAGGCTGAGGTGGGAGGATTGCTTGGGCCCAGGAGGTTGAGGCTGTAGTGAGCCATGACTGCGCCACTGCACCCCAACCTGGGTGGCAGAGTGAGACCTGTCTCAAAAACAAAAAAAAACAAAAAAACCGGTAATCCCCACACTTTGGGAGGCCAAGATGGGTGGATCAGTTGATGTCAGGAGTTTGAGATCAACCTAGCCAACACAGTAAAACCCTATCTCTACTGAAAATATAAAAATTCGCTGGGCGTGGTGGCACATGCTTGCAGTCCCAGCTACTCAGAAGGGCTGAGGATGGAGAATCGCTTGAACCTGGGAGGCGGAGGGAGCAGTGAGCCAAGATCATGCCATTGCACTCCATCCTGAGCGACAGAGTGAGACTCTACATCAAAAAAAGCTTAAAAGAAAAAAATCTGGCCAGGCACGGTGGCTCATGCCTGTGATCCCAGCACTTTACATGGCCAAGGTAGGCAGATCACTTGAGCTCAGGAGATCGAGACCAACTTGGGCAACATGGTGAAACCCCATCTCTACTAAAATACAAAATATTAGCTGGGCGTGGTGGTGGGTGCCTATAATCCTAGCTACTCAGGAGACTGAGGCAGGAGAATTGCTTGAGCCTGAAAAGTGGAGGCTGCAGTGAGCCATGATCACACCACTGCACTCCAGCCTGGGTGATAAGAGCAAAACCTGGTCTCAAAAAAAAAAAGTTAGAATACATATACATACATATACATATATATATATAACACGTATGTATATAAGACTGTCTTCAGACTTGAGCTATGACATCAATTCTCCCAGGCTTCTACCTTGCCCCGCGGACTTCAAATTTACCAGCTTTCACAATCTTGTGAGCCACTTCCTCAAAATACATGTCTCTCCTCATAAATATATACTCCAACTATGTACCCACAAAAATAAAATAAAATTATATATACGTACGCACATACACGTGCATATGTATAAACGTATCTATCCATCTGTATACACGCATATACATTCGATTGGTCCCATCTCTCTGGAGAGCTCTAGCTAGACAGGGTTTTTACTTGAACAGACCACATATGAGGTCACAATCAAATACACCAAGTTCAGCTGGAGTCAGGAAATGTAAGTTCCAGCCCTACCTTGTCTTTGTCTTCTTCCTTGATGGACTGGTCCAATTTGGCTCTTTCAGACTCTTCCTGAGGTTTCCGTTTGGCAGGGCTGTCACACACAGTGAGGCCAACCATTAGCGTACAAGACCCTAGACCTCCAGCGAGCCTGGAGTGACTGACAGGCCTCCTTCCTCAATGCACTCCCTTAGGGACAGTTCAGGGCATGGATGCCTTCTCTCCCAGCAAGGGCCCTTGTTCACCAGGATGTTGAAAGATGCTTCGGGTTTTTTTTTTTTATATATATTTTTAAAGACACAGCTGCAGTTTTGTTGCTCAGGCTGGAGTGCAAAGATGTGATCTTGGCTCACTGCAACCTCTGCCTCCCAGGTTCAAGTGATTCTCCTGCCTCAGCCTCCCCAGTAGCTGGGATTATAGACATGTGCACCACTCTCAGCTAATTTTGTATTTTTAGTAGAGGCAGGGTTTCTCCATGCTGGTCAGGCTGGTCTGGAACTTCTGACTCAGGTGATCCATCCGCCTCTGCCTCCCAAAGTGCTGGGTTACAGGTGTGAGCCACCACGCCTGGCACGAGGCTTCAGATTTAAAGTTTCTCTGAATGATGGGCTTAGAATGCTGTCTTGTCATCTTGCAAGTCCTAAGAAATCACGGGTTTCAGAACTGACCAACAGCTGCTGGTGTCAGAGAAGAGGCGTTACACACCTCTCTGATGGAGAGACACAGTACCATCCATAAAGTCAGCCTCAGACCGGGCACAGTTGCTCACGCCTGTATTTCCAGCACTCTGGGAGGCCAAGGCAGGTGGATCACCTGAGTTCAGGAGTTTCAGACCAGGCTGGCCAACATGGTAAAACCCTGTCTCTACCAAAAGTACAAACGTAAGCCAGGGTGGCAGGTACTTTTAATCCCATCTACTCAGGAGGCTGAGGCAGGAGAATTGCTTGAACCCAGGAGGTGGAGGTTGCAGTAAGCCGAGATCATGCCACTGCACTCCAGCCTGGGCAACAGTGCAAGACTCCGTCCCT
>NW_016107578.1:680591-685046 GCF_001604975.1 Cebus imitator | reverse complement strand
AAAAAAAAAAACGCCATAAAAAATAAAAAGCTGGAATGTGATCAGGCCTGTAGTTCTATCTATCACTTTATAGGGAACATAAGACAAAGGGACCTGTGGAACACCACAAGAATGCAATCAGCCCAATCTAAAAACTGTTGGACAAATAAATGAATTATTTTTTTTTAAAGATGGGGTTTCACCATGATGGCCAGGCTAGTCTTGAACTCCCGACCTCAGGTGATCCACCCACCTCGGCCTCCCAAAGTGCTAGGGTTACAGGCGTGAGCCACCGTGCCCGGCCCCAAATGAATGAATTTCTTCAAGTAAACAGCAAGAAGAGAAGAGAAGGAATTATGGAATTTACAGGAAAATAGGAGGGAAAGAATCTACAACTTTAAGAAACAAGTCAACCAAAGGCTGTTAGTTTGCCACAAAAGCTTGTTCACCACAAAGGAAGAAATGTGAATACCAATTATATATTTGATATTAGGAAATTCTTACATTTTCATAAGGCATCAGAACAGTATTATACTTTGTCTTATTAAAAAGACTGTTTTGGCCGGGCATGGTGGCTCACTCCTCCCAGCACTTTGCGAGGCCAAGGTGGGCACATCACCTGATGTCAGGATTTCAAGACCAGCCTGCCCAACATGGTGAAACCCCATCTCTACTAAAAATACAAAAATAGCCAGACGTGTTGGCATGCACCTGCAATCCCAGCTACTCAGGAAGCTGAGGATGGAGAATCGCTTGAACCCAGGAGGCAGAGGTTGTGTTGCAGTTAACCAAGATTGTGCCGCTGCATTCCTGCCTGGGCGACAGAGTGAGACTCAGTCTCAAAAACAAAAACAAAAAAGACTGTTTGTGAAGGGCATAGTGGCTCACACCTGTAATCCCAGCACTTTGCCACACCAAGGCAGGAAAAGTGCTTGAGCTCAGGAGTTCAAGACCAGCCTGGGCAACATGATGAAACCCAGTCTCTACCAAAAATACACAAAAAATTAACCAGGCATGGTGGCACATGCCTGTGGTCCCAGCTACTCGCAAGGCTGAGGTGAGAGGGTTGCTTGAGGCTGCAAAGAGCCAAGATCATGCCATTGCACTCCAGCCTCGTTAACCAAGACAGACCCTGTCTCAAAAAAAAAAAAAAGACTGTTAAGTGTTAGCAATTATTGTAAAATATAAGTAATAAAGAAAAAGTTGTCAAAAGATATCTCATTGTCTAGAAATATACTGAAATATTTATGGACAAAGTAATCCAGGTGGGGACACACAACACAGGGACATAGATAAAACAATGGCTGTTAAGTGGATAACTGCTGGCTTTAGATGATGGGTATTTCAGGGTTCATTATACAAAATTCATGATTTTGTGTACATTTGAACTTTCCTATGTGAGTAAAAACAGGTTAAGGTTTTCAGAAAGGCTATTCATGAATGTCTAGTGAACAGAAGTGCAAGACAAAAACCTATCAACACGGAAGACAGAATTGCCACCTGACACCCTACCAGTTCCATCCCAAAACAGCTGGCCCCTAAAAAAGCCAGCTGCCAATTTATCGGATACTGACCCCTTTGTGAAATGAGATGTGATAGTGGTCTGCCTGGTGCTTTGCCTTGTAATCCTGGGGCTAGGTGAAGGTTCAGCTGTTTAAAGAAAAAAAAAGCATTAACAACAAACAAAAAGCCACTATGAATAGAAATCCCACAGCAATGTTGCAGTTCAACATTACCAAGTTATTGCAGGAAACAGGTTCTGAGGACTAAGCATCTTTGCATTTTTATTCTAGTCAATAACCAGCTTGCTAATATTGACAGTTAGCAGCTGCCAGTTTGCTGAGCCATATCACGTCAGTTACTTGAGGGCCCAAACGCTAAAGAAGGCCAGGAAATAGAACCTCTCCTTACAATATCTAAAGATGAAGTGGGCCAGGTGCTATGGCTTGTGTCTGTAATCCCAATCCTTTGGGAGGCTGAGGTGGGAAGATCATCTGATCTCAGGTATTCAAGACCAGCCTGGGCAACATGGCAAAACCCAATCTCTACTAAAATACAAAAAAGTTAGCTGGGCGTAGTGGTGCACACCTGTAATCCCAGCTACTCAAGAGGTTGAAGCAGCAGAATCACTTGAACCCAGGAGAGGGAGGTTGCAGTGAGCCAAGATCATACCACTGCACTCCAGCTAGGGCAACACAGCAAGACTGTGTCTCAAAAAAATAAAAATAATAAAAATAAAGAGCTGGGTATGGTGGCTTACACCTCTAATCCCAGCACTTTGGGAGGCTGAGGTGGGTGAATCAGCTGAGGTCAGGAGTTTGAGACCAGTCTGGCCAACATGGTTAAACTCCATCTCTACTAAAAATATAAAAACTAGCAGGTGTGATAGCACATGCCTCTAATCCCAGTTACTTCGGAGGCTAAGGATCACTTGAATCTGGGAGGCGGAGGTTGCAGTGAGCTGAGATCATGCCACTTCGCTCCAGCCTGGGCAACAGAGTGAGACTCCGTCTCAAAACTAATTAAAAGGAAAATGAATCATGCTCTTACGCTTAGTCTCTCCATCAGAATTGCTCCTCCTGGGCGTGCGAGGTTTGGAAACGGGTTTGCGGGGGCTGTTGGCATCTGCCATTCTCACTCTACGGTCTTCACCTCTTACTTGGGTCCCGTTTTCTAGACGTCCATTCACTTCCCGGTTGCAAGCATGAGCACCATTCTCCAAGGACAAATCTTTATTTAAAAGGGATTTGACTTTAGCCAGGTAGCCCTCCTACAGCAGGAAAGGATAATTTAAGCAGCAGTGAATGTAAACAAGTGGCAGTCAAGAGAACAAGGAAACACATTCGTTTCCATCATCATCATCATCAGGCAACGAGGACAACTGGGGATCGACCTGCCTCCCTGGTCACATAGAAGTTACAGGGAGGAGACATTTTTCTAGAGGCTAAGATACTGGAAACTGACTTACCTCAGATAATTCTTCTTTACGTAATTTGCTTTCCAAGTCACATAACTGATTCTTTATTTCTGTTTGCAGAAATTCGTGCAAGAGATTCAATTTCTCCTTCACACATTCCTAAGGGAAGAGTATAGGTTTAGCAGTTCCCACATTCCCAAGCTATTCACTAACGGACTAATACACAAATTACTGAGCTGCCTGGTCACATCACAATGACTGAATGGCAGGCAACTGAATGGCTGTCTTGGCCAAAAAACTAGTCATGAAACATGTTCAGGGTTATTTCCATTAGGATCACTTCACTCCTGTCTCCAAAGTGGTGAAAAATGGGAAAGTTGGAAGTGAGATGGAGACTTATCATGGTTTATAAGTACAATACTGCGCTTTTGAAAAGTGTTGACTAGGCACAGTAGCTCATGCCTGTAATCCCAGCACTTTGGGAGCTCAAGGCAGATGGATTTCTTTGAGCCCCAGAGTTCAAGGCAGCCTGGGTGACATGACAAAATCCCATCTTTACAAAAAATATAAAAAATTAGCTGTGCGTGATGGCTTGAGCCCACAGTTACAGCTACTTGAGAGGCTGAATGGGAGGATCACTTGAGCCTAGGAGGCAAAGGTTGCACTGAGCTGAGACTGCTACTGCACTCCGGCCTAGGCGACAGAATGAGAACCTATCTCAAAACAACAACAACAACAAAAACACAATACAACAGTGTTACCAGGACAAGTTACAATCCCAAATAGACTGTTTAGTAACTGAGATGGTTAAAAAAAAAACTATTAGCAGTAAATTAGTGCCAACATTTAACAAGACTATCCCAATTATCTTTAAAACTTCATGGGAAAAAGTGCCAAATCCACTTCAAGAAAACAAACCTCTTTTTATGAGGCACAAAGCATGTCAGTCACATTTGGTACTAAGAAAAACTTTAAGGTGGAGATTACCTTTTCTGTTAAGCTGTCTCTTTCCAAATCTTTGAGCCTGAGGGAAAAAAATAGGGGAGAAAACACAAACACTTGTTAAGCAACTTCATTTGCCTGTAAGAATATCACAGTTCTAAGGAAGTTTAATCTGAGAGTCAGAAAAAAATAAGCTGGCTTTTGTCTCTCCACCACTGTCTAGAGTGTCCTACTGAAATGCCTAATGCTAAGAAGTCATCTGATCTGAACAAGGTTCCCCTTTTGGGGATGATTTTTCTGATGATGAGATTATACAGCATCTCTGTAACAGAATATATACATATATATATGTCTATGTATATATATGTGTATTCCCAGCACTTGTGGGCGGATCACCTCAGGTTGGGAGTTTAAGACCAGCCTGGCCAACATGGAGAAACCCTGTCTCTACTAAAAATACAAAATTAGCTGGGTGTGGTGGCACATGCCTGTAATCCCAGCTACCCGGGAGGCTGAGACAGGAGAATCACTTGAACCGAGGAGGCAGAGGTTGCAGTGAGCCATGATTGTGCCATTGCACTCCAGCCTGGGCAATAAGAGTGAAACTCCGTCTTTAA
>NW_016107578.1:674223-680245 GCF_001604975.1 Cebus imitator | reverse complement strand
CTGTAATCCTACCATTTTGGGAGGCCAAGGTAGTGGATCACCTGTGGTTGGGAGGTAAAGACCAGCTTGACCAACATGGAAAAACCCCATCTCTACTAACAATACAAAATCAGCCAGGTGTGGTGGCACAGGCCTATAATCCCAGCTACTTGGGAGGCTGAGGCAGGAGAATCGCTGGAACCCAGGAGGTGGAGCTTGTAGTGAGCCAAGATCGCACCATTGCACTCCAACAAGAGCAATACTCTGTCTCAAAAAAAAAAAAAAAAATTATCTGGATTTGGTAACTCACACTTGTGGTCCTAGTTACTTGGGAGGCTGAGGAAGGAAGATCACCTGAGCCTGGGAGGTCGAGGCCACAGTGAGACATGATTGTATCACTGCATGCCAGCCTAGGCAACAGAGTAAGACCCTGACTCAAAAAGGTACCAGGAAAGGGGAGGGGCAGGTCATACAGTTGGTGCCCTTCCCTAAGGGAAATCACCTACAGCTGGTCTTTCTCCAGCTGGATTTGACAACAGCCCATAATAAGGTGTGCCAGAGTGGCCAGTGTGAGAATGAGTAGCCCAGGGCCACAGGATACTGGGGAGAAGCCAGCTAATGCTCCTAAAGGCCTGTGGGAGGTAGTAGCATTTTAATAAGGATGAAATGGGGGAGTCAAGGCATCTAGGGAAGTAAGGGGTGCCCACACACATGGCAGACAGAGATGAAGTTAGAGACATTCTTCAGGATGTCTCTAACTAATCATTCCTAAGTATAGAACTGCCAGGAGTTGCCTGGAAAACCGTGGTCTGATCTGATTACTGACAATTAGTGGCTTGACACTTTTGTGGGGAAAGAGGGAAGAAATAAAAGAAAAATAGCTGAGTGCGGTGGTGCACGCCTGTCTTCCCAGCTACTCAGGAGGCTGAGGTGGGAGGACTGCTTGAGGCCAGGAGTTTGAGTCCAGCCTGGGGGACACAGGGAGATTATCTCTTCAGAAAAAATGCAAAAGAACAAGAGAAGGCACCAAGGAAAAGAGAGGGGAACACAGAGGTTATTGTTCCCAGCCTGGGTGCTAACTGCAGACTGTGGGGTGAAAACAGGTCTAACTAGCTGGGTAAGTGTCTGCTGGTGGAAGGAAGGTGCCCCAGGCAGAGACCAGGCCACTGCCATCTCTGGACCTTCCCACCCAGCATCCGCACAGACAGGTGCTCAGTTATCGTTTTCCCGAAGGGCAGAAGCGGCTCCTCCAGGCTGGACTTCCTAGAGGGCCAGTGCAGACAGCAGCGTGAGGAGTGCTTTGCTGAACCAATGTCATACAACGGCTGCTCCAGGCCATTCGGGCCCTGCTTCCCCACCAGTGCTGCTCACATCTTAGCACCTGCTGAATGCCAGGCCCTGCTCCAGGAAATGAGCTAAGTCATTAGATGTAGGTGCCACTAGGCAGGGACTTCCTGACTTGCTGGGTGGTCAGGCAAGGCCGCTCTGTAGAAGAGATACTTAGCACCCTGCAGACAGAGCGGTAACAGAGACTGCATATTATACATTATATATACTGTATCACTTGGACTCAAGGCAAGACACAGTAGCTCATGCCAGCTACTGTGTAATCCCAGCACTTTGGGAGGCTGGAGCAGGAGGATCATTTGAGGTCAGGAGTTTGAGACCACCCTGGGCTATATTGAGAGCTCCCATCTCTACCAAAAAAAAAAGTAAAAATTAGCCGGGTGTGGTAGTATGCACCTGTGGTACCAGCTACTTAGGAGGCTGAGGTGGGAGGATCGCTTGAGCCTGGGAGGCTCAACTTGGAAGGTTGAAGCTGCAATGAGTTATGATGGTACCACCGCTCTGCGGCCTGTCCAGCCTGAGCAATAGGGCATGACCCCGTCTCAAAAGAAAAAACCATCAGGATTTCCAGGAGAACAGGGAATCTCTTCCAGGCAAAAGTCATTCTACCCTTGCAGCAACTGGGGTCCAGGGAGAGCCTTAAGTCAGGAAGGCTACAGAAATAGGTACTTCCAGCCAGAGGCACACATGCTGTGGTAGCAGCTTTACACCTGACTTCTCAGTCACTTCGCTGAGAAAACCGGAAGGACTTGGCTTCTATCTCGACCAGCCAGCCAGTCCCTGATCCCGAGGTTGCCTGGGGTGTGGAGGACAAGGCTCAATTGACTGCAGAGACCAAGGTGTCCTTTGCAGAATGGGTCTGCTTTCTTTCAACCCTTCCTATGAACTGGGATATTTAGCCTGGCAAAGAGAAGAAGAGAGAAACCTTCAGAACCCCTAGGATGTCTCACCCAGTGAAGACCTGATTTAACCTGCCTGGCCCCAGAGTGGCAGCTGGGATCCCAGGCAGGCACTGAGGAGCCCATGGGAGGGTCACTTTAGAGACATCCCTTCCCTGGTAAAACTGTGATGACACCGATCACATCTGCTGAAGCCAGCAGGGTTGCAGATGGCCGTGAAGGACCTAGCAGAGGACTGAGAATGCCGGCTTAGGGCCCAGCCTGAGACCCTATGATTCATTCCTAGTGTTTCCCTCGGAGATTAGCCCGCCGCAGAGGGAAGATAAGATACACATAAACAGCCATGGAGGAACAAGGCAAATACAGCTCATGCCTGCAGGCTTCCCAAGAGAAAGGATGTAAGAGCCTCAGGAAGAAGGATGAGAGCTCTGTGTGAACTGGTCACAGGAAGCTGCTCAAACAGGGGCTCCATCTCCTGACAGCTGGCTCTGGAAACACCCAAGAAACAAACTGGAGACTGGCCACACACAGGGAGAGAAAGGCACCTCCAGAGAGGAGGCTGGCGACACTGAGGGAGGGCAGGAGCATCAATCACGCTTATCAATCTTGTTCCAGAGTTAACAAACCACCAAACCAGTCAAGGGGAAGTAAAAGCCATGATATCAGAGCCATTTTTTTAGTTGTTTTTTAGTTGTTTTTTTTTTTCTTTTTTTTTGGAGACTCAGTTTTGCTCTTGTCACGCAAGCTGGAGTGCAGTGATGCAATCTCGGCTCAGCACAACATCTACCTCCCGGATTCAAGCGATTCTCCTACCTCAGCCTCCAGAGTAGCTGGGACTACAAGCACCTGCCACCATAATTGTGGGGTTTTTGTATTATTAATAGAGGCAGGGCTTTTGCCATGTTGGGCAGGCTGGCCTTGAACTCCTGACCTCAGGTATATGCCCACCTCAGCCTCCCAAAGTGCTAGGATTACAGGCATGAGCCACCGCGCCCAACCTTATCAGAGTCATGTTTTAAGAAAACTAACCCAGCAGAGGTATCTAATACATATTGGACAGGAAGAAATTGCAAAAATGTTAGATTACTCTAATACCTCTATGCCAGAAATGCTGGTCTGAAATACAACACATCATGGCTGGGCACAGTGGCTCATGTCTGTAATCTCAACACTTGGGAAGCCAAGGCAGGAGGATCACTTGAGCCCAGGAATTCCAGACCAGCCTAGGCAACAGAGTGAGACCCTGTCTCTAAAAGAAAGAATAATTAGCTGGGTATGGTGGAATGCACCTATAGTCCTAGCTGCTCAGGAGGCCGAAGTGGAAGCATCACTAGAGCTCAGGAATTCGAGACCAGCTTGGGCAACACAGTGAGACCCTGTCTCTACAAAAAAAAAAAAAAAAAAAAAATTGTAATTAGCTGGGTATGACAGCATGCACCTGCAGTCTTAGCTGCTCGGAAAGCCAAGGCAGAAGGATTGCTAGAGGCCAGGAATTTGAGACCAGCCTGGGCAATACAGCCAGACCCTGTCTCTACGAAAAATAGTAATTAGCTGGGTATGACAACATGTACCTGCAGTCCTGGCTGCTCGGGAGGCCGAGGCGGAAGGATCACTAGAGCCCAGGAATTTGAGACCAGCCTGGGCAACACAGGCAGACCCTGTCTCTACAAAAAATAGTAATTAGTTGGCTGTCGTAGAATGCACCTATTGTCTTGGCTCCTCAGGAGGCTGAGACGGGAGGATCACTAGAGCCCAGGAATTGAAGATCAGCCTGGGCAACACTGCAGAGACCCTGCCTCTACAAAAAACAGTAATTAGCCAGGTGTGATAGCACATACCTGGGGTCTCAGCTTCTCAGGAGACGGAAGCAGGAGGATCACTAGAGCATAGAGGGCTATAATTGTGTCACTGCATTCCAGCCTGGGTGACAGAGCAAGACCTTGTCTCTAAAAATAAAATACAGTGGACTATGCAAGACAAGCTACAAGTCTCTGTTAACCCAGCTTCTTCAGGCTGGCTGCATGGCAGCTGGAGCAGGGCTGCCCAAGATGCCATCTGCAGTAGGCAAAAGAGTAGACCTGCCAGGTGTGGTGGCTCACACCTATAATCCCAGCACTTCCAGAGGCCAAGGCAGGTAAATCACCTGAGCTCAGGAGTGCCAAGATCAGTCTGGGCAACATGGCAAAACCCTGCCACTACTAAAAATACAAAAGTTAGCCAGGCGTGGTGGCTCATGCCTATAATCCCAGCTACCCAAAAGGCTGAGGCACAAGAATCACTTGAACCCAGGAGACAGAAATTGCAGTGAGCTGAGATTGCGCCACTGTACTCCAGCCTGGCTGACAGTGAGACTGTTTAAAAAAAAAAAAAAAGCGCACCCACCAAAAAATGTCCATGCCGTAATCCCTGGAACCTGTGAATATGTTGTTTTATGTGACAAAAGTGACTTTGCAGATATAACTAAGAATACAGCCCTTGAGATGGGGAGATTATCCTGGATTATCTGGGTGGGCCCAATCTAATCACTTGAATCCTTAAGAACACAGACCCTTCCTAGCTGCACTGAGAGAGAACAAGCAATAATGATGGATGGATCAGAGAGAGATGCAACCCTCGGCTGCTGATTTTAAAGGGAGAGGAAGGGGGCATGGACTGAGGGATGAGATGGCCTTCTGAAACCGGGAACAACCCTCAGCTTAGAGCCAGTGAGAAAACCAGGACCTGAGTCTTACAACCACCAACTTCTGCCAACACCCCAAAACAGGAAACAAATTATCCCCTGGAGCCCCCAGAAAGGAATGCAGTCTACCACACCTTGATTTTCATCAGGTGAGACGCACATCAGATTTCTGACCTGCATAACCGTAAGAAAATAAATCTATGTCCTTTAAGTCAGTAAATTTGAGGTAAGACCCTCCACCTGCAAAAAGATTATGATTCGCTGAAGGCTCGTAATTTTTGAAATGGAGTTTCACTCTGATGCCCAGGCTGGAGTGCAGTGGTGCAATCTTGGCTCACTCAACCTCCACCTCCAGGTTCAAGTGATTCTTCTGCCTCAGCTTCCCAAGCGGCTGGGACTACAGGTACACACCACTGCATCTGGCTAATTTTTTGTATTTTAGTAGAGACCAGGTTTCACCATGTTGGCCAGGCTGGTCTCAAACTCCTGGCCTCAAGTGATCCACCCACCTCAGCATCCCAAAGTGCTGGAATTACAGACATGAGCAACCACAACTGGCCTAGATGACTATTTTTTAAACAAAAAAGTCTTTTTTATTAAGGTAGGTACCATGTTTTAGTTATAGTACTATCGCATAGTTAAAACTATAGTATACCTTTTTCTGAGACATGATCTCACTCTGTCATCCAGGCTGGAGTGCAGTGGCATAATCTCGGCTCATTGCAGCCTTGACCTCATGGGTTCAAGCGATCCTCCCACCTCTGCCTGCTGAGTAGCTGGGATCCCAGGTGCATGCCACCACTTTTGGGGTGTGTGTGTGTGTGTGTGTGTGTGTGTGTGTGTGTTTTGAGATAGGGATGTTCTTACCATGTTTCCCAGACTAGTCTTGAACTCCTGGGCTGAAGCGATCCTCCCGCCTCGGCCTCCCAAAGTGCTGGGGATTACAGGCATGAGCCACTGTGCACGGCCTGGTCTAATAATAACTCTTACATGTGGCCAGGTGCGGTGGCTCAAGCCTGTAATCCCAGCACTTTGGGAGGCCGAGGTGGGTGGATCACGAGGTCAAGAGATCGAGACCATCCTGGTCAACATGGTGAAACCCCGTCTCTACTAAAAG
>NW_016107578.1:672454-674098 GCF_001604975.1 Cebus imitator | reverse complement strand
GTGTGTCACTCACTTTCTTGCTAGATTCACTTTACTGTGGTGGTCTGGAACCAAACTCACAGCAAGCCCTCTGTACACACAGGACCACGTAATAACCGGTCCTGTGGACAGGTGCTGCTCTTAACACATTTATACAGATGAGCTCAGTCTTCCTAATGCCCCAGTGGTATTAGGTATTTACAGATGAAACACCAAGGCACCAAGAGGTTCGATGACTGAGCCATACAGCTGGCAAGTAGGGTGGGATTTGAACCCCAGCAGTCTGCACCCCTAGAATCCTACCACGGGGGGGGCAAAACAAAAAGAGTTAAGTCAATTTTGCCTTATTCAGTATGTACTCAGGAGTAGTCAAGGAACTGGACTTCAGGAGTTCAAGACCTAGCTTAATCTAATCACAGAATAACTAGCAGATAGGAAAGCTGTAGTAATTGTGAAGGAGGCTGCTAGCACTGGTGTGTTAATCCAGGCTGTGCAGGGGAAGAGCTGGCAAGCAAGCATTCGAGTCTACTGTGCTCCAAGCTGCAGGTACAGTGAATACAGCAGACACACTCTGATAACAGACCCTGAAATAATCACTAATTTTAGGGTTATAATGTCAACATGCAGGGTGCACTGACAAAATTCAACACTCTTGTGGGGAAGCCTACCTGTCTGTGAGCAGGCTTAAGAATGAATTAACGCTGGGCACGGTGGCTCATGCCTGTAATCCCAGCACTTTGGGATGCCAAGATGGGTGGATCACGAGGTCAGGAGTTCACGACCAGCCTGAGCAACGAAGCAAGACCCTCACCTCTAAAAATTTTTTTAAGGATTAGCTGGGCATGGTGGCATGTACCAGCTACTCAGGAGGCTGAGGCAGGAGGATGGCTTGAGCTCTGGGGTTCGACGCTGCAGTGAGCCATGATTGTGTCACTGCATTCCAGCCTAGGTGACACAGCGAGACCCTATCTCTTAAAAAAACAAAAACTGAAAAAAGCAAGCTAATTGGCCACTAGCATGTGAGCCTTTATGAGCCAGGCATATTCTCATTTTGTGCAATACCAGCTGAAAACCAAGATCATCATGCCTAGACTACGAATATAGAGGTGGCATATGCTTGTTTAAGGTCCTTAAAGTGGAGGCTGTGTTTTCAAGAAGGCTGGGCGAGAGGCTGAGGCAGGAGGATTGCTTGAGGCCAGGAGTCAAAGACCAGCCTGAACAAGATGGCGAAACCCCATCTCTGCAAAATAAAAGGAAATAAAAAAGACTGGGCCCAAGCTTCTCTGAATTGGATTTAACATCATGCAGTTAGACACTTTCATAATTTCACTTCCATTTTAAATCAAGTTTTATCTTGGGAGGATACTGGCACAGATAATTCAAGAAGATATATCCCCACTAACTGGTTACGAAGTGGTTTGACTATAATCTCAGCACTTTGGGAGGCCAAGGCAGGTGAATCACTTGAGGTCAGGAGTTTGGGACCAGCCTGCCTAACACTGAGAAACCCTGTCTCTATTGAAAATATAAAAATAAGCCAGGCATGGTGGTGTACACCTGTAATCCTAGCCTCTTGGGAGGCGGAGGCAGGAGAATCACTTGAACCCAGGAGGTGGAGGCTGCAGCGAGCTGAGATCACACCACTGCATTCCAGCCTGGGTGACA
>NW_016107578.1:667638-672058 GCF_001604975.1 Cebus imitator | reverse complement strand
CCTAACCTTTGGGACACAGAGGCAGGAGGGCTGCTTGAGGGCAGGAGTTTAAGACCAGCCTGGCCAATATGGCGAGACCTCGTGTATACAGAAACAAAAACTAAGAAAGTCAGCTGGACATGGTGATGAGTGGTCTGTGGTCCCAGCTACTCAGGAGGTTGAGGATCCCTTGAGCCCAGGAGTTCAAGGCTACAGTGAGTTATAATTGTGCCAGGGCACTCCAGCCTGGACAACGGAGACCCATCTCTGAAAATAATAAAATTAAAAAGTGGTTTTGGAGACAAGTTTCACTCTGTCACCCAGGTTGGACAATCTTGGCTCACTACAGCCTCAACCTCTGGGGCTCAAGTGATAATCCCACCTCAGTCTCTCTAGTAGCTGGGACTACAGGCGCATGGCACCACTCCTGGCTCATTTTTGTATTTTTAGTAGAGATGGGGTTTTGCCACCTTGCCCAGGATGGTCTCAAACTCCTGGCTCAAGAGATTTGTCCGCCACTGCCTCCCAAATTGCTGGGATTACAGGCGTGAGCCACAGCACCCACCTTCAAAAAGAGAAAGAGGGGGTCAAACCAAATATCCATCCCACCCCAAAGACCCAAATCAGTACTGGCGTGGTCCAACCAGGCCACTTAACAAGCCCAAGGAAGCAAAAATGGCAAAGAGTGCTTTTGCAATCCACTTGGAAGTGTCCAGGTCTGGTGAGGTTTGCGATGACTAATGCACACCTCACTTGAAAAACTTCTCAGGCATGAATTTCATGAACAAGGGGCTGGGACCAGTGTTCCCACTGATACTTGTGCATGGAAGTTGGACAGAAGTATGAACTGCTATACCCAGGGCCCCCAACATTAGACACATACACTAAGGAACACACACATGAACAGGAACACACACACATAGAAGTGTAGCCAGTTCTCATTAGCAAGGCTTCCCTGATGCCCACGGCTCAAAGGCACAGATTTACTAGAAAAGACCGACCATGCATCCTTCACGCTTCCCTGCGCTGCACTGTATGCTTAAAGTTCCTGCCAAAACACGACTTTCCCAAGGAGCAAGGACCACACAGTCCCAAGTGACAGAATGAGTCCCCCCCTGACGGAAGGCTGGGCTCGCAAACAGGAGCCAGCCCAGCCCGGGCCCGAGCGATGACGTCCGTCTCTGGAGACCGCTACCGGGATGCACAGCTTTTGGGGAAAGGCACTGAGGCACCCCCTCCCACCAGAGAAGCACCCCCAGGGACCCGGACGGACACCGGAAGTGGAGGCCAAAGTGCCCGTGCCCGAGGGGTGTCCGTTGGCCGCGGGCTGCCCACTTCCTGTGCAACCAGGCTGGAGGCAGGAGGCCGGCACGCCGCTGCGTGGAGAAGGGAACCCTGGAGACAAACCCAAAGCTTGCTCGATTTGGGGATCAAAAGAGACCTCTCCCGCTACCTAGTTTCTAGCCACCAGGGAGCTACGGGGGAATCCACGGCCCATTTTGGCGCCAAACAGCCCGGGCACGCGGGACCGGAAGTGCCACCCTGCCCGCGCCAACCGCCGCTGCGCGCCGCACCACCCCACGCATGCGCGCCCGTCTGTCAGCAGCGGCCAGCGGCCACCCCGAGGGGAAACGAACCCCCACCCAGCGCCCTGCCTGGTCCCCAGAGTCCACGCTCCCCCCACGGTACCTACCGCCTGCGGACATCGTCGGGCAGCGAAATGGCTGGGGTGGCCAGCGTGGGCACCCGGGCTGGGGTGGTGCGCGCCGGCATCTCGGAGGTTAGAGCAGAAGCAGCTGCAGTAGCGCAGGCGCCCCGGCTTTTCGCGCGGAAACCGATGGGGAGGGGCGACGAGCGGAGGCGGCGTGTACCACCCTGGCCCTGGCGCAGGGGGAGAGAGGATGCACCAAACAGAGAGAGGCGATACCCTGTGCAGACGGATGGAGCGGAGCGGCCCATGCCGACGGACTACGCATGCGCAAGGCGGGCAGGCACCCCCGCGCGAAACAGTGGGCTCGTCCAAGCTCCACCGTTTGCTTGGAGGTGGGCACAGTGCCCGAGGCATTCATTCATTCATTCTTTTGGGCGTGCTGGGAATAAAGCAGCGAGAAGCCCCCATGGGGTTGTGAGAATAGGGCTCTTGAATAAAGTCCTCAGTTCTAATCTAACCTCCATCTATTTGCCGGCTATAGGACCTTGGGTAGGTTTTTGGGGCTCAGCCTTTGCATCCTTGAATGTAAAACCGGGTAATTACACCTACTCCAGAAAATCTTGAGTATGCACAGAATTTGTAGCTAGTACCAAGAATCTCACAGTGTATAGAGGCCCGTGCCATTTCTATAACCAGGGTGGGTTTTTTTGTTCCGTTTTCTTTTTTTTAAGCACCACATGGCTCATGCCAGTCATCCCAGCACTTTGGATGCCAAGGCCGGAGGATCGCTTGAGTCCAGGAGCCTGGGTAACATGGAGAAACCACTTAAAATATATATATATAGCTAGGCATGGTGGTGTGTGCCTATAGTCCCAACTACTCCAGAGGTTAAGGCAGGGAGATTGCTTGAACCAGAGAAGCGGAGGTTGCAGTGAGCCATGATTGCACCAATGCTTTCCAGCCTGGGAGACAGAGCAAGACCTTGTCTCAAAAAAAAAAAAATAATAATAATAGAAAGTAAAAATATATTAGGAAGCACCATGCCAGACGCAGTGGCTCATGCCTGTAATCCCAGTACTTTCAAAGGCCCAGGTGGGAGGATCGCTTGAGGTTAGAAGTTCAAGACCAGCCTGAGCAACATAGGGATACCCCATCTCTACAAAAAATACCAAGATTAGGCGGGTGTGGTGACACACACCTGTAATCCTAGCTATTCCGGAGGCTGAGGTGGGAGGATGGCTTGAGCCCTGGCAGTGGAAGCTGCAATGAGACATGATTGGGCTACTGGACTCCCACTTGGGTGACAGGGTAAGACCCTGTCTCACTCTGTCATCCAGGCTGGAGTACAGTGGCAAGATCTTGGCTCACTGCAACCTCTGCCTCCCAGGTTCAAGCAATTCTCGTGCGTCAGCCCCCCTAGAAGGCTGGGATTACAGGCACACTCCACCAAGTCTGGCTAATTTTGTATTTTTATTGGTAGAGACAGGGTTTCACGATGTTGGCCAGGCTAGTCTGGCACTCCTGGCTTCAAGCATCCGCTTGCCTCAGCCTCCCAAAGTACTGGGATTAAATAGGCATGAGCAACCGCAACCAGCTGGAATTATTTTATTTTTTTGAGAGATGGAGTGTTACTGTGTTGCCCAGGCTGGAGTGCAATGGCACAATCTTGACTTACTGCAACCTCTGCCTCCCAGGTTGAAGTGATTCTCCTGCCTCAGGCTCCCCAGTAGCTGGGATCATAGGCACGCACCACCAAGCCTAGCTAATTTTTGTACTTTTGGTAGAGATGGGGTTTCACCATGTTGGCCAGGCTGGTCTCAAACTCCTGACCTGGTGATCTGCCTGCCTCGGCCTCCCAAAGTGCTGGGATTACAGGTGTGAACCATCTCGCCCAGGAGAATTTTTTTTTAAAAGCACCAGAGCATGGGAGAAAGATTATGTCTTCTACAAATCGTTCTGGGAAACTGTATAGCCACATACAAAAGAATGAAGTTGGAGCCTTACCTTACCCCTTATACAAAAACTAACTCAAAACTCATTAAAGACCTAAATGTAAGACCTGAAAATATAGGGCTCCTAGAAGAAAACATGGGGAAAAGCTTCATGACATTGGATTTGGCAATGATTTCGTGAATATGACAGCAAAACGTAGGCAACGAGAGAAAAGATAGACAAATGGGTTTGCATAAAACTTAAGGATAGCTATACAGCAAAAGGAATGACCAATTTAGTGAAAAAGCAACCTACAGAATGGGGAAAAGAAAGTTTGCAAATTATATTATCTGGTAAATTGTTAATATCTGGAATATATGAAAAATTACAGCTAGGCACAGTGGCTCATGCCTATGATTCCTGCCCTTTGGGAGGCCCAGGAAGGCAGATCGCTTGAGCCCAGGAGTTTCAGATCAGCCTGAGCAACATGGCAAAACCTCATCTCTACCAAAAAGGAAGAAAAAAAAAAAAAAAAAACCTATATAAAAAATGAATTACTTCCAGACAGGCTCAGTGGCTCACACCTGTAATCCCAGCACTTTGGGAGGCCGAGGCGGGCAGATCAGGAGGTCAAGAGATCGAGACTATCCTAACCAACATGGTGAAACCCCATCTCTACTACAAATACAAAAATTAGCTGGGCGTGGTGGCGCATGCCTGTCGTCCCAGCTACTCAGGAGGTTGAGGCAGGACAATCGCTTGAATCCAGGAGGCAAAGATTGCAGCGAGCCAACATCGCAACTCTGCACTCCAGCCTGGTGACAGAGCAAGACTCCTTCTCTTTTTCTTTTTTTTTTT
>NW_016107578.1:662437-666818 GCF_001604975.1 Cebus imitator | reverse complement strand
TTTTTTTTTTGAGACGGAGTTTCACTCTTGTTACCCAGGCTGGAGTGCAATGGCGCAATCTCGGCTCACCGCAACCTCCGCCTCCTGGGTTCGGGCAATTCTCCTGCCTCAACCTCCTCAGTAGCTGGGATTACAGGCACGCGCCACCATGCCCAGCTAATGTTTTTGTATTTTTAGTAGAGACAGGGTTTCACCGTGTTGACCAGGATGGTCTCGATCTCTTGACCTCGTGATCTACCCACCTCAGCCTCCCAAAGTGCTGGGATTACAGGCTTGAGCCACCGCGCCCGGGTAGAGGCAGGATTTCTTCACGTTGCCCAGGCTGGTCTCGAACTAGCTCAAGTGATCTGCCAGCCTCGGACTCCTAAAGCACTGGGATTACAGGCATGAGCCACCATATCCAGCCTAATTCAGTCTTTGAAACAGGGAAAATGGCCAGGCAAGGTGGCTCACGCCTCTAATTCCAACACTTTGGGAGGCCAAGGCAGGCACAACACCTGAGGTCAGGAGTAGAGACCAGCCTGACCAACATGGAGAAACCTAATCTCTACTAAAAATACATAAAGTAGATAGGTGTGGTGGCACATGTCTGTAATCCCAGCTACTCAGGAGGCTGAGGCAGGAGAATTACTTGAACCCAGGAGGTGGAGGATGAGGCGAGCTGAGATCATGCCATTGCACTCCTGCCTGGGCAATAGAGCAAGCCTCCATCTCAAAAAAGAAAAAGGAAAAAAGAATAAAGAAAAAAAATATATTAGGCTACAACATGGATCTTGAGGATATTACGCTCAGTGAGAGAACTTAATCACACAAAGACAAACCGTATGATTCCACTTACAAAGTATCTAAAGTAATCAAAACATTAGAAACTAGAATAGTGGTTACCAAGGACTGTGGGAAGGAGGAAAAGGAGTTATTATTCAAAGTATAGAGTTTCTGTTTCACAAAATGAAGATTCCAGAGATCTGTTGCACAACAATGTGCACACACTGAACTGTACACTGAAAAATTGTTAAGATGGTAAATAAAATACTATTAGTAAACAGGGCTAAGTTTTTTTTGTTGTGTTTTTATTTTTGTGAGACAGCATCTCTCTGTCTCCCAGGCTGGCGTGCAGTGGCGCAATCTCCACTCACTGCAAACTCCGCCTCCCAGGTTCAAGCAATTCTCCCGACTTAGCCTCACAAGTAGTTGGGATTACAGGCGCCTGCCACCACAGCCACCTCATTTTTTGTATTTTTAGTAGAGAGTGTTTCGCCATGTTGGCCAGGCTAGTCTCAAACTCCTGAGCTCAAGCCATCCTCCTGCCTTGCCCTCCCAAAGTGCTGCGATTTTTTTTTTTTGTCTTATTTATTTGAGACAGGGTCTCACTCTACCCAGGCTGGAATGCAGTGGGATGATCACCATTCACTGCAACATCAGACTCCCAGGCTCAAGCAATTCTCCCCTCTCAGCCTCCCAAGTAGCTGGGACCCACAGGCACACACCACCAGGCTTGGCTAATTTTTTGTGTATTTTTGTAGAGACGGGCTTTCCCATGTTGCCCAGGCTGGGAATTATTTCATTTAATCCTTAACGGCCATAAAGGGAGGTAGCAGGACCCTGTTTCCCATGGCCTGAAATACTCATCACACAGGACTCTCAGAGGCCACTTACCCAAGACCATAGTCTCACGCAGCAGTAAGGATCATGAATCCAGCTGTCTTTCATCCAGAACCGGAAGGCAAAACAGTGGCCCCAGGGATGACCAGCTGTCCAGGCCATGGGAAACCAAAAGGATTAGCACTTGAAGGAAGCTGGATTAGGGTAGGATCAGATAGGGAATGACAGAGGACAGTCTCACCAGAGTGACCCATAAACCTGTCAGAAACCATGATCAAGGCCCCTACCCACCTTAGGGCTAGGGGAAGGGATCAGAAGAGGGGACAGATGAACAGATCTCCTATTCGGGGACTTCAATGCAAGAAGACCAGCTGCATTCATTGGGGACTTCCTGTTGGCTAGATTTCCTTTGCAAAGGCCTTGTCAGCCTTGTCAGGAAGAGATGGCTTGACCCATCTCCCAGATAGGGGAAAAAAAGCTCAGAGATATGGAAATGATTTGCCTTAAGGGCATCCTGCAAGTTGGAATCTGCTTCCAAGTTGTTTGGGCAAAAAATCTAGGCATCTCCTTTCGTGCCTCTCCTTGACTCAGATGCAAAACATCAGCAAGCTCTGATGTTTTCCTCTAAAATACAATCCAAGTCTCTCTGCTTATCCACTTACCTGCTTCCCCAGCCATCATCACCCACCTGGACTTCATTCTAGAAGCCTCCTCCCTGACCTCCCAGCTGCCCTGGAAAATCCTTTCCAAACGCTGTTGCTAGAAAACTTTATTTTTTAGACGGAGTCTTACTCTGTTGCCCATGCTGGAATACAGTGGCACAATCTTGGCTCACTGTAAACTCCATCTCCCAGATTCAAGCAATTCTCCTGCCTCGGCCTCCCGAGAAGCTGGGATGCTGGGATTAGAAGTACATACTACTGCACCTGGCTAATTTTTGTATTTTTAGTAAAGACAGGGTTTCACCATGTTGGCCAGGTGGTCTTAAACTGCTCACCTAGTAAGAGTTGCTTGAACTGGGAGGCAGAAGTTGCAGGGAGCTGAGATCGTGCCACTGCACTCCAGCCCAGGCGACAAAGCAAGACTCCGTCTCCAAAAAAAAAAAAAAAGAAAAGGAAAGATATGCCAGGCCATATCTCCCTGCTTCCCAGGCCACATTCCAGGGAGTCCAAGAGAGGCCCAGAGATCAGTCCAACAATCCAAACAGCCCAGAGCACGAGGGCTGGTAGAGAGCTGGACACGTGTCCTGAGCCATGGTCACTCAAAAGGCGGAAGCTGAGTCATCCCAGCAGAGGCCCTGGGCAGGAACGGCAGCACTCAGTTGCAATGGGGACACTTTACCACCCTCAACCGGAAGGGCTTCAGAAGCACTCTCTCCAGGCTTAAGTGACTTGCCCAAGCCAGGAACTGAATTCTGCAGAAACCCAAGTCCTGTAACGTGTGCTGGATAGAGCTGCCTACTCCTTGTGGGGCCTTTGAGCGAGCAGCCAGCTCTCTGTTGGCGATCACAAGGGGCTTGTTGCCAAGCCCTGTGGGTTTTTCCTTCAAAGAGCCCTTGAGTCAGTTGATCTGGTCCTCCCAGGCCCCTAGCCCAGGTCACCCTCACCTTTCTCCTGGACGCCTGCCCAGCCTCGTTTCTGGGCAGTTACTTGGCCTTCTCACCATCCCATTCACCATGGAGGAAGGCTGTCAGAGCCCAAATCTGATGTTAGCTCCATCCTACCTCATTGAATGCCCCTGAATGGCTTTCCAGGGCTCTTAGGGTAAACACACTCCCCCTCCCACCAACCACTGCAGCCCTCAAGACCTCAGTGCCCAGCCCTGTCCATTCAGCGCCTGCCACTCACCTATCAACCCACTCCAGTTGAGCTACATCATGGATAGTCCCAACCTCTTTCTGCCTAAGACCTGTGGTGGCCAGCCTCCAACAAGGCCCCCAGTGTCCCTTGCATCTTGGTATTCATGCCCTGTGAAGCTTTCTTCCATAGTCAGGGCCAGTTTATGTGGCTAAGAGGTGAGTGACTGCCAAAGCTAGATCATAAAAGGCATTGCAGCACCACCTTGCGTTCCCTGGGAAACCAGCCACCATATTGTAAGGGTGGTCAAGCAGCCCTGCAGGGAGGCCTATAGGAGAGAAACCAACTTACCAGCCAGGTGAGTGAGCCACACTAAAAGTGGCTGCTGTAGCTCTCACCAGACTGGATGAGTGGAACCCTGGATGATATCTGACTGTAACCTCATGGGAGCCCTAACAGAGCTGCTCCCAAATTCCCAGCCCACAGAAACCACAAGATATAACATGGGTGTCGTTCTAAGCCACTAGGCTTTCAGGCTTGCCATTAATGCAGCCATAGATATTTATTGCAAGGCTTCTGCATGTGCTGTTTCCTTAGCCTGGAAAGTCCTTCTATTCTACATGCCCAGTTCTCCTGCTTGGATAATCTCCAATTATTCTCCCTATTGTGGCTCAAACATGACCTCCTTCAGGGAGCTTTGCCTGACCTCCCCTAGCCCTTTCAGGTGTTTCAGAAGCAAAGCCCTTTCCTGCAGAGCCTTTACCCCAGCTGGTGATCATATATTTTGAGATTTACATCAGCCATACCCTGACCTATTCCCAGTGCCTAGCAAAGCACCCAGGATGTAGTTAATACCCAGTAAAGAATTATGGAGCCCTACAAAGATGGAGAAGCTATGACACCTGTTCTCCCCACACTAAATACTCAGTTTACAAATAAAACTACCAACAGGCCGGGTGTGGTGGCTCACACCTGTAATCCCA
>NW_016107578.1:657421-661712 GCF_001604975.1 Cebus imitator | reverse complement strand
AAAAAAAAAAAAAAAGCTGGACATGGTGGCAGGTGCCTCTAGTCCCAGCTACTCTGGAGGCTGAGGTGGGAGGATCACTTGAGCCCAAAGATGTTGAAGCTACATTGAATGTGATCATACCACTGTGCTCCTACCTGGGTGAGACCCTGTCTCAAAACAACACACAACTTATCTTAATAAGAAGGCAAAGTCAAGAAAGCTTTTGAAATAAAACATAGAATCTCTATGTGACATGTGGACAGGAAAGTGTTTAATAGGATGCAAAGCACATCAGTCATAAAGGAAAATATGCCAGACTCTATGAAAATGAGTTTTGATAAAAAAAAAAAGAAAAAAAAGGCTGCCTCCACCAGCCCACCCTGCTGCCGTCCCCACCCACCCACCCAGTTAAAAAAGAAAATAAGTCTTTGGTTTTTGTTGTTTTTGAGACAGGGGCTCACTCTGTCTCCCAGGCTAGAGTGTAGTGTTGCAATCACAGCTTACTGCAGTCTTGAACTCCTGGACTCAAGTGATCTTCCCACCTCAGTCTCCAGAGTAGTTGGGGCTATAAGCATGCACCACCCACACCCACCTATTTTTTTTTTTTTTGGGTCAACACAGGGTCTCATTATGTTGCCCACGCTGGTCTTGACCTCCTGGCCTCAAGTGACCCTTCCACCTTGGCCTCCCAAAGTGCTGGGATTACAGGTGTGAACTACTGCACCCAGCTGAAAACGAGTTTTGGTTCATCAAAAGATGCAATTAAAAAGGAAGCCATGGGCTGAGCACGGTGGCTCACGCCTGCAATCCCAACGCTTTGGGAGGCCAAGTTGGGCGGATTACAAAGTCAGGAGTTCGAGACCAGCCTGGCCAATATAGTGAAACCCCATCTCTACTAAAAATACAAAAATTAGCCAGGCGTAGTGGCAGGTGCATGTAATCCCAGCTACTCCGGAGGCTGAGGCAGGAGAATCGCTTGAACCCCGGAGATGGGAAGTTGCAGTGAGCCGAGATAGTGCCACTGCACTCTAGCCTGGGCGACAGAGTGAAACTCCATCTCAAAAAGAAAAAAAAAAAAAGCCACAGACATATGTCAGAAAAAGACTCATATCTATAATACATAGAGAACTCTTTCAATTTAATAAAAGACAATCACTTTTTTACTAAGTGGCTAAAAGAGCTAAATAGGCACTTCACAAAAGAAGCCCAGATGGCCAATGCTAACATGGGAAGCTGCTCAACTTCATTAGTCATTAGGGAAATACAAACTAAAACCTCAATACAGTATCACCCTCACACGCACCAGTGAAAAAGCATTTTTTAAGTGTTGGCAAAACCAGAACTCTATGTTGCTGGAGGAAGTCTCAAATGGTATAGCCGCTTTGGAAAATGATTAGTCAACATTTATTAAAGCTAATTTTACTGGGGCACGGGACCCACCCATTCCATGCCTGGAATGAGTGCATATTTTTACCAAGTAACATGAACAAGAAATGTTCACAGTAGTTTACTCACAATAGCTGAAAGCTGAAAACACAGTAATAGAATAGTTACTTATTCACATGGGATACATACATAGGGGCCATAGACTTTCTTTTTCTTTTTTTTTTTTTTGAGATGGAGTTTCTCTTTTGTTACCCAGGCGGGAGTGCAATGGCACGATCTTGGCTCACTGCAACCTCCGCCTCCTGGGTTCAAGTGATTCTCCTGCCTCAGCCTCCCAAGTAGCTGGAGTTACAGGCATGCACCACCACGCCTGGCTAATTTTGTATTTTTCGTACAGACTGGCTTTCACCATGTTGGCCAGGCTAGTTTCAAACTCCTTGCCTCAAGTGATCCACCCGCCTCAGCCTCCCAAAGTGCTGGGATTATAGGTGTGAGCCACCATAGACTTTTTTAGAGATAGGGTCTTGCTCTGTCACCCAGGCTGCTGTGTAGTGGCGTGATCACAACTCACGGCAGCCTCAACCTTCCAGGCTCATGCAATCCCCCGTCTCAGGTTCCCAAATAATAGCTGAGACTACAGGCGTGTACCACCACAAACAACTAATTTTTTTTTTTTTTTTTTTTTTTTTAGTAATCCCAAAGTGTTGAGATTACAGACGAGCCACTACGCCCAGCAAAAAATAAACATAAAAATTTAGGCTACCTGGGCATGGTGGCACACACCTGAGGTCTCAGCTACTTGGGAAGCTGAGGTGGAAGGATCGCTTGAGCCCTGGAGGTCAAGGCTGCAGTGAGCTATGATTATGCCACTGTACTCCAGCCTGGACAACAGAGCAAGACCCTATGTCAGAAAAAAAAAGATGAGTTTCAAAAACATTACACTGCATTAAAGAAACCAGTCATAGGAGAATACATACTGGGTAATTCTGTTTATAGAAATTGCCAAGGCACTTATCTTCACTTCTCTCACCCACTTCAAAATTGGGCCTCTTTCCTTCCTTCTTTCCAGGCCACTTACACCCTGCTTTCCTCCCTCAGTTCTTCCCAGCCCCCTACAGCCTGCCGAGGTGGGGGCGGGGGGGAAATGCCAGTCACAGCCCAGAGACTTGCCCAGCTTCTGAAGAACGATGTGAAAACACAGTGTCTGCTCCTGAATCGCAGAAAAAGTTTCTCTCTCTACACCACCACAGTGAGCGGAAAAAAAGCTAAGCCTGCCCTGGTCTTAAATTAAGCCAGAGGGATCTCACGTGAGGAGGCTCCTTCCCAGAAAAACCACCCATCACCCACAGCTGATTCTCCAAAAGCAATCGACAACTTGGGGATCATTAGCTGGTACAAAGGTAATTGCAGTCTTTGCTATTAAAAGTAATGAGCTGGGTGCACTGGCTCACACCTGTAATCCCAGCACTTTGGGAGGCCGAGGCAGGTGGATCATTTGAAGCCAGGAGTTTGAGACCAGCCTGGCTACATAATGACGCCCCGTCTCTACTAAAAATACAAAAATTAGCTGGGCATGGTGGTAGGTGCCTGCAATCTCAGCTACTTGGAAGGCTGAGGCTGCAGAATTGCTTGAATCTGGGAGGCGGAGGTTTCAGTGAGCCAAGATTGTGCCACTGCACTCCAGCCTGGGAGACAGAGTAAGGACTCCATCCCAACCTCAAAAAAAAGTAACATACTCATTTTACAGATGAGGAAGCCAGCTGACAGTTGTCATGTGCCATGCCTGAAGTCTACATGGGTTGTTGAGTGTTGGATGTAAGATTCAAATCTGCTTTTCCTAACTTGATAGCATGCACTTTTAACAGTTATGCCACCACAATTGCCGACAAAAATGAATCATATCCGACTCACTTCATTTCCCTTTGTTTTTTGGACAGATTTGACTATTCCTGGATAAGACATTCAAGGAAAGGAGGTGGTATTGGGTTTTCTGAATGTCTTATCTGGGAATAGTTAAATCTGTCCAAAAAAGTGGGGAAGATGGTGGTATTGAGTGTCTGAATTTTGGGCAAGTATGTCAGCTTTGTAGACAAATGGGAACAAATGGCTAGATATGAGGATGGAGAGATGGTTTAGAAACCATTTGCAGGTTTTTATTGGTTGGTTTGTTTTTAGAGAGGCAGTCTCACTCTGTTGCCCAGGCTGGAGTGCAGTGGTGCCATCATAGCTCACTGCATCCTCCAACTCCTGGGTTCAAGCGATCCTCCTGCTTCAGCCTCTTAAGTAGCTGGGACTACAGGTGCATGATACCACACCCAACTAATTTTTTAAATTTTTTGTAGAGCTAGGGATGTCTCACAGTGTTGCCCAGGCTAGTCTCGAATTCCTGGCTCAAGCAATCTTCCTGCTTCAGCCTCCCAGAGCGGTGGGATTATAGACGTGGACCGCACCATGCCCAGCCAGAAACCCTTTGAAGACTGCTAATGAAACAATGGGTCCAGGCAATGGTTATCCATGGTTGATCAAACCCTTAGGGAAATGCCAAATGGGGAATTTACAAAGGCAGGGTCAGGCAGATGGCATCTGAACCCCCGGATGGATCATTCTTAGTTATCAGCAAAATGGAAAGACAGGCCAGCAGTGGCTCACACCTGTAATCCTAGCACTTTGGGAGGCTGAGGCAGGAGGATCACTTGAGCCCAGGAGTTCCAGACTAGCTTAAGCAATGTAGTGTGACCTTGGTTCTACAAAAAGGTTTTTTGGTTTTTGTTTTGTTTTGTTTTTCAGATGAGGGTCTCAGTCTGTCACCCAGGCTGGAGTGCAGGGGCACGATCTCATCTCACTGCAACCTCCGAGTCCTGGGCTCAAGCAATCCTCCCCCCTCGGCCTCCACTACCCCAGTATGCCCAGCTTTTTTTTTTTTTTT
>NW_016107578.1:656052-657170 GCF_001604975.1 Cebus imitator | reverse complement strand
CCTGAGGTCGGGAGTTCAAGACCAGCCTGACCAACATAGTGAAACCCCGTCTTAAAAAAAAAAAAGAATAATAAATAAATAAATAAATAAATAAATGGAGTATTTACAAATGAAATGATTTGAGGTCTCAGATTTGCTTCCAAATATCCAGTGAGGCTGCCTGGGTGTGGTGGCTGACACCTGTAATCCCAGAATTTTGGAAGGCCAAGGTGCGTGGATTGCTTGAGCCCAAGAGTTGGAGACCAGCCTAGGTAACATGGCAAAACCTTTCATTTATTTATTTATTTATTGTTATTATTTTTTTACCCTAGACATGTTTCCTGCATGGTTTGTCTCCCCAGTCATTGTCCACAGGACTCTGGGGAGCTGTAGGAATATGCAGGTGCAGACACGAAGCCCAGCTTCATCTCCAACATTGTGGAAAGGGACTGTTTGTCACAGGGCAGAGCCCTGCAAAACGTTTCTTTGCAAAAATTAGCCAGACACACTGGCTTGCCCCTGTAGCCCCAGCTACTTGAGAGGCTGAGGCAGGAGAATCACTTGGGCCTGGGAGATTGAGGCTGCAGTGAGCTGTGATCACACCACTGCACTCTAGCTAGAGTGACAGAGTGAGACACTGTCTCAAAAAAAAAATTATATTGAGTAATAATCGATTCAGGCAAGAATAGATGCTGAAACAGTGAAAGTCTGATGAGTAACAGGATATTTACAGAGTCTCCACGTACCTCCCACAAACCGGAAAGCAATAACTTTATAGCAGAGACACCTGGCAGAGACCACTTTAGCCAAGTGATCAAAATTAACATCACCAGTGATGGGTTCAATTGGTGGCAGGCTGGGGTCTTCTTGCCAAAAAGGCACAAACTGAATCTAATTATAAGGAAACAGCAGACAAACCCAAGTTGAAAGACATTCTGCCTAATAACTGACCTACACTTTGTTAAAACATCAAGGCTACAAAAGACAAAAAGGCTCAGAAATTGATATTAGTGAAAAGATAATTGGAAGAAACAAGTGAACTTAGATTTTATTTTGACATAAAGGTCAGTGATGTGACAATGGGTGAAATCTGATTAGGTTTCCAGATTTCTTGCTTTTCTTTTTTTTTTTTTTTTTTT
>NW_016107578.1:650959-653710 GCF_001604975.1 Cebus imitator | reverse complement strand
AAAAAAAAAAAAAAAAAAAAAAGAATACAGTTCAAGGGCCGGGCACAGTGGCTCATGCCTGTAATTCCAGCACTTTGGGAAGCGGAGGTAGGAGGATTGCTTGAGCGCAGGAGTTTGAGGCCAGCTTAGGGAACATGGCAAAAGCCCATCACTACAAATAAAAGATTTAAAAAGTAGTCAGGCTTGGTGGTGAGCGCCTATATTTCCCAGCTTCTCGGGAGGCTGAGGCAAGAGAATCACTTGAGCCTGGGAGGTTGAGGCTGTGGTGAGCTGAGATGGTGCCACTGCACTCCAACCTGGGTGACAGAGTGAGACCCTGTTTCCAAAACAAGAACAAAACAGAATATAGTGCAAGGAATACATATTATTTAACTACCAGGGGTTCCTGGTGAGAAACACACATTTCTAGATTCATTCCAGACCTACTTAGTCAGAATCTCTGACTACAGAGCTTGAGAATTCTCATTTGAGCAGGTTCTTCCAGTTCATTCCTTTGTTGCTTGCTAATAGGCAGCTGCCTCCCTAGGGGAAGAAGGAGGTGAAAGTCATCTTGTGCTTCCTGCCAGAAGGATCACTCTAATCTGGACTCCAAGATTTGAGAGACATCAACAAAGGATCTTCAGACCCAGATATTGAGGAAGATCAGCTATGATCATGGGCCAGGTGCGGTGGCTCACGCCTGTAATCCCAGCACTTTGGAAAGCCAAGGCAGGTGGATCACCTGAGGTCCGGAGTTCGAGATCAGTCTGGCCAACATGGTGAAACCCCATCTCTACTAAAAACACAAAAAAATTAGCCAGGCGTGGTGATGCCTGAAATCCCAGCTACTCAGGACGGTGAGTCAGGAGAAGCATTTGAACCTGGGAAGTGGAGGCTGCAGTGAGCTAAGACTGCACCACTGCTCTCCAGACTGGGCAACAAGAGCAAAACTGTGTATCAAAAATGTATATATATTAGCTGGGCATGGTGGTGCGTGCCTGTAATCAAAACTACTAGGGAAGCTGAGGCAGAAGCACTTGAACCTGGGAGGTGGAGGTTGCAGTGAGCACAGATCACGTCACTGCACTCCAGCCTGGGTGACAGAGTTAAGACTCCATCTCCAAAAATAAATAAATAAATGAAAAAAAATTTTTTTTTTTGTTTTGAGACAGAGTTTTGCTCTTATTGCCCAGGCTGGAGTGCAGTAGTGTGGTCTTGGCTTACTGCAACCTCTGTCTCCCAGGTTTAAGTGATTCTCCTGCCTCGGCCTTCTGAGTAGCTGGGATTACAGGGGTGCACCACCATGCCTGGCTAATTTTTTGTATTTTTAGTAGAGATGCTGTTTTATCATGTTGGCCAGGCTGGCCTTGAACTTCTGACCTCAGGTGATCCACCTGCCTTGGCCTCCCAAAGTGCAGGGATTACGATGTGAGCCACCATGCTCGGCTGAAAATTTTGTAAAAAGATATTGTGCTTTCAATGACTGCCTGGGTTCCAATCCTGGCCCCTTAACTCCCATGCTACTTGACTTTGGGTAGATTACTTAACCTCTCTGTGTCTTGGTTTCCTTATCTGTCAAAAAGCCGATAATAGCACCTACTCTATTGGGTTATTACGAGAATTCCAGAAGTTCACAGATGTCAAGTGATTCCAACAGTGCCCGGCACATGAGCACACATTGGATTTTTTATCCTTTGGAATAGGGTCTCACTCTGTTACCCAGGCTGGAGTGCAGTGGCATGTCCACAGCTCACTGTAGCTCGATCTCCTGGGGTCAAAGGATTCTCACACCTCAGCCTCCAGAGTGGCCAGGACTATAGACCTGTACCACCACACCAGGGTAATTATGTATTTACTTATTTTTAGAGATGGGGTCTCACTATGTCGCCCAGGCTCATCTCAAACTCCTGGCCCCAAATGATTCTCCTGCCTTGGCCTCCCAAAGGGCTATGATTACAGGCATAAGCCACCATGCCTGGCCCTATTTTCTTTTCTTTTCTTTCTTTATTTTTTTTGAGATGGAGTTTTGCTCTTTTTGCACAGGCTGGAGTGCAATGGTGTGATCTCGGTTCAATGCAACCTCTGCCTCCCAGGTTCAAGCAATTTTCCAGCCTCAGCCTCCCAAGTAGCTGTGATTACAGGCACCCACCACCACGCCCAGCTAATTTTTTATTTTTAGTAGAGACAGGGTTTCACCATACTGGCAAGGCTGGTTTCAAACTCCTGACCTCAGGTGATCTTCCTGCCTCGGCCTCCCAAAGTGCTGGGATTACAGGTGTGAACTACCATGCCTGGCCCTATTTTCTTTTCTTCCTAGCACTTAACACTCACTAAAATGACCATCATTTGCTTTTGCTTTATTTATTCCACAAACATTTATTGAGCACCTACTGTGTGTAGGCATTCCAGGCAGAGGGAACAGCAGGTGCAAAGGCCCTAGGGTGGGAACATGCCAAGTAATGTTTAAGATGCTAGAGATAGCTGGGTGCGGTGGCTCATGTCCGTAATCACAGCACTTTGGGAGGCTAAGGTGGGAGAGCACTTGAGGCCAGGAGTCTGAGACCAGCCTAAGCAATACGGTGAAACCCTGTCGCTACAAAAAAATACAAAAAGTGGCTGGGGCTGGGCGCAGTGGCTCATGCCTGTAATCTCAGCACTTCGGGAGGCCGAGGCGGGTGGATCACGAGGTCAAGAGATCGAGACCATCCTGGTCAACATGGTGAAACCCCGTCTCTACTAAAAATACAAAAAATTAGCTGGGCATGGTGGTGC
>NW_016107578.1:646972-650324 GCF_001604975.1 Cebus imitator | reverse complement strand
AAAAAAAAAAAAAAAAAAAAAAGATGTGAGAGAGCTATAGATAGCCAGGCAAGGTGGGGGCTCACACCTTAATCTCTAATCTCAGCACTTTGGGAGGTTGAGGTGGGTGGATCTCTTAAGCCCAGGAGTTCAAGACCAGCCTGGGCAACATGGCAGAACCCTGTGTCTACAAAAAAAGAAAATTAGCAAGCCTATAGTCCCAGCTACTGGGAAGGCTGAGGTGGAAGGATCACCTGAGTCCAGAAGGTTGAAGCTGTAGTGAGCTGTGATTGCACCACTGCACTCCAGCCTGGGTAACAGAGTGAGATCTTGTCTTAAAAATAAAAAATGCTAGAGATCCATTAGTAAATAAGGCAGGTGCAGTCCTATCTTCACGGTGCCTGTATTTTAATGAAGGTAGAGACAGATAAATTGATTTATATTAGGTTGGTGCTAAAGTCATTGCGGTTTTTGCCATTAAAAGCGACTGGTTTTTTTCTCCAGGCGTGGTGGCTCGTGCCTGTAATCCCGGCACTTTGGGAGGCTGAGGCAGGCAGATCACCTGAGGTCAGAGTTTGAGACCAACCTGACCAACATGGAGAAACCTCATTTCTACTAAAAATATAAAATTAACCAGGAGTGGTGGCAGGCGCCTTTAATCCCAGCTGTTTGGGAGGCTGAGGCAGGAGAAGCACTTGAACCTGGGAGGCGGAGGTTGTGGTGAGCTGAGATGGCGCCATTGCACTCCAGCCTGAGCAACAGGAGTGAAACTCTGTTTCAAAAAAAAAAAAAAAGTTACTGGTTTTTGCCATTAAAACTGCAATGACTTTTGCACCAACCTAATACTATACCGCCAGGCAATAAGAGGGGTTGGCCAGGGAGGACCTCTCTGAGGAGGTGGCATTTAAGCAGAGTCCTGAAGGCAGACATGCAGAAGCCTATGGGTACTTGGGGAAAATCTACTGGCCCTGGCCTGGCCTGTGCCTCTTTCCCCCACCCCACCCCCCATCCCATCAAGGGTTCAGGTTTCCAAACAGAGGTTGTTTTCTCAACTGCTAGAGAAGGGGAATTCCGATGGGGGTTGCAGGCCCTCGGCCTCTGCCATCTGCCTTCTCTCCCACTGGCTGTCCTAGTCTTTGAGCTGGTGTTGCTGTGTGGGGCTCCAGCTTGGGGGGCCTAGGGTCATCCATCCAAGGGTTCATGCCTGAAATCCCAGCATTCTGGGAGACCAAGGTGGAGGTGGGAGGATCGCTTGAGCCCAGGAGTTCGAGACCAGCCTGGGAAACATAGAGAGACCCCCCCTTGCTACAAAAAACAAACAAAAGAAAACAAAACAAAAAAATATATATACATAAAAATTAGCCAGGCATGGTGGTGCCCGTCTGTGGTCCCAGCTACTTCGGAGGCTGAAGTAAGCCACGATGGCACCAACTGCACTACAGCCTATGTGACAGAGCAAGACCTTGTCTCCAAAAGAAAAAAAAAAAAGCTCCAGACCTGTCTTGAAAGGAGCCACTGAGCCATCTGCCTGCAGACAAAAGAGTATAGGGAGCCATTGAGGGAACCACCCACAGCTGCATCCCATCCTGGCTTCTCCTGGTTCCTGATGAACCTCGTGGCCCCTCCTTCTATTGCAAAGAGGGGGCTGAGTGGCCTCTCTCTCTCCTTTTTTTTTTGAGGCAGAGTCTGGCTCTGTCACCCAAACTGGAGTGCAGTGGCAAAATCCCAGCTCACTGCAACCTCAACCTCAACCTCCCATGTTCAAGTGATTCTCCTGCTCAGTCTCCCAAGTAGCTGGGACTGCAGGCGCCCACCACCACATCCGGCTAATTTTTGTATTTTTTGCAGAGACAAGGTTTCATCATGTTGGCCAGGCTGGTCTCTAACTCCTGACCTAAAGTGATCCGCCCACCTCAGCCTCCCAAAGTGCTGGGATAATAGGCATGAGCCACCACACTCGGCTGAGTGGCCTCTCTCTAGCCCAGTGGTGGATCTAGTGTGGTCTGGAGTCAACCTGCTTGGGTTCAAATCCAGACAGGTGTTGCCCCAATTAGTGCTGTGTGACTCTGAGCAGTTTGCTTGATGTCTCTGAACTCACACCTCCATAAGAGTTTATAATAACTTCCACCTCCTGAGCAGTCAGGTCTTCATGCCTAGAAAGTGCTTGGTGAAGATCAGCCATTACTTTTGGGAACACTGAGTCCCAGGGTGGGTATCTGGGTTGGTCGTATCCCCCTCAAACCATCTCTCCAGCTCCCTTAGTAGGCACATAAAATTGGGAGGAAGAAGGAGCCTCCCACCACCCGCCAGGCTGTCTCTTTCAGGGAAAGCAGGGAGATCTCAGGTCTAGTTAATTCCCGGGAGGGGCAAGAGAGCAGCCCCTGGGAAAGATCCCGGTTGACCTCTGTTTTCTCCTGGCTCAGGCTGGGTTAAGGGTGTTGGGGGCACAGAAAGGGAAGGTTGGCAAAGAATGAGTTACCCGGGCAGCCACCCACTTCCCATTCCATCCAGCCCAGCCATGGGGCACTCCTGGGAAAAACTGTTCCCTTAAACCTGAAAAGACACACCAACCACCAGAAAGAGAAACTGAACCGTTTATTAGCCTAGATCTGGTTCTCAGCCTAGATCTGGTTCTCAGGCATTGGGGTTGGGGGGCGCGTCTGGGGAGCTCTGTGAGGGGAGACAAGCCCCTGACTGGCTTCTTGCCCCCCAAAGACCTGCTCCCCCAGCCGTTGCATTCACAAGAAATTACTTTGATGCATGAGGTTTTCTTCCCCTAAGGTGAGCTGTACCCCAGCTCTCCCATAGGGGGATGGGCCAGCAATTCCAAAGGGGTTTGGGCAGGACCAGATCCCCCCCGACTTTGGCAGCTTCAACACGAACTTGAGAAGACCTGACAGCATTCATTCCAGGGGAAACATGATGGGGAGAGGGGGTCAAACATCACACCTATGCACACACACAGACACACATAAATATACGTTTGTACCGTAACAAACCTTCCATTATCCACAGGGTTTAGTGAAGTCCTTCTGGGGCAGATGAGGGAAGAGTGTCCCCAGGAAATGTCCCTAGCCACCACCACTCCCATGCTCCATTCAATATAACTTGAAAGAAGAAGGCTGGGCGTGGTGGCTAACGCCTGCAATCCCAGCACTTTAGGAGGCTGAGGCGGGCGGATCACTTGAGGTCAGGAGTCTGAGACCAGCCTGGCCAACATAGTGAAACCCCGTCTCTACTAAAAATATAAAAATTAGCCATGTGTGGTGACAGGCACCTGTAGTCCCAGCTATTCAGGAGGTTGAGGCAGGAGAACTGCTTGAACCTGGGAGGCAGAGGTTGCAGTGAGCTGAGATCATGCCATTACACTCCA
>NW_016107578.1:645948-646921 GCF_001604975.1 Cebus imitator | reverse complement strand
CATTACAGTTTTATGTACTATCAACCAACAATTAATAAACAAATCAAAACAAAAATCTTGAAACTGTCTCAAGAAAAAAATCTCGAACAAAGACACAGTGGGGTTCAGGCTCAAGACTTCACTCTGCCTTGCTTGGGAGACCGGGTACTTCAGCTGAGGCTGCAGGTGTGGAGCTGAGAATAGCTTTAGGGGGGCTGTTTTTCAAAGGGGGATGTCTGTGCAAACATTGACCCCTCAGAATTTTCTCGTTGCACCCTGCCCCACATCAAAGTCCCAAAGCCCTCCACAGCACCCCAAACTGATTTTTCCATCTTTGGTGATTCCTCTGTGCCCCAAATAGTGCAATCGACCAATGAGGTCTGAGAATGAGGAATGGGCCTCAGCTGCCGTCCCCTTTCCACTTCTAGCTGTGGTTTCCGAGACTCAGAGAGAAGGGAAGAAGTCCGAAATGGAAGCCGATGAAATTTGGGGAAACTGTGGATTTGGGCTCCGGAGGGTCAGAGAGAAGGCCTCTCGCTCTTCGGGACAGTGGTTCTGAAGTGGCATGAAATTACCCAGAGAAGGTGGCAGGAGGGATACATCCAAAGAGGAGACAGACATCAGTGCAGGGCTGGGGGCCAGAAAGGAAAACGTGGTAATTCTTTGTACCCCCAGGCGTGGTGGCTCATGCCTGTAATCCCAGCACTTTGGGAGGCCAAGGCAGGCAGATCACGAGGTCAGGAGTTAGAGACCAGCCTGGCCAACATGGTGAAACCCTGTCCCTACTAAAAATACAAAAAAAATTTGCTGGGCATGGTGGCGGGCGCCTGTAATCCCAGCTCCTTGGGAAGCAGAGGCAGGAGAATCACTTGAACCTGGGAGGCAGAGGTTGCAGTGAGCTGAGACCTCTCCGCTGAGTTCCAGCCTGGGCAACATAGCAAGATAAGAAAGAAAGAAAGAGAGGAGGGGAGGAGGGGGGGAGGGGGGAAGGAAG
>NW_016107578.1:633079-645835 GCF_001604975.1 Cebus imitator | reverse complement strand
GAAGGAAGGAAAGAAGGGAAGGAAGGAGGGAGGGAGGGAGGGAGGGAGGGAGGCAGGGAGAGAAGGAAGGAAGGAAGGAAGGAAGGAAGGAAGGAAGGAAGGAAGGAAGGAAGGAGAAATCCTTTGTACCAGGTAGTAAAATGCTCCTGCCCTGAGCTCCCCTAAATTCTACCTGCCGTCACCCTGGCTCTTCACAGGTGCCCTGCACTGGCCTCCCCAGGATCCAGTTCTAAAGGAGTCACATTTGCCACCACACTGGCCTTAAAGACCCCACTGATATGTGACTAGTCAGTGCCTTATCTGGCCTTTCCAGGTGTGAAATACTTGTAACATCACCCAGGTCTGTGGGGTGGGGCATCTGGCTCGGCAGCCCCTCGTCTCTGTCTGGGGTCACCCAGTGGCCTCTCCATGAACCCCTCTGTCCCCTGGCCTGATGGTTGTTCCACCCGCCCCTCAGACCCCTGTGTTGCCCTCCAGAAATGTGGGCGATGTGGGCATGTGCATGCCTCTCTCCAGGGAGCTGGAGCTGCGGAGTGGCAGGAGGCGGTGACCGGGGGTCCCGGCCCGCCTGCGTCCTTGCACCCCCGCCCCCTGCCGCCAGCACAGCAGCGGCCGAAGCACCTCCCGCCGAAGGTCCCGGCTGCGCCACGTGTAGATGACGGGGTTGAGCAGCGAATTCAGGGTGGCGAAGGCGAAAAAGTAGTGGGCTTTGTAGAGGACTGTGCAGGAGCGGATGGGACAGGCATAGTCCAAGAGGAGGATGCTGAAGGCGGGCAGCCAGCAGACGATAAAGACGCCCAGCACGATGGTGACCGTCTTGAGCAGGGCTAGCGTCTGCGGTCCGGCCACATCAGCATGGCTTGAGCGGACCACGCAGTAGATGCGCACATACAGCGCCACGATGGCCAACAGAATGATGGAGAAGATTGTCACCACGCACAGCACGTAATGCTTGGCATAGAGAGGCAGGACAGTGGAGCAAGCCTCGAGGTGGCCCAGGCAGTTCCAGCCAAGGATGGGCAGCCCACCGAGGACCAGCGAGATGAGCCATGAGGCCCCGATGAGCAGCAGCATGCGGCAGCTCTTGTCACTGCCGTACAGCTTGACCTTGGCAATGGCCACGTGGCGCTCGATGGCGATGGCCAGGAGGCTGAAGACGGAGGCGGAGAGCGTGATGAAGGCAGAACCCTCCCGGGCAAACCACTGCACAGGCGTCAGCCTCAGTGTGACAGAGCCGGAGAGCAGGGTATTGGCTACGAAGGCCACACCTGCCAGCAGATCGGAGGCGGCCAGGTTCCCCAGGAACAGGTACATGGCCGAGTGGAACTTGCTGTTGCGGGCCACCGCGATGAGCACAAGCAGGTTTTCCACCACAATGGCGCAACAGAGGATGACAATGAAGGCCGAGGCCACCTGGCGGGAGCTCGTCTGCTGCGTTTCCAGCGTCTCCTTGGTATAATTATAGTGTTCCTGGACCTTGTTGGGGTTCAGGTACTCCGAGTACAAGCTGCCCATGGTGGGGCTCAGTGGCCCGCTGGGGCCATGGGGCTGTCAGAACTGCAGAAAAGACAGACAGACAGACAACAGGTCAGAGTTGTGGCTGTCCCGGGGCTCTGGCCTCGGATGGGCTGAGACTCAATTTCCCATTCTGGTAATTCTTGCTGCATGGCCACAGGAATTCAGGATCATCATCATTCCCACTTACAGACAGGAAACCCAGAGAAGTTAATTCACTTTCCTAAAGTCTCAAATCTAACCGGCGGCAGGGCCAGAGAGACTGGCTCTGCAGCCTCTGTAAGCCCTAGGCTGCACGCTTTCTTATTTATTCTATTTATCTATTTTTTCGAGAGAAGGTCTTGCTCTGTCATTGAGGCTGGAGTGCTGTGGCACAGTCATAGCTACCTGCAGCCATAAACTCCTGAGCTCAAATGATCCTCTCACCTCAGCCTCCCACCTCAGCTTCAGCTACAAGCACATGCCACCACATCTGGCTGATTTTTGTTTTTGTAGTGATTGGGTCTCACTGTTTTGTCCAGGCTGATCCTGAACCCCTGGCCTCAGGCAATTCTCCTTGGCTTCTCAAACCAATGAGATTATAGGCATGAGCCAGGACGCCTTGCCTATTTTAATTTTCATTATTATTTTCTAGAGATAGGGTCTTGCTCTGTCACCCAGGCTGGAGTGCAGTGGCATGATCATAGCTCACAGTTGACTCAACACCTGGGCTCAAGTGAATCCTCCCACCTCAGCCTCCTGAGTAGCTACACACTTTCAAAAGGACAGAAGTTCCCCCAAATTGCATGAAAAATTTAATGTGGGGCCGGGTGCGGTGGCTCATGCCTGTAATTCCAGCGCTTTGGGAGGCCAAGGCGGGTGGATCACAAGGTCAGGAGTTCGAGACCAACCTGGCCAACATGGTGAAACCCAGTCTCTACTAAAAATACAAAAATTAGCTGGGCATGGTGGCACATGCCTGTAATTCCAGCTACTTGGGAGGTTGAGGCAGGAGCATTGTTTGAACCCAGGAGGTGGAGGTTGCGGTAAGCTGAGATCACGCCATTGCACTCCAGCCTGGGCAAAAAAAAAAAAAAAAAAAAAAAAAAAAAAAGTTAAAATAAAAAAAAAAAAAAAAAGATAAAAGAAAAATATATGTACTTCCAGAAACCTTGCCCAGCTACCCAGAAAGCAGGCCCTAGGTAGGGCCTGGATGATCTCTTTTCTGGAACACACAGGCACCTGGGGCCTCAGGCTGACCTGGGTCACCACTGATAGCTCCTACCTCTGCTCATTCATTACCACCCACTAACCCTGGATTTCAGGCTGGGTCTAAGCCTTGAGGCCACGGGTGCTCCCAAGATAAGGTCTTGGGGAGACACCAGGGTGACCCTGAGGTTCAAACATCCCAGAGGTCACACCATCTTCAAGGACATAGACCTTGGAGGCAATCCAGAGTTTGCTCCCATTTCACCTCTGAAACACTGGCCAAGTCCCTAGACGCTGTGTCAGCCTGAATGTCCTCATCTGTGCAATGGAGAGAAGAAAGCCCACCTGTGGGGTGTTGGGGAAATCCTTTTAAATGACGCATGAGGCACGTTTAGCTCACAGTAAGCACTCAACAAATACTGGCTAATGTTATTAGTTCCCCTCTTCCCTCCAATCCTTTGGGAAGACAAGGGATGTAAGCCAACCAGGCATGATCTCCAACAGCCTGTTCTCATCAGCACCATCTTGCTCTGCCCTGGGACAGAAAGTCCCATGGGGATGGGCAGGGCCCTGGCACCCCCTCCCCAGCCAGGATGAAATCCAGATGTGAGGCCTCCCGAACAAAGAGGGCGGAGTCCTCACTCTGCAATCACATCCGGTGTGAGGGAGGCCGGATGGGTGGGCGGGGAGGGGAGAGTTAAGATGGGAGAGACCCAAACTGGGAGGTCCTGGCTGGGAGGATGGGGCAGATTTGCTAAAGTCATGTGAGCCGTGAAGGGGCGTGCAGCCTCGCCGGGAGGGGGTAAGACATTTGTTCCATGAAATCCTGAGTCACCCCCACCACCACCACCAAGGAAAACTGAGCTGTTGGGGGAGGGGCAGGGAAAGGGCGGGAGGAGGCGCTTTTGGGCAGAGAGGATGAGAGGCAGACACCATGGCCTTTCCCCAGCTTGGGGGTAAGGTTGGGGGGTGTCAGAAGAGCCGGTGCAGTGTATGCCTTTCATGAAGGGAGAGGGAGGAAGTTCCAGCCCGTAGTTAAATGGCAGGGAGCGGAGAGAATAAGGGGAGTCCTCCCCAGGTCCCTAGAAACACATCTGGCAAGGAGTATGTGCACCCTTCCAGAAAATTCTGGTTAGGCCAGCTCTCCTGAGACCAGGAGTGATGGGGGCTTCCGGAGTCACCCAGCCATCGCAGTCCCTGGCCGCCCCCCCAAGGGGCATTCTGGCCCCTGGCTGGACAGAGGCAGCTGCTCTCCCAAGGGCGGAGGGACATCCGTCCTAGTTTGGGAACAGACAAGAGCTTGTGCACGTCCCCGGAGACTGCTGCCCCTCCCGGATCGCCACACAGAGGCCCCTTGTTCCCTTGCTGGACGGAGCCCCAGGCATCTTGATGCCCTCTGCACGCTGCAGCCAGTCCCGGGCAGGCTTGGGCCCAGACTGCAGCCAGATCAGCCGCGGCCGTCGGACCGGAAACAGCCCGCGCCCTGATTGGCTCATTTTCAATCCCAGGGCACTGAGTGATTTGCCTATTGGCCCGCGCTTTCCATCTTCGGCCTCTGATTGGTCCAGTTGAGGGCGCTCTACGGCCAGCCCTACTGATGGGGTCCTTTAAAGGCAACTGGAGCTCGGAGCTTTCCAAGGATAGAGTTAATGCGGTGTGGACGTCTCTAGAGGCAGTTTGAACTGGGCCTGACCGCTGGGTCACCCCGCCCAGACGCCCCCAGGCTGCCCTGGCGGGCTGAGCCCCCTCCTAGAGTTCATAAGTGAGAATCAAGGTCCCTTTGCAGGCCTGGGAAGCACACTCGCTAGTGCAGCCGCCGCCTCTGCCGCTCACCAAAAGATTTACTGTGGCTTCCTGGAGAAATAAGAAATTTATTCAGGCCGGGCGCGGTGGCTCACCGCTGTACTCCCAGCACTCTGGGAGGCCGAGGTGGGTAGATCACCCAAGATCATGAATTCGAGACCAGCCTGGCTAACATGGCGAAACGCCCCCCCTACTAAAAATACAAAAAAAGCCAGGCATGGTGGTGCACGCCTGTAATCCCAGTCACTCGGGAGACTGAAGCAGGATAATTGCTTGAAGCCGGGAGGCAGAGGTTGCAGTGAGCTGAGATCATGCCACTGCACTCCAGCCTGGGCAACAGAGCCGGACTCTGTCTCAAAACAAATAAATGTATTCAGCTCTTGCACCCCAGGGACTGACCAAAAAGTCTGATCTCTTCCCTGAGAGGAAAACTGGGGGTGCTGCACTCTCACCCTATGCAGCCCCAGGAGGCTAAGGCATCCACAGAGGGAGAGGCAGCTCTCCTAGAGAAGGGGAAACAGGTCCACATTCTATCCAAGCCTCATTTTAACCACTAGGACTTTACTGAGGCAAGTACTTAGGCGGTTGACACTTCCCAGAAAGAGGAAGCAGGTGCTGAGGTTGGAGCTGGCAGAAGAGTCACCCTCTAGGTGGATGGTGGCCTGGCCTGTGTCCTTTCCCTGTGTCAGACTACCAGGTTTTGAGAAGGAGGCAGAGCCTGTCTCCTGGTCACCTTCACCAAGGCCATCCTGACTCAAATGGAACAGGAGGGACAAGCGACCGGCTTTGGAAGGAAGGGAAGAGAGATAGACTCAGATGAGTGTTTGGCTGGAGATTAGGAGAGGGGAAGGCTAGAGGAAGCCTCAGTGGCTTCCGAGCTCCTCTCCACCCCCTCCCAGTTCCAGAGAGGCAGGCCCTGTGGTTACAGTTTCCCCCTCGTCCCCCAGAGAAGGAGTTTCACTCTGTTGCCCAGGCTGGAGTACAGTCGTGCCATCTCGGCTCACCGCAACCTCTGCCTCCCAGGTTCAAGCGATTTTCGCGTGAGCCACCACGCCAGACTAATTTTGTATTTTTAGTAGAGACAAGTTTCTCCATGTTGGTCAGGCTGATCTCGAGCTCCCGATCTCAGGTGACCCACCCATCTCAGCCTCCCAAAGTGCTGGGATTACAGGTGTGAGCCACCACACCTGGCAGCCACCCTACCTTTTGGTTTCCCTGTGGCTGTCAGGATCCCCTACCCTGCCGTTCCCTACCAAGCAGGCAGGGGGAGCTTTTAAACTTATAACTCCATGTCACTCCATGACTCCAAATTCTTCCATGGCTCCCTATACCCCAAGTAGCATGGCCCCTGCCCACGAAGCCTCCACCCACTCTCCCCCAGAGCCATTCCACTCCAACCACTCGAAGCTTCCTCCATGCCACCCCCACCCTTACCTCCAAGCCTTTGCCCTTGCTGTTCTTCTTAGGGCACACCCTTCCCCAAAATCTTTTTTTTTTTTTTTTTTTGAGATGGAGTCTCTGTTGCCCAGGATGGAGTACAATGACACAGTCTCAGCTCACTGCAACCTCTGCCTCCTGGGTTCAAGCAATTCTCCTGCCTCAGCCTCCTGAGTAGCTGGGATTACAGGCGCGTACCATCATGCCTGGCTAATTTTTGCATTTTTAGTAGAGACAGGGTTTCACCATGTTGGCCAGGCTGGTCTCAAACTCCTGATCTCCTGATCCGACCACGTTGGCCTTCCAAAGTGCTGGGATTACAGGCCTGAGCCACCTCACCTGGCCCTCCCTAGAGCTTTTGTTTTGTTTTTTTGTTGTTGTTGTTTTGAGATACAGTCTTACTCTGTTGGCCAGGCTGTAGTGCAGTGGCGTGATCTCAGCTCACTGCAACCTCTGCCTCCTGAGTTCAAGTGATTCTCCTGCCTCATCCTCCCAAGTAACTGGGATTATAGGTGCCCGCCACCACACCCAGCTAGTATTTTTAGTAGAGAGAGTGTTTCACTACGTTGGCCAGGCTGGTCTGGAACTCCTGATCTCAGGTGATTCACCTGCCTTGGCCTCTGAAAGTGCTGGGATTACAGGTGTGAGCCACCGCCCCTGATTGTTCCCCAAATCTTTGAATGACTGTCACCCCATCTTTCAGGTTTCTATTTAAAGGTCATTTCCTCAGAGGGGACTCCCCTGACTCCCAGTCTACTGTAGCAGCCGTCTCCGAGCCTTTCCTAACAGCAGAATTTTGTTTTATCATCTGCACAGCACTTGCCACTATCAGAAACTATCATGGTATTTCTCCTTTTCTGTCCGGCCTTCCACCTAGAATGTCAATGCAGAAGGCCAAGAAGCAAGTCCGTTATCTGCCCCTACAGGGCTGCCTGGCACAAAGAAAGCCCTCAGAAAACGTGTGGAATGGGCAAATGAATGAATGATTGAATGAACCAACCAACGAAGGAGACCCCTAGTGGGTTCCCAAGGGAGGATGCTCCTAAGCTCAGCCCAGACCCAAACAACAACAAAGGGGCCTGGAGACACCTCTGGTCCCTGGGCAGCGCCCCACCACCGCCACCACCACCACCACCACCAACAACAACCAGGCAAAGCCCAGCGTGTCTCCATGGAGACGACAGCAGGACCCGCCCCCGTGCTGGCCCGCACTCTTGGCCTCCTTATCTGGCCTAGGAATGCGCGGTATCCACACTCGCTTGCGCTGGAGCCACGCCTCCTCTTCCCCCCCCCCGACCCCAGACCGCCACACGCGCGGGACCCCCACATCTCCAAGTTGGACTGGAGGGATTCCTCTCCGTCCCTCCAGGGGTCCCGCCTCGAGATTCTGGGAAGACTACGGGTGGGGGACCAGATCCCAGCAGCAGCTGCACCCCGAGTTCCGCGCCTGCCCGAGTAGCCCCACGCGGGGGACCGTGGGCTCAGCGCGTGGTGCCCGGAGCATCAGACAAGAGCAGAGACAGAGGAGGGGGTGGAAATCCCCGGGTGAGTCAACCAGTGCCGGAGAAGGGGGCGAGTTCCGACTCTCTGCCGGGCCCGGGGATACGCGGGGTCCGCGCCACGCACGCCTTCACCCATGCCCCATCCCTGAGCCGGAATTGAAATAGGAGGCGTCTGAGCCACACGGTGACTTTCCTTTTCCTTCCAAAAGAAAGCCACGCCCCCGAGGGAGTCTGGGGGAGGCAAACAACTTGGGGAAACCGAGGCAGAAAGCCTGAAGTGCGACCGCACCCCCCGGGGGTCCCGCCCCTTGGCTTGGAGGCTCCCCAGCACGCACCTCCTTTTGCCCTCGCAATAGCCGGAGTCAGCCAGGAGGGGTGCTGCACCCCTCCCCCAAACACGCTCCCCAAAACCCTAGTCGCCGGACACAGCGTCCTGCCTCCCAAAGACTACAGTGGAAAGCGCTCGGATTCTGCCTTCTCCCCGGCGCCAACTTCCTGCCTCTGAGAAGGGCGGGGAGCGGAGTCTGGGGGTTCGCGGCTGAGACAGTGGGGGCTGCCGGGAGTCGTGGAGAGGGCGCACAGTGACCAGCCGCTCCGTGCAGCAGGAACCCGCGCGGCGCGTGCGCGCCCCAGCCCCCCAAATCGGGCCCCGCAACTCGGATCCCGAGACTTCAAGGGGGACCGGGGCCCGCCCTTTCTGCCTCTGCCTCCCCACGCGCGCTCACCTGGCTAGGCCGGCCCGGCTCCCTGCCCTGGCCGGAGGGGCCTTGGCGTCTGCGTCCCCGGGGCGGCCGCGGCTGGGGCTGGGGCTGCCCGCCGGGCTCGGCAGCGTCCCGGGGCTGGGACCAGGGACAGAGGTGGGGGCGGGGAAAGCCACCGCTTCTGCCCCCCGCTCGCCCCGCCCTCCTCTCCTCTTTCCGGCTGCGGCTGCAATGAATTCCAGATGTGGCCGGCCGGCTGGCCCAGGCGCACGCGGGGACTGGCAGGAGCTGCACCGAGGGGCCCTTTGTCCGCCCCCCCACCTCTCGGTTTGCCCCTCCCAGCCCCCACCCGTGAGAACTGGCCCGCGCGAGACGTAACGCTGGCCTAGTGACATCACAGTGATCCTGATCAGGTGGCCTCAACCTGAAACAGCTATCTTCAACTCTAGATTAACTCTGGGCTCACCCCTGGGACTCTGGACTTGGAAGAAAACACGAGGTTCCCTTTATTTACTCAACAAAGAGCCTTGGAAGTATCTACTAGGTGTCAATGCTGCAATTAGTCATTAAGCTCCTACTGTGGGCCCAGCTGGGTGTCTCATGCCTGTAATGCCAGCATTTTGGGAGGCTAAGGCGGGTCTATCATTTGAGGTTGGGAGTTCGAGACCAGCCTGGCCAACATGGAGAAACCCCGTCAAAAATTAGTCAAGCATGGTGGCGCATGCCTGTAATTCCAGCTACTTGGGAGGCTGAGGCAGGAGAATCGCTTAAACCCGGGAGGTGGAGGTTGCCAGGAGCCAAGATCCAGCCATTGCACTCCAGCCTGGGCAACAAGAGCAAAACTTCACTTCAAAAAAAAAGGAAAAACAAGTGCCTACTGTATGTCCAACCAACAAATAATGAAATTCCTACTAAGTGCAATACCCTGTCCCAGAGACAAAATTGGTCTCTCCCTTTTTCTTTTCTTTTTTTGAAACAAGGTCTTGCTCTGTCAACCAGGCCAGAGTGCGGTGGCGCAATCAGCTCACCGGAGTCTCAACTTCCTGCCTCAGCCTCCAGAGTAACTGGGACTACAGATGTGCCACCATGTCTGGCTAATTTTTTGAAATTTTTTGTAGAGATGGGGGCTTGCTATGTTGCCCAGGCTAGTCTTGAGCTGTTGAGTTCAAGCAATCCTCCCGCCTCAGCCTCCCAAAGAGCTGGAATGACAGGCGTGAGCCACTGCGCCCAGTGGATCTCTGCCTTGATAAGACTCCAGAATTCAGCTGCTGCCCTCTCTTCCTTAGGGGACTGGGGACACTCCACAGTCTACCCTGCCTCTGTAGATCGCTGTCCCCTCTGGTAGGGGAAACCAGCAAGGCCCAGTTTGTTCCTGCCTTCCAGTGTCGGGCCCAGTCTTATATTCAGTTTTCTAATTTTCACTGTTTCCTGGGTGTTTCTGTGTGCTTGCCTGCACAAATGATATACGCCTTCATTGAAAGATGTTTGTGTACGTGTGTGTGTGTGTGTGTGTGTAACCAGCAGCTCGACAACAGGATAGGGGAGCCCCTCATTCCCTCAACAAACTTGTCGGTTCATTTGTTTGAGACAGTCTCACTTTGTCTCCCCCCAGGGTGGAGTGCAGTGGTGCAATCTCGGCTCACTGCAACCTCTGCCTCCCAGGTTCAAGGGATTCTTGTGCTTCAACCTCCTGAGTAGCACATGCCACCACACCTGGCTGGTGTGTTTTTTTTTTGTTTTGTTTTTTGTTTTTCATTTTTAGTAAAGACAAGGTTTTGCCATGTTGGCCAGGCTGGTCTCGAACTCCTGACCTCAAGCGATCTCCCCATCTTGGCCTCCCAAAGTGTTGGGATCACAGGCATGAGCCACCCTGACTGGCAACAAATATTTCTGATGCACCTACTGGGAACAGCAGTGAACAAAAGAGAAAAAATAAAAACTCCCTGACCCAGTGATCTTATGTTCAGGTGGGAGACATGGCATTTTATGAGAGTGCCGTTTGTGAAAACATACACATCATATGTTATAATCTGGCCAGGCACAGTGGCCAGGCACAGTGGCTCATGACTGATCCCAACACTTTGGGAGGCCAAGGTGGGTGGATTGCTTGAGCCCATTAGTTCTAGATCAGCCTGGGCAACATGGTGAAACCCCATCTCTACAAAAAAATACAAAAATTGGCTGGATACGGTGGCTCACACCTGTAATCCCAGCACGCTGGGACTCTGAGGTGGGTGGATCACTTGAGGTCAGGAGTTTGAGAACAGCCTGGCCAATATGGCAAAACCCCATCTCTACTAAAAATACAAAGTATTACTGGACATGGTGGTGGGCACCTGTAATCCCAGCTACTCGGGAGGCTGAGTTAGGAGAATCGCTTGAAACTGGGAGGTGGAGGTTGCAGTGAGCCAAGATGGCCCCATTGCACTGCAGCCTGGGCAACAGAGCAATACTCCATTTCAAATAAATAAATAAAAATAAAAATAAATAAACAAATAAATGGAGTAGTCTTGTGTGTACTAATGGGAAATGGTCTTCAACATACTAAGTTGAAAAAGTACAGTGTAGACCAGTATGCATTGCATTTCTGGGTGTATTAATAAGAACTGTATAAATACACACACATTTGCCTGTGACATGCAGGCCATCTCCGGGAGAAAGCACCAGACCCTAGTCACAATGAGAGGAACCAGGGTGCAGGGAAATGAGGTAAGAAGGGACAGCTTTTCATGGTATACCCTGGAGGGCTGTTTGAATTTTTTTTTTTTTTTTTTTTTTTGAGATGGAGTCTCACTCTGTTTCACTCTGTTGCTCAGGGTGACGTGCAGTGGCATGATCTCCTCTCACTGCAACCTCTACCTCCTGGTTCAAGTGATTCTCCTGCCTCAGCCTCCTGAGTAGCTGGGATTACAGGAGCACGCCACCACGCCCAGCTAATTTTTTGTATTATTTTTAGTAAAGACGGTTTCATCATACTGGCCAGGCTGGACTCAAACTCCTGACCTCAGGTGATCCGCCCGCCTCTGCTTCACAAAGTGCTAAGATTACAGGCATGAGCCCCGGCCAGCTGTTTGAAATCATTAGCTTCTATTACTAATTACTAATTCAAAAAAAATGTACAAAGAGATCAGGGCAAGTGGGTCACCTGAGGTCAGCAGTGTGAGACCAGCCTGATCAATATGGTGAAACCCCATCTCTATTAAAAATACAAAAATTATTGGGAGGCCGAGATAGGTGGATCCTGAGGTCAGAAGTTCAAGACCAGCCTGGCCAACATGGTGAAACCGGGTCTCTACTAAAAATTAAAAAATTAGCTGGGCACAGTGGTGCACACCTGTAGTCCCAACTACTCGGGAGGCTGAGGCAGGAGAATCACTTAAACCTGGGAGGCAGAGGTTGCAGTGAGCCAAGATCGTGCCACTACACTCCAGCCTGGGCAACAGAGTGAAACTCCCATCTCAAAAAATATATTTAAAAATTTTAAAAATCAGTCATGCATAGTGGCTCATGCCTATAAACCCAGCACTTTGAGAGGCCAAGGTGGGAAGACCAGTTGTGCTCAGGAGTGTGAGATGAGTCTGGGAAATATAGTGAGACCTTGTCTCTACAAAAGAAAAAAACAAAAAATTAAACATTAGCCAAGCATGGTGGTGTGTGCCTGTATTTTCTGCTACTCAAGAGGCTGAAGTGAGAGGTTCACTTGAGCTTGGGAAGTGGAGGCTGCAGTTAGCTGAAATCACACCGCTGCACTCCAGCCTAGGTGACACAACAAGACACTGTCTGAAAAAATAAATAAATAAATCAAGAATCAACAGGCCAAGCACAGTGACTCACAACCGTAATCCTAGCATTTTGGAAGACAGAGGTGGGAGGATTGCTTGAGGCCAGAAATTTGAGACTGGCCTGGGCAATATAGTAAGACCCCATTAAAAAAAAATCAACACATTAATGCTACATACAGGCATGCAACATGTATGTGCATATAACACTGTGTGTAATGCTCTGTGCTAAGCCTGGCGATGCCTAATTGGTGGCTGCTGTACAAACCTGACAGTCTGATGAAGGAGACAGAGTAGAAACCAGACAATTATTTTTATTTATTTATTTATTTAGACAGAGTCTCGCTTTCTCACCCAGGCTGGAGTGCACTGGCAAGATCTCCGCTCACCGCAACCTTTGCCTCCTGGCTTCAAGCCATTCTCCTGCCTCAGCCTCCCAAGTAGCTGGGATTACAGGCACAAGCCACCACACCTGGCTAATTTTTGTATTCTTACTGGAGACGGGGGTTTCACAATGTTGGCCAGGCGGGTCTCGAACTCCTGACCTCAGGTGATCCACCCGCCTCAGCCTCCCAAAACACTGCGATTACAGGCATGAGCCACGGTGCCTGGCCGAAACCAGACAATTCTAACGGAGGGTGATGGAGCTTTGAGTTGGGAATACAAAGAAAGTCAGAAAGTGGGCCGGGCTCAGTGGCTAACATCTGTAATCCCAGCACTTTGGGAGGCTGAGGCAGGCAGATCACGAGGTCAAGAGACTGAGACCTTCCTGTCCAACATGGGTGAAAACCTGTCTCTACTAAAAATACAAAAATTAGCCAGACGTGGTGG
>NW_016107578.1:626670-632873 GCF_001604975.1 Cebus imitator | reverse complement strand
AAAAAAAAAAAAAAAAAGAAAGAAAGAAAAGAAAAGGAAAAAGAAAGTCAGAAAGTGACTAGTCATTCTAGACTTTGCTCCTTTTCCTGAGTTCAATTTCAGGATCTACGGGGCTCTGGGTGAGATCTTTGGGTCCACTTGGACCTCGGCAAAACCTCACCGCCTCCTCTACCAAGTGAGAAGTGTTGCCTGGACACTCTAGAAACCAGGTGTTCGACCCACAAAGGAGGAGGCACCAAGAAAATTAGGTTTTCTGCTTGTCGTCGGAGAGCTATCGGAGCGGAAATCTCAGCCTATGTGGGGACCTGAAGGCTGGGGAGGAAGTGCCTGGGCTGGCTCAGCAATTTGCAGTCTCCCCTGGGACTGGGGGGTTGGCGGGGGTGATGTCAAGGCCACAGACATATCCGGCCCTCTGCCAGGGGAACCGTGGCTCCCAGACAAAGGTGATATCCCCAGGGACACACAGACACACCGACATGCAACTTCCGCCTCCCTCCCACTTCTAGGTCAACACAATGTCTTCACCAAGTCAGCCAAGGGAGCGGCACAGAGGACTGGGAAACGCTGGAGGCCTGGGCTTCCTGATGGTCTTAGGGGGCTGGTCAGGAGGAGAGCTTGGCTGACCCTCGGGGGGGCCCTGAGTGAGAGAACAGTGGAGGAGGAAGGAAACAGGGCCCTTTTCTTGGAGAACTCCCAGCAGGGGAAATAGAGGAGAAGGAAGAGGCTTGAACTAGCTTCCACTAATTATAGGGTCAGTGACAATAATGGCTAACACTCGCAGCCACCGACTGTGTGCTAGGTGTGGCGCTGTGAGTCCTCACAACCCGAGGAAGTGGGTATTATTATGATAACCATCATCCCCTTTTTTTTTTTTTGAGATGGAGTCTCACTCTGTCGCCCAGGCTGGAGTGCAGTGGCGTGATTTGGCTCACTGCAACCTCCACCTCCCCGGTTCAAGCGATTCTCCTGCCTCAGCTTCCTGAGTAGCTGGGATTACAGGTGTGTGCCACCATGCCCAGCTAATTTTTGTATGTTTAGTAGAGACGGGGTTTCACCATGTTGGCCAGGCTGGTCTCAAACTCCTGACCTGAAGAGGTCCATGCGCCTTGGCCTCCCAAAGTGCTGGGATTACAGATGTGAGCCATTGTGCCCCGCCAATCCCATTTTAAAGATGAGAAAAATTGACTGGGTGCTGTGGCTCATGCCTGTAATCCAGCACTTTGGGAGACCAAGGCAGGTGGATCACCTGAGGTCAGGAGTTCAACCAGTCCAGCCAACATGGCGAAACCCCGTGTCTACTAAAAATACAAAAACCATCCAGGCAATGGTGACGCGTGCCTGTAACCCCAGCTACCTGAGAGGCTGACGCAGGAGAATCGCTTGATCCCGGGAGGCAGAAGTTGCAGTGAGCCATTGCACTCCAGCCTGGGTGACAGAGCAAGACTCTGTCTCAAAAAAAAAAAAAAAGGAAAACGGAGGCACACAGGAGGGGTGAGATCTGAACTGGAGTCATCCAACTCCTCTCAGTCCAGCAGCCCTGGCTGTCTGTCCTCTTTTCATTCATTCTCCACCCCAGTCCCCATGCAGCCACCCCCATCTCTGCCCCAGTGGGTAGGAACAGACAAAGGGATGTCCTCCAACCCCCATTCCCACCTTCGCCGCAGATATTGTGAACTCCCCCCAAATCCAGGAGGCCCAGCCCTTCACCCCAGATCTTGTGGTTGGCCCCATGGCTCCCAAATCCACGAGCAGCCCAAGCCTGTTCTCCACCCTTCCTGGGCCTCCACCGTCTCCCCACCCCCTGACTCTCAACTCTGGCAGGAGGAACTGCCTGGGAATTGTCTGAGATGGATCCCAACTTTCCCATCATCACCCCAGCGCTGGGGGAAGGGGCCCCAGGCTACAGAGAAGCTTCCCAGATGCTGATCTTGGCAGGCAAGGGGACTGCAGATGCCTCATCTCCACCATGGGCTCAGGGCCCACTTTCAGCTTCAGCAATGGGGTGGGGAGGCTCCCGCTGGAGGCCAGCCTCTGCCACGTCTGCACCAGAAGCAGTCTCGGTCCTTTGAGCTGGGGAAGGGTGGGCTCTCTCTCTTCCAGCTGAAGGAAGTATGGACAATTAGGGGACAGGGGAACCCCAAAAAGGCCCACTCCTCAGCAAGCCCCTCCCACCCCAGTGTGGTCATGACAGCTGACACGTGTATAATGCGCCGGTTACTGCCCTAAGCGCTTTACAAATGTTGACTCACCCTCAACAGCTCATAGCAGCTCCCTCAGCTAGGGAAAGGAGAGACAAGCCGCAGTCCATCCTCACAACAGAACACCATGCCTGTAATCCCAGCACTTTGGGAGGCTGAGGCAGGCAGATCACCTGAGGTCAGGAGTTCGAAACTAGCCTGGCCAACATGGCGAAACCCGATCTCTACTAAAAACAAAAAAGTTAGATTCTCCTGGCTGAGGCAGAAGAATCGCTTGAACCCAGGAGATGGAGGTTGCAGTGAGCCGAGATTTGTGCCATTGCACTCCAGACTGGGCGACAAGAACAAATGAAACTCCACGGCAAAAAAAAAACAAAAGACTACATCAAAATCAGAAAGAAGAAGGAAGTAGTGATACCTGCATACCTAGCCACATGGAGAACTCTCAACCCATTAGGATGAGGGAAAGAAGTTGAACGCAAAGGTCACATACTGTGTGATTCTATTTATTTATTTATTTACTTTTTGAGACGGAGTCTCCTTCTGTCACTCAGGCTGGATGGAATGCTGTGGCGTGATCTTGGCTCACTGAAACCTCCGCCTCCCAGGTTCAAGCAATTTTCCTGCCTCAGCCTCCCCAGTATCTGGAACTATAGGCGCATGCCATCACGCCAGGCTAATTTTTTGTATTTTTAATAGAGACAGGGTTTCACCATGTTAGCCAGGATGGTCTCGATCTCCTGACCTCGTGATCCTCTGCCTCAGCCTCCCAAAGTGGTGGGATTACAGGTGTGAGTCACAGCGACCAGCCCTGATTCTATTTCTATAATGTTCTAGGAGTAGAAAAACTATAGGTACAGTGAAATATTGGGACAAGAGGTTGACTGCGAAAGGGCATGGTGGGTCAGGGTGCAGTGGGTCACGCCTGTAATCCCAGCACTTTCAGAGGCAGAGGTGAGAGAATCGTTTGAATCCAGGAGTCAGAAACCAGCCTGGGCGACACAGTGAGACCCCGTCTCTACAAAAAATAAAAAAAATGAGCCAGGTGCAGTGGCACACGCCTGTACTAGCTCTTCCGGAGGCTGAGGCAGAAGGATCCCCTGAGCTCAGCAGTTTGATGCTACTATGAGATATGATCGCACCATTGCACTCCAGCCTGAGCAACAGAGCAAGACAATGTCTTCAAAAAGAGAGAGAGAGAGACAGAGAGAGAGAGAGAGAGGGGAGGGAATTCTTTTATTTTATTTTTAGTGATAGAACCATTCTGCATCAATTGTGGTTTTGGTTACGTGACTATGTATGTTGGCTGAAATTTGCACAACTGTATGTTAAAAAGGGAAATTTTTTTCTTTTGAGACGGAGTCTCGCTCTGTCGCCCAGGCTGGAGTGCAGCAGTGCCATCTCGGTTCACTGCAACCTCCACCTCCTGGGTTCAAGTGATTCTCCTGCCTCAGCCTCCCGAGGAGCTGGGATTACAGGTGCCTGCCACTGCGCCTGGCTAATTTTTGTATTTTTGGTAGAGACAGGGTTTCACCATCTTGGCTAGGCTGGTCTCAAACTCCTGACTTCATGATCCACACACCTCGGCCTCCCAATGTACTGGGATTACAGGCATGAGCCACTGTGCCCAGCCAGGAAGATTGTATTGTATCTAAATTGTACAAAAAACCCAATACTTTAAAAAAAAGAATCCTCACAGCAGCTTATTATTCATTTATTTATTTATTTTCTTGATCTTAGCCAAAAGGCTGAGAAGCAATTTATTTTTTTATTTTATTTTTTGAGACAGAGTTTTGCTCTTTTTGCCCAGGCTGGAGTGCAATGGTGCTATCTCAGCTCACAAAAATCTCTACCTCCCAGGTAGGTGGGATTACAGGCCCCCACCACCACGCCCGGCTAATTTTTGTATTTTTAGTAGAAACGGGGTTTCTCCATGTTGGTCAGGTTGGTCTTGAACTCCCAATCTCAGGTGATTCACCTGCCTCGGCCTCCCAAAGTGCTGGGATTACAGGTGTGAGCCACGGTTCCCGGCCTACTTTTTATCTTTAAAGATAAGATCTTGCTCTGTTACCCAGGCTGGAGTGCAGTGGTGCAGTCATAGCTCAAGCTTGTGAGCTCAAACAATCTGCCCACTTCAGCCTACCCAGTAGCTCGGACTACAGGCCCAAGCCACCATGCCCACAGCTAACTTTTAAATTTTTTGAAGAGAGTTAGGTGGGTGTCATTATGTTGCCCAGGCTGGACTTGAACTCCTGGGCTCAAGTGATCCTCTCACCTTGGCCTCCCGAGGCACTGAGATTACAGGCGTGAACCACTGTGCCTGGCCTCCTGACAATAGCTTTACATTTACCTGGTCTAACCAGGAAAACAGAAGTGTCTCCAATGGAGGGGATTTAATACAGGGGTCCATTTAATATACAGATTAAAAAAAAAAAAAAAAAAAAAGGATGGCTGGGTGTGATGGCTCTCGCCTATAATCCCAGCACTTTGGGAGGCCAAGGAGGGCAAATCACGAGGTCAGGAGTTTGAGACCAGCCTGGCCAACGTGGTGAAACCCTGTCTCTACTAAAAATACAAAAAATTAATTGGGCATAGTGGCGGGCGCCTGTATTCCCAGCTACTCCAGAGGCTGAGGCAGGACAATTGCTTGAACCAAGGAGGGGAGTTCGCAGTGAGCTAAAATGGTGCCACTGCACTCCAACCCAGGCAACGGAGTAAGACTCTGTCTCAAAAAAAATAAATAAATAAATAAAAAAGGATGGAGAGATTATTTTAAATTAGCATAAACCAAGCATGGTGGTGTACTCATGTAGTCCCAGCCACTCCGGAGGCTGAGAGAGGAGGATGGCTTGAGCCCAAGAGTTGGAGTCCAGCCTGGGCAACATAGCCAAACCTCATCTCTTAAAAAATAAAATAAAATAATAAAAATAAAGGATATGGCAGATCATGTAAAAAATTTTAAATAAAGATTACCATATAGGACTGGGCACAGTGGCTCACGCCTGTAATCCTAGCACTTTGGGACGCCAAGGCGGGCAGATCACAAGGTCAGGAGATCAAGACCATCCAGCCAGCATGGTGAAACCCTGTCTCTACTAAAAATACAAAAATTAGCTGGATGTGGTGATGTGCACCTGTAATCCAGCTACTCAGGAGGCTGAGGCAGGAAAATCACTCGGACCCAGGAGGCAGAGGTTGCAGTGAGCTGAGATTGCACCACTGCACTCCAGCCTGGCAACACAGGGAGACTCTGTCTCAACAAATAAAAAAAACAAAAAACAAAAAACACATTGGGAGACGATGTCTAACGGCAGGTGCTACCAAGGGCGTATGGGGAGAAATATCTTGGGCTGGGTACAGTGGTTCACAACTGTAATCCCAGCACTTTGAGAAGCCAAGGTGGGAGGATCACTTGAAGACAGGTGTTTGAGACCAGCCTGGGTAATATAGAAGATCCCCATCTCTATTTTTAAAATTGTAAAAAAAGTATTCACGCATGGTGGTGCCCACCTGTGGGTCCAGCTACTCAGAAGGTTGAGGCAAAAGGATCACGTCAGTCTAGGAGGTCAAGGCTGCAGTGAGCTATGATTGTGCCACTGCACTACGGCCTGTGTGACAGAGTGAGACCCTATCTTTAGAAAAAAACAAAAAGAGTCCGGGAGCAGTGGCTCACGTCTGTAATCCCAGTACTTTGGGAGGCCAACGCAGGTGGATCACAAGGTCATGAGTTTGAGACCAGTCTGGCCAACATGGTGAAACCCTATCTCTACTAAAAATATAAAATTAGGGGCCGGACATGGTGGCTCATGCCTGTAATCCCAGCACTTTGGGAGGCCGAGGTGTGTATATAACGAGCTCAAGACCAGACTGACCAACATGGTGAAACCTTGTCTCTACTAAAAATACAAAAATTAGCCAAGTGTGGCACGCGCCTGTAATCTCAGCTACCCAGGAGGCTGAGGCAGGAGAATCGCTTGACCCTGGGAGGCAGAGGTTGCAGTGAGC
>NW_016107578.1:623864-626477 GCF_001604975.1 Cebus imitator | reverse complement strand
CCTCTCCACCAATCGGCTCCCAGCGTCTCCCATTGACTGACTGTGGCCAGAAGCCAGTGTGCAGAGGTCGGCCCCTAGCCATGCAGGGAGAATAGCACAGGGAGTGTATGATGCCAAGGCATGCAGGCTCAAGCCCTGTGTGAACCATGTGGGTAGGAGCGATTACACCCTCTTTTTTTTACAGAGGAGGAAACTGAGGCCTGGAGAGCCAAAGTGACCTGCCCAGGGGCTCAAGCCCTCAAGGCGGTCAGACCCTCTGGTTCTCGCCAACACCTGCCTGGAGGGCTAGTTGTGGCTTTTTACTACCCTGCACGCCTGTCCTGGTTGCTCAGGGAACTGAAGGAAATGAAAATAATCATGCAAATCAGCCCCACTGTGTGTGGGGGGCCCTCTGTAGGAGGCTCCACCCCCTCACGGGGCTTGGCAGTTACACACAAGCTGAGCTGAAAACAAACACAGCAGATGTTTAGACAGTTAATGGGGGAGGGGAGCTTTAGGCAGTTCTTGCCAGTATACGAGACCATCCCTCACAACCTGCAACAGATCTGTATCATCCATCTATGCCCTGTACCTTTTTTTTTTTTTGAGATGGAGTCTCGCTCTGTCACCCTGGCTGGAGGGCAGTGGCATGATCTTGGCTCACTGCAACCTCTGCCTCCCGGATTCAAGTGATTCTCCTGCCTCAGCCTCCTGAGTAGCTGGAATTACAGGCACCTGCCACCATGCCCAGCTAATTCTTGTATTTTCAATAGGGATGGGGTTTCACCATACTGGCCAGGTTGGTCTTGAACCACTCTTGACTTCAAGTGATGCACCTGCCTCGGCCTTCCAAAATGCTGGGATTACAAGCGTGAGTCGCCATGCCTGGCCAATCCCATTTTAAAGATGAGGAAAATTGACCGGGTGCAGTGGCTCGCTCCTGTAATTCCAACACTTTGGGAGGCTGAGGTGAGTGGATCACTTGAGCCGCCAGCCTCATGCCGTCCCTTCTTTTTGGGGGACTGCCTCCCAATATTGCAGCTCTGAACCCTGGCCTTCATGAGAACCCCTCTTCAGTAAAGGAGAAAAAGACAAGTCCAGATGTTGAGGGGCCATCTGACATCTGATGTGTGCCCCCTAAATTGCTGTGATACCCACAACCAGCAAAGACCCTCTTCGGGCTGCAGAGTTGATGCCGCTCCCACACTACCAGTAACAGAGGTCACCTGCAATTGAGCCTTTGATCCACAGGAGACAGCTGGTTGCATCAACCTTTGACGTGTCCCCAGGTTTGGCTCAAAATGGTCGAACTTTGAGCCTTTTGGTGTGCAGGTCTCCTGATTGTTACTGCCCTTCTGTTAAGACTCATAATTGGGGGTCAGGTGCGGTGGCTTATGCCAGTATTCCCAGCACTTTGGGAGGCCGAGGCGGGTGGATCATGAGGTCAAGAGATCGAGGCCATCCTTGCCAATATGATGAAACCCCGTCTCTACTAAAAATACAAAAATAAGCTGGGCGTGGTGGTAGGCGTCTGTAGTCCCACCTACTCGGGAGGCTGAGGCAGGAGAATCGCTTCAACCCGGGAGGGGAGGGTTTCAGTGAGCCGAGACCGTGCCACTGTACTCCAGCCTGGGCAACAAGAGCAAAACTCCATCTTAGAAAAAAAAAAGACTCATAATCAATATACTAGTTGGGGAGCTCTGTGTAAACTGGGGTAGGGACCAGGTGCAGTGGCTCATGCCTGTAATTCCAGCACTTTGGGAGGCCGAGGCAGAAGGACAGCTTGAGGCCAGAAATTTGAGACTAGCCTGAGCAGTCTCATGGATCTCCGTCTCTACCAAAAATAAAAAAAGTCAGCCCAGTGTGGCGGCACCTGTAGTCCCAGCTACTCAGGAGGCTGAGTGTGAAGACGACATGAGCCCAGGAGGTGAAGGCTGCAATGACCTATGATTCTGCCACTGAACTACAGCCTGGGTGACAGATGGAGACTCTGCCTCTAAAAGATAAAAAAAAAAAAACTGGAGTAGGAAGGGAAGGATGAGTTTAGATGCACTGTCACCTGAGAAGGTGGCATTTCAGCAAAGAGTCGAAGGAGATGAAAGAGTGAGACACACAAATATTCAGGGGAGGCTAGGTGTGGTGACTCACACCTGTAATCTCAGCACTTTGAGAGGCTGAAGTAGTGGATCAATGGAGGCCAGGAGTTGGAGACCAGCCTGGGCTGCATAGTGAGACCCTGGAGTGCAGTGGTGAAATCACAGCTCACTGCAAACTCCGCCTCCTGTGTTCAAGCGATTCTCCTGCCTCAGCCTCCCAGGTAGCTGGGATTACAGGCACCCACCACCACGCCTGGCTAATTTTTGTATTTTTAGAGAGGAGGTTTCACCATATTGGCCAGGCTGGTCTCGAACTCCTGACCTCAAGTCATCGGCCCACCTCGGCCTCTCTAAGTACTGGGATAACAGGCATGAGCCACCATGCCTGGCCCCTATCATGTTTTTAAAAAGAAAAAATAGGCCGGGCGCGGTGGCTCAAGCCTGTAATCCCAGCACTTTGGGAGGCCGAGGCGGGTGGATCACGAGGTCAAGAAATCGAGACCATCCTGGTCAACACGGTGAAACCCCGTCTCTACTA
>NW_016107578.1:620658-623679 GCF_001604975.1 Cebus imitator | reverse complement strand
AAAAAAAAAAGAAAAAAAGAAAAAATAATAAAAAAACAAAAACAGGCCGGGCGCGGTGGCTCACACCTGTAATCCCGGCACTTTGGGAGGCAGAGGCGAGTGGATCACCTGAGATCAGGAGTTCAAGACCAGCCTGGCCAACATGGTGAAACCTCATCTCTAAAAAAAAACAACAGATATTCAGGGGGAAATGGAAAGTGATTGGTGGGTTCTGGATTCTGCTGAGGAGGCCAGGGCCACTGAAGCCATGGAGTAATGGAATAGGAGAATGGAAGGTGAGGGCAGGTCCTGTGGAGCGTTGAGGGATGGATGAGAACTTTGGCTTCAGTGCTAACTGCAGTGGAAGGCACTGAGTGTCCTGAGCAGAGGAGGAACATGACCTGACTCAGGTGTTTACAGCTTACCTCTAGGGGATGGGTAACAGATGATGAGGCGTGAGGCTGGAAGGAAGAATTTGTCCTCAACACAGCCCAGTAGGGAAGGGTTTGTGTGTGTTCCACTTACAGATTAGGAGGCCACAGCTCCAAAAGAGCACACCACTTTCCCAAAGGCATCCAGCCAATCAGTGGCAGTGCCTGGATTCAAACCAGTGTTATTGAGTGATTCATGTATGCGCACCTAATGTGCCCAGGGACCGCAGGCGGACAGAGACCTGAGACCCAGAGACATACGCAGAAAGTCCTCTGTTTTTAGCAATATCTCTGCAACGGGATGAACGAAGGAATTCACTCAAGAAACATTTATTAGCTGGGTGTGGTTGTGCACGCCTGTGGTCAAAGCTACTTGGGAGGCTGAGGCAGGAGGATCACTTGGGCCCAAGCGTTGGAGGCTGTAGTGAGCTATGATCATATCACTGCACTCCAGCCTAAGTGATAGAGTGAGACCTTGTCTCTAAAAAGAAAAAAGAAAGAAAGAAACATTTATTGAGCACGTACTGTGGTCGAGGCACTACACTGAGTGGTGAGGCTACAGCAGGGAACAGGATAGAGGGAAATTCCAGCCTTGGGGGAGTTTACACTTTAATGGGAGAGGCAGACAAAAAGTGTTTTTAACATGCACCCCAGGAAATTATATAGGATGTTAGAAGATAAACATTAGGGCTGGGTGAGATGACTCACATCTGTAATCCCAGACTTTTGGGATGCCGAGGTGGGCAGATCACTTGAGGCCAGGAGTTTGAGACCAGCCTGGCCAACATAGTGAAACCTCGTCTCTACTAACAATGCAAAAAATTAGCTGGCCATGGTGGCAGGCACCTGTAATTCCAGCTACTTGGGAGGCTGAGGCAGGAAAATGGCTTTAACTCGGGAGGCGGGATTTGCAGTGAGCTGACATTGTGCCACTGCACTCCAGCCTGGGCAACAAGAACAAAACTTCATCTCAAAAAAAAAAAGAAGAAGAAGAAGATAACCGTTAGGCCAGATGTGGTGGCTCACGTCTGTAACCCCAGCACTTTGGGAGGCTACGGTGGGAGGACTGCTTGAGCCAAGGAGTCTGAGACCAGCCTGGGCAAGGTGGTGAGACGCTGTGTCTACAAAACAAATATGTTTTTAAATAGCCAGGTGTGGTGGCACACACATGTAGTTCTAGCTACTCAAGAGGCTGAAGTGGGAGGATCACTTGAGCCCCAGAGGCAGAGGTTGCAGTGAGCCGAGATTTCGACATTGCACTCCAGCCTGGGTGACAGAGTGGGATATTCTCTCAAAAAAAAAAAAAGATAAATATTAATAGAAAAAAGTAGGACAAGACAATGGGTCAGAAGGGTCAGGGGTGAAAACTTGCCTTTTTTTAATTTTATTTTTTGAGACGCAGTCTCAGTCTGTCACCTGGCCTGGAGTGCAGTGGCATAATCTCGGCTCACTGCAACCTTTGCCTCCTGGGTTCAAGTCATCCTCCCATCTCAGCCTCCTGAGTAGCTGGGACTATAGGCGCACACCACCACACCTGACTAATTTTTGTATTCTTAGTAGAGATGGGTTTTCACCATATTGGTCAGGCTGGTCTCAAACTCCTGATCTCTGGTGATCCGCCCGCTTCAGCCTCCCAAAGTGCTGGGATTACAGGCATGAGCCATAGCGCTCAGCCAATTTGCTATTTTAAATAGGATAATCACGGAAGCTGTGGGGGATCACCTGAAGTCAGGAGTACAAGACCAGCCTGGGCAACATGGCAGAACGCTGTCTCTAGTAAGAATACAAGAATTAGCTGGGCATGGTGGTGTGCGCCTATAGTCCCAGCTACTCAGGAGGCTGAGATGGGAGGATCACTTGAACCTGGGAGGCGAGGTTGCAGTGAGCCAAGATCACACCACTGCACTCCAGCGTGGGTGACAGAGTAAGACCCTGTCTCAGAAACCACAAGAAGAAGAAAAACAAAGGAAGCATGCAGTGGGTAGTCGGAAAGGTTCAGCCACCTCTACCCTGTCAGTCTTTCCTCACTCCTAGCCTTTGCAACTGCTGTTCTCTCAACCTGAAACACATTTTCTTCTCTGGACAAAGTCCTCAAGCCTTAGCTCTCAGGCTATAGCTCCACAAGACCACACCAAGACCCTGCCTCTGTGGTTGGGAATTCCTCCTATGGATGCCCACAGACCCTATAGACTCCCCTCCTGAACTCTGATCCTTCAGTCCTTTGGACTGTGGATATCTCAAAAGCATCTGCTGGATTTGCTGGTGTCCCAGTGGTGCACAGTAGGTGCCTAATAAATCACTAAGCAATTAAGCCAGGCGGCCAGGTGTGGTGGTTCACGCCTATAATCCAAACATTTTGGGAGGCTGAGGCAGGCAGATCATTTGAGGTCAAGAATTTGAGACCAGTTTGGACAACATGGTGAAACCTCATCTCTGCAAAAAACTAAAACACAAAAAATTAGCGGGGTGTGGAGACACACGCCTGTAATTCCAGCTACTCAGGAGGCTGAGGCAGGGGAATCACTTGAACCTGGAAGGTGGAGGTTGCAGTGAGCCGAGAGTGAGCCACTGCACTCCAGCCTGGCAACAGAGCAAGACTCCATCTCAAAAA
>NW_016107578.1:611467-615818 GCF_001604975.1 Cebus imitator | reverse complement strand
GGGGCGTGCTGGCTCAGGCCTGTAATCCCAGCACTTTGGGAGGCCAAGGCAGGTGGATTACCTGACGTCACGAGTTCGAGACCAGCCTGGCCAACATGGTGAAACCAGTCTCTACTAAAAATACAAAAATTAGCTGGTGGCGGGTGCCTGTAACCCCAACTATTCGGGAAGCTGAGGCAGAGACTCGCTTGAACCCGGGAGGCGGAGGATGCAGTGAGTCGAGATCGCACCACTGCTCTCAGGCCTGGGTGACAGAGCGAGACTCCGTCTCAAAATACAAATACAAAATTAAAAAGTACAATACAAATAACCGAGCGTGTACGCCTGTAGTTACCAGCTACTCGGGAGACTGAAGCAGGAGGATCCCTTGAGCTCAGGAGCTTGAGGCTGCAATGAGTCATGATCTTGCCCAATGCACTCCAGCCTGGGCGACAGAGCAAGACCTTGTCTCTAAAAACCAAAATAAAGAAACTAAAATGAGCGTTCGGATTTGTTAGGGGGTGACAAGGGAGGAAGTCCAGGATCTGTGTCCCACTTTGTTCTGTCCTAGGAGAGCCCTGGAAGATCTGAGAGGGGACAGGGCCCTGGTCTAGTGGGTGGGGGACACACACACCTAATCAGAGGAGTTTCAGGAGGACATAGCACTTCCCTGGGGAATCTAAAGTGGGAGGCATGGTCTGGCAGGCCCAACCCTGAAGGCTTCTGTGGGACAGGCTTACTAGACCCTGTCTTTAAACAAATTAAATAAATAAATAAGAAAAAACCACCTCTGAGAGCCTAGGGGGCGAAATGAGGGCGTGGCCCGCTGGGCGTGACCAACAGCAAAAGCTTAACTGTTATTGGCTGTATTCGTTAGTTGCTCGCCCCAGAACCGCCCAGTTATGGGCGGGGACACTCCTTCAGTGTTAACACTCACTGGCTGAATTGGCCTGGAGAAGTCTCATTGGCTGAGCTCGCCGGGGGCGGGACCCAAAGTAGGAGAGGCCTACGGAAGCTGGAACTTCCTGCTGTGAGGTCGCGTTACCCAGTGTTGCAGAGGGTCCTAAAGCCAGGAGTGAAAATTGGGGTCTCGGGATTAGTCCTGGGGCGGAGGTTGGGGCACGCTGGGTCGGACCCCCCCATCCAGTTTTGCACACCTCGCTTTCCAGCGTGGAGTCGCAGCGACTCGAGCGGCGTCGCGTGCGTGACGTCATCCGGCGGCGCCACGCGCGACTTCCGTGGCCTTGACTTCCAGTGGCGTGGGAGGCTTCGTGGCTATGCTGCAGTTGGTCCGGGCTGGGGCGCGTGCCTGGCTTCGCCCCACGGGCTGCCGGGTGAGGCCAGGGGCTGGAGGCGTGGTCGAAGGATGAAATGTGGGGGTGTCCAGGGGTCGTCTCTGACTTTTCGCCCACCCCTTGCAGGCCCTGAGTTCGCTGGCAGAAGAGGCAGCGCCTCCGACCGAGAAGCCGGAGCAAGTGGCGAGCGAGGGTGAGGCAGCAGGGATCGCCCTAGGAGGGGCGGCGACGGAGAGGTCTGCCCCTTGACCTTAACCCCTAACCCCCGCAATCGCTCCAGGTTTCCCGGAGCCCGTGCTGCGCAAAGTCGAGTTGCCGGTACCCGCTCTTCGACGCCCGGTGCAAGCCTGGGTCGAGTCCCTGCGGGGCTTCGAGCAGGAGCGCGTGGGCCTGGCCGACCTGCACCCCGATGTTTTCGCCACCGCGCCCAGGTGAACGGGAGCTGTAATGCTGAACTGAGTGGCAGAGGGATGAAGAGAGGGAGTTCAGGAGTCAGATGACTTTGGGCTTGTGCCTTTGGGAAAGTGCTCAATTTCTACAGCCTCCGTTTCTCTATTTGTCAGAGGGGGATGATGATAGTTTCCCCTGATGTAACGCTGTGTGAGATTGAAATTTCAGAAGTGACATTCTCTAGGGGTTAGGGAGACAACTCTGGAGCCCTACTGATTAGGTTCAAATCCTGTCTTCCCCTCTTATGCCTCAGTGTTCTATTTTGTCAGCTAGGTTCAAATCCTGTCTTCCCCTCTTATGCCTCAGTGTTCTATTTTGTCAGCGCTCAGGAGGTTGCTGGGATGAGTAAATGACTTGATTCTGGCACATAATAAGTCCTATAGAAAAGTTCATAATCATTTCTTAACTGGCTTTTGCAAATAAGAGCATGAAGGAAGACCAAACCATTCCTAGGTGCCTGGAAGAGGCTGTTTGTATTTTAGTTAACTGACTGTTCATAACATCTCTAAGAAAATGTAGGGGCTGCGTGCTGTGGCTCACATCTGTAATCCCAGCACTTTGGGAAGCCAAGACCGGGGGATCACTTGAAGCCAGGAGTTTAAGAGCAGCCTGGCCAACATGGTGAAACGCTGTCTCTGCTAAAAATACAAAAATTAGCCAGGCGTAGTGGTGCAAGCCTGTAGTCCCAGCTACTTGGGAGCCTGAGGCATGAGAATTGCTTGCACGTGGGAGGTGGAGGTTGCAGTGAGCCGAGATCGCACCACTGCACTCCAGCCTGGGCAACAGAGTGAGGCTCTGTCTCAAAAAAAGAAAGAAAGAAAGAAAAAATGTAGGGTTAACCTTTTTTTTTTTTTTTTTTTGAGATGGAGTCTAGCTCTGTCACCCAGGATGGAGTGCAATGACACCATCTGGGCTGACTGCAACCTCTGCCTCCCAGGTTAAAATGATTCTCCTGCCTCATCCTCCTGAGTTGCTGGGATTACAGGGTGTACCAACACACCCAGCTGATACTTGTTTTTACTGGAGACAGGATTTTGCCACCATGTTGGCCAGGCTGGCTTGAACTCCTGACTTCAAGATCTACCCACCTTGACCTCCCAAAGTGCTGGGGTTACAGGCATGAACCACTGCCCCGGGCTGGGTTATCCTTATTTTGTAGATAAATGGAGGAACTCATGTAACTTCCTCAAAAGGTAACATACTTTGTAAGTGATCGACAGGATCTCAAACTATGCAGGCCAAGTCCCAGTGTCCTGACTCTTGTGCACGCCATTTCTGGCAAATAATGTGTTATTAGGTTGAGCCTGGTGGCTCACATCTGTAGTCCCAGCTATTTAGGAGGCCGAGGCAGGATCACTTGAACCCAGGAGTTGGAGGCTGCAAGGAGCTATGATTGCACTACTGTACTGCAGCCTGGGTGACAGAGCCAGACTCCATCTCAAAAAAAAAAAAAAAAAAAAAAAAAAAAAAAAAAAAAAAAAAAAAAAATTGCTAGGCATGGTGACGCACGCTTGTAGTCCTACCTACATGCTACATGGGAGGCTGAGGCAGAGGATCATGTGAGCACAGGAGTTCAAGACTACAGTGAACTATAATCTTGCCACTGCACTACATACTAGTAACAGGGTGAGATCCTATCTCAAAAAGAACAGGAACAAAATAAAGGATTAAAAGACCTTTTAAAGTAGCAAAATACATGGCGTCCTAAACATGCAGCCACAGTTATTCTTGCAAGGATAAAATACACAATATCCTATACTTTTTTTTTTTGAGATGTAGTCTCAGTCTGTCTCCTGGGCTAGAGTGCAGTGGCACAATCTCGGCTCAGTGCAACTTCCGCCTTCTGGGTTCAAGGAATTCTCCTGCCTCAGCCTCCTGAATAGCTGGGATTACAGGCGCCCAGGATTACACTATGCCCAGCTAATTTTTTGTATTTTTAGTAGGGATGGGTTTTCACCATGTTGGCCAGGCTGATCTCAAACTCCTGACCTCGTGACTGGCCTGCCTTGGCCTCCCAAAGTGCTGGGATTACAGGCGTCAGCCACTGAGCCTGGCCATGTTTTTGTTTTTTTTGAAATAGGATCTCACTCTGTCACTCAGGCTGGAGTGCAGTGGCATGAACATGGCTCACCATAGCCTGAATCTCTTGGGTTCAAGTGATTGCCTTAGCCTCCCCAGTAGCTGGGACCACAGTCATATACCACTATACCTAGCTAATTTTTAAATTTTTCGTAGAAACAGGGTGTTGGCATGCTGCCTAGGCTGCGCTCAAACTCCTGGGCTCAACTGTTCCTCCCATCTCTGCCTCTCAAAGTGTTGGGATTACAGGTGTGAGCCACAGCACCCAGCAAAATTTTGATTAATACTTCACAAAAATGTTTCTAAAATATTATATACCAGATACCAAAAGAAAGCCCATATCTTTAGCACAGTGCTCAAGTCCTCCAGTCTCTGCCCCCACTCACTCTTGTCTTGGCCCTTGTTTGTCTCTGATAACAATAATAATAATAATAATAATGTGACCAAGTGCAGTGGCTCATGTCTGTAATCCCAGCACTTTGGGAGACTGAGGTGGGCAGATCACAAGGTCAAGAGTTCAATACCAGCCTGACCAACATGGTGAAACC
>NW_016107578.1:609350-611016 GCF_001604975.1 Cebus imitator | reverse complement strand
CTCTGTCCCCCAGGCTGGAGTGCAGTGGTGCAATCTTGGTTCACTGCAACCTCCACTTCCCGGCGATTCTCCTGCCTCTGCCTCCTGAGTAGCTGGGACTACAGGCATGTGCCCAACTAATTTTTGTATTTTTAGTAGAAATGGAGTTTAACCATGTTGGCCAGCGTGGTCTCAAACTGCTGACTTGAAGTGATCCCCCTGCCTTGGCCTCCTAAAGTGCTGGGATTACAGGCATGAGCCGCTGCACCTGGCTCATTTTCAGTTATTTTCTGATCACTCACTGATGTAGGCATTGTGGTGGGTGAGAGGATATAGCAGTGGACAAAATAGGCAAGGTCAGGCTGGGTGCAGTGGCTCAGGCCTGTAATCCCAGTACTGGGAGGCCGAGGTGTGTAGGTTTCTTAGGGCCAAGAGTTCACAACCAGCCTGGGAAACAGCAAGACCCAATCTCTGCCCCTTCCCTTTCCACCCCCCGCCAAAAAAGTTGGCAAAGTCCTATTCTAATGAAGGTCACAGTCTCATGGGAGAAGTGAAGGCGAGTCAGATAGTCATGCCTATAAATGTGTAATTATTATTACCATTTTTGGAGACAAGAGTTTTGCTCTTGTTGTCCAGTCTAGAGTGCAGTGGGGCCAATCTTGGCTCACTGCAACCTCCACCTCCCGGTTCAAGCAATTCTCCTGCCTCAGCCTCCTGAGTAGCTGGGATTACAGGCATGTGCCACCACAGCCGGCTAATTTTTGTAGTTTTTTTTTTTTTAGTAGAGATGGGGTTTCACCATGTTGGCCAGGCTGGTCTTGAACTCCTGACCTCGTGATCCGCCCACCTCAGCTTTCTAAGTGCTGGGATTACAGGCGTGAGCCACCGTGCCTGGCCATAGATGTGTAATTATAAGCAGTTGTCCCAGAGAATGGGACGTTTAACCTCAGGTCTACTGTAGAAGGTAACGAGATTTAGGACACAGTGGAGCTGGGGTGGAGATAACAGGAATGGGGCATGCAAAGGCCCTGTGGCAGGGACCATAACGAGCCCGGTGTTGCCATAGAGGCCAATGGGAGCAGTGGGGAGGAGTCTGGGTTTTATGCCAAGAACATTGAAGGATCCATTACCAGTCGGGGTCTCATCCACCCACCCCAGTGGTCTAGCCAGTCGTCCTCCTGCTCATGCCCTCCCTGGCTCCCCATCACCCTAGGAATAAAGTCATCGGTCTGCTATTCTGAGCCCTTCCTGATCTTGCCCCACTCCTCTTCCTGGATTCTTCCAGTTCACGTCATTTCCCACCACGGGAAATGGGCAGTTAACAGCCACATTAAAATTGTCCAAAAAATAGGCCAGGCATGGTGGCTCACACCTGTAATCCCAGCACTTTGGGAGGCCAAGGTGGGCAAATCACGAGGTCAGGAGCTCAAGACCAGCCTGACCAATATGGTGAAACCCTGTCTCTACCAGAGATACAAAAATTAGCCAGATGTGGTGGCAGGTGCATGTAGTCCCGGCTACTCTGGAGGCTGAGACAGGACAATTGCTTGAACCCAGGAGGCGGAGGTTGTAGTGAGCTGAGACTGTGCCACTGCACTCCAGCCTGGTGACAGAGCGAAACTCTGTCTCAAAAAATATATATATATGGCCGGGCGCGGTGGCTCACGCCTGTAATCCCAGCACTTTG
>NW_016107578.1:600388-607675 GCF_001604975.1 Cebus imitator | reverse complement strand
GGATTACAGGTGTGAGCCACCGCGCCCGGCCTTGTTTTTAACCTCTTATTTTCTTGGATGCTAACAAGATGACTCAGGGTGGCACCAGCCACCCTCTCAGCTGTTTACCCTGCCAGCTCTCCTCACCTTTCACGGTTCTAGGCCACACCTCCTCCAAGCAGCCCTCCTTGACCTCCTTTGCCTCCGCATCCCCTCGGGCTACCCTGATTCCCTCTGCATTTTAGCCTGTTTTCTGACCTTACCGGAATGTGAACAGCGTGAGGGCAGCGACTGTGTCCATTGTCTTCTCTGTTGCATTTCGAAGGCCCAGGTGAGGGCGGACACCAACATGAGGGGCTTGCTAGGGAATTTCCCCGAGTGCTGTTGCTCCCAAATCACACTGCTTGCTCCATCAGAGTGTGTGCCTGATGCCTGCCTGTCTCTCTAAACCTGAAAGTTAGAACCTCGTGATAATTTCAGCATGAACAGCTGTGCTTAAGTTCACACTCTACGCCACTCTACGGAATCCACACCGTAACTTATGTGTCCTATGAGGCAGGAACTGTCTGCTCTCAAGGTGGTTTGTTTTTTGATTGTTTGCTTTTGAGACAGGATCTCGCTGTTGCTTAGGCTGTAGTGCAGTGGCCCAGTCATAGCTCACTGCAGCCTTGAGCTCCTGGGCTCAAGTGATCCTCCAGCCTCAGCCTCCCAACATGCTGGTGTGAGCCACTGTGGCCAGCCCTGTCTCAGAGTGTGACAGCTGGGGAAACTGAAGCCGAGTGAAGCAAAGTCACTGGTCCAGCATCCTCTGAGGCCCTGCCCTCTCTGCCTGGTTCCTGGCAGCACCCCCTCTGTCGTATCACCCCAAACCCATCACTGCAGCAGACTGTTGACCTCCAAGCTCTGCAGCGGCCCCTGCCTGCTCACATGCCTCTGTTCCTGCAGGGGGCGTTGCCCACGGCCCCCGGGGTCCCACGAGTTACTACTACATGCTGCCTATGAAGGTACGGGCCCTGGGCCTCAAAGTGGCACTGACCGTCAAGCTGGCCCAGGTACAGCCATGGGGGCCCAAATGGCTGCTGGAGGTTGGGCTGCTCCGGACCCAGGGCTCACATCATCCTTTCCTCCCACCAGGACGACCTGCACATTGTGGACTCCTTAGAGCTGCCGACCCCAGACCCCCAGTACCTGACAGACCTGGCCCGCTACCGCCGCTGGGGGGACTCTGTGCTCCTCGTGAACTTGTGAGGGCGCAGGGCAGAGCAGGGGCAGGGGGCCCTGAGCTCCATACTATGAGGGTTCAAGCCCCACTCCCCATTCTTTTACAGGACACATGAGGAGATGCCACAGAACATCGTGGAGGCCACCTCTAGGCTCAAGACCTTCACCCTGATCCCAGCTATTGGTGAGCAAAGGGCCCAGCCCACTTCCCAGGCCCCCAGAGTGTGCATGAGCAGGCTCTGCTGTTAGAATCACAGGGCAGTTCAAATCCTGCATCTGGTCTCTGGCCTTGGGGAGTGTCCCGGACCCAGCCCTCAGCTTGCCCAAAGCAATAACCTTTCCTAAAGAAGTGCTTGGGCCGGGCGCGGTGGCTCATATAATCCCAGCACTTTGGAAGGCCGAGGCAGGTGGATCACAAGGTCAAGAGATCAAGATCATCCTGGTCAACATGGTGAAACCCCGTCTCTACTAAAAATACAAAAATTAGCTGGGTGTGGCGACGCATGCCTGTAGTCCCAGCTACTCGGCAGGCTGAGGCATGAGAATTGCTTGAACCCAGGAGGCGGAGGCTGAGGTTAGCCGAGATCGAGCCACTGCACTCCTGCCTGGGTACCAAGAGCAAAACTGCGACTCAAAAAAAAAAAAAAAAAAAAAAATGCTTGGCTGGGTGTGGTGGCTCATGTCTGCAATCCCAGTGCTTTGGGAGGCCAAGGCAGGAGATTTGCTTGAGGCCTAGAGTTTGAGGCCAGCCTGGGCAATATAGTGAGGCTCCCATCTGTACTAAAAATAAAAAAATGAGCCAGGCCTGGTGGTGTGCGCCTGTAGTCCCAGCTACTCAGGGGGCTGAGGTAAGTGGATACCTTGAGCTCAGGGGGCCAAAAACTGCAGTGAGTCATGATCACACCACTGCACCCAAACCTAGGGGAGAGAGCGAGATTCTGTCTCAGAAAAGAAGAGATCGGGCACGGTGGCTCACACCTGTAATCCCAGCTCTTTGGGAGGCTGAGGCAGGCCAATTACGAGGTCAAGAGATTGAGACCATCCTGGCCAACAGGGTGAAACCCCGTCTCTACTAAAAATACAAAAAATTAGCTGGGCATGGTGGCACGTGCCTATAGTCCCAGCTGCTCAGGGGTGGGGCTGAGGCAGGTGAGTCGGAGGTTGCAGTGAGCGGAGATCCTGCCACTGCACTCAAGCCTGGTGACAGCAAGACTCTGTCCCCCCAAAAAAAGCTCCAAGGTCACCTCTGCCAACGCCACTGTCTATTCCCTCCACAGCCACCAGATGGCGCCTGTGAGCCTGAGTCAGGTCCTGTCCTTCCTCAACCCACAGCCCTCACTGGCTCCCACCTCCCTCAAGATGAAAGCTCAAATCCTCAGGGTGCTATGCCAGGCCCTGCACGACCAGCCCTATCACCTCCCTGCCCTCCCATCATTTGCCCTGGGTCTCCCCTATGAGAATGGGAGCCAGGAGTCCCGCCTAGGCACAGGCTGAGCCTTAACACTTCGGGGGCTCTCAGTCAGCAGGTGATGAGCTGAGAACAGCTCCTTGGCCAGAAGCTTACAGGCAACAAGCGACCAGGCAGGGTCTGGCCCGGGCTGCTGGGCTCACAAAGTCACACTAGAGCACAGTTGAGGGTCTCTGTAAACACGGAGGGACTCTGATGTGGGTGGGGTGGGAGAGGCAGTCCCGTCCTGACCATCCCCCAACCCCTCAGGCCTAAATGTGTACAGCATGCTCAAGCACCAGACCCTGGTCCTGACGCTGCCCACCATCGCCTTCCTGGAGGACAAGCTGCTCTGGCAGGACATGCGCTACAGGCTGCTCTACCCTCTCAGCCTGCCCTACAGCGACTTTCCCTGATCCCCACCCCGAACCACCCAGGGCCCAGGGCCTCCCCACGCCACTGTTGATGTGAAGCGCCTGTTCTGAGCCAGGCTGAGTCCCTGGCCGACTTGGGAGCCTCACACCCACACCCACCCTTCGAGGGAGGTGCCACTCGTACCCTATCATCCCAGGGAGGAATCTGAGACCGTGTGGAGTGGCCATCACCATTGGGAAGGGGCAACTCCATGGAGAGCCCAGGCAGGCTCCTACCTCCATTCTCTCTGTGTTTTTAAAATAAATTGGATTTTTAAATAAAGAAGGATAAACAGACAGTGTCATTTCTAATAACTGCATTGGGCATGTTGGGCTCCCTCCCGGGTTCTGGGCACCACTGGGGATCTGGTTTAAGGGAACCCCAGTGCTATTTGTGGGAATTACAAGAATTCACTTAGCTGATGAGTCAGACTCCAGGACCTCACAGGTTCGTGGGCACCCACACTTCCTAGAAGCTGAATCCTGGCAGGTCCACCTCCTGAGCACCACCGCTGGGCATTCCCGTCCCTGAGAGGTTTTGCAGTCCTGTCTACGACCGTACTTCATGAAGCCTGAGAGTGCCTGCGTGATTGTACAAGTAGATGTCATGCACAAACCTGACTTTTCATTGCAATGACTTCCTGTAAGCAGAGTCAGAAAAGTAAACGTCTTGCTGTAAGTGGGCGGATAAGCACCTGTTTAAAAACACCTGGGCATGGTGACTCCCACCTGTAACCCTAGTACTTTGGAGGTCAAGGTGGGAGGATCGCTTGAGCCTAGGGGTTCGAGACCAGCCTGGGCAACATGGCGAAACCCCATCTCTGCAAAAAATACAAAAATTTTCTGGGCGTGGTGGTGCTCACCTCAGGTCCCACCTACTTGGGAGGCTGAGGTGGATTACCTGAGCCCAGGAAGCAGAGGCTGCAGTGAGCTGAAATTGAGCCAATACACTCTGGCCTGGGTGACAGAGTGAAACACTGTCTTAAAAACCCAGTATCCCAATTCTTGAGTTTGCTGAGGTTGTTTGCCTGCCACGTTAATTGTTCCTAATAGCCACAACAGACTATAAGACAATGTGATGGATTTATTTAAAGTCAACCAGCCAGGCACAGTGGCTCACGCCCCAGGACTTTGGGAGGTCAAGGCAGGTAGACCACCAGAGATCAGGAGTTTGAGACCAGCCTGGCCAAGCTAGGAATGGTCACGGGCACCTATAATCCCAGCCACTCAGGAAGCTGAGGCAGAAGAATCACTTGAACTCGGGTTGCAGTGACTCTGGCTGAAAGAAAAGAGAAAGAAAGAAGGAAATAGAAAAGAGAGGGAGGGAGGGAGGAAGAAAGAAAAAGAAAAGGAAGGAAGGAGAAACAGAATGAAACGGAAAGGAAGAAGATCAGGAAAGGAAAGGAAGAAGGGAGGAGGGTCAATCAGGACTGCTTTCTGCGTGTGTGGACCTGGCCAGGCTAAGCAGTCACACAACCATCCCTACCTGCTGGGCCAACCCTAGCTGAAAACACCTCTGGAATTCCTCTCTTGGGATTGCCTTCAGAGAGTGCAACATATTCTCCAAACATCCTCAGGGGACACAGACTTTGATCCTTGAAGCAGCAGATTTGACAACGTAAAAAAGAAAAAGCTATTAAAACCAGTTAAAGGCCTGCCAAAGCTCTGCAGAAAATGCCGCCTTGCCACCATTCCTCTTGCCAGTTCTGTAGGGGCACCGATGCCTAGAGTCACACCCAGCTGTTGGCCTGACAGTGCCTGGCCCAGCCTGGAGAGTTGCAGCCAGGAGTATAAACGTCGATCAGTCTGCATCTTACCTATCAGGAAACATGGTGGGACCAACTGCTGCCCAGATGGATTTTCAAAAGAAATGGGTCAGAACGTATTCCTCCACACTGGAGTCCTTCAGCCAGCCTGAGGATTTCACAGGCATCAGAAAAAATTATACAGCTGGGCCTGGTGGCTCATGCTTATAATCCCAACACTTTGGAAGGCCAAGGCAGGTGAATCGCTTGAGCACAGGAGTTTGAGACCAGCCAGGGCAACATAATGAGACCCCATTTCTACTAAAAATAGAATAATTAGCCGGGCATGGTGGTACACCTGTGGTCCCAGCTACTCTGGAGGCTGAGGTGGGAGGATTGCTTGAACCCTGGGGGTGGAGGCTGCAGTGAGCTGAGATTGTGCCATTGCAATCCAGCCTGGGTAACAGATCAAGACCCTGTCTCAAGAAAAAAAAGAAAAAGATATGATACACTGTCTAGAGTGTGTTTTAAAATAATTGGCATAGTTGGGCACGATGGCACGCACCTGCAGTCCCAGTTACTTGGAAGGCTGCGGCCAGGAGTTTGAGTCCAGCCTGGGCAACATAGCAAGACCTCATCTCTACAAAAAACAGGCCAGGCACGGTGGCTCATGCCTGGAATCCCAGCACTTTGAGAGGCCAAGGTGGGCAGATCACTATAGTACAGGAGTTCGAGAAAGCCTAGCCAACATGGTGAAACCCTGTCTCTACTAAAAATACAAAAATTGGCCAGGCTTGGTGGTGGGCACCTGTAATCCCAGATACTCAGGAGGGTGAGGCAGAAGAATCACTTGAATCCAAGAGATGAGGAGTTTGCAGTAAGCCAAGAGCACACCACTGAACTCTAGCCTGGGTGACAGAGCAAGACTCGTTCTCAAAAATAAATAGGCCAGGCTCGGTGGTTCACGCCAGTAATCCCAGCACTTTGGAAGGCTGAGGTGGGAGGATGAGGTCAGGAGTTCAAGATCAGCCTGACCAATATGGTGAAACCCCATCTCTACTAAAAATACAAAAATTAGCTGGGCGTGGTAGTACATGCCTGTGGTCCCAGCTACTTGAGAGGCTGAGGCAGGAGAATTGCTTGAACCCGAGAGGCAGAGGTTGTAGTGAGTCAAGATCATGCTACTGCACTCCAGCCTGGGTGACAGAGTGAGACTCCATCTCAAAAAATAAGTAAATAAGTTGGGGTATATGAGTTTGTTAGGGCAGCTGTAGGAATGCTGTAAACTGTGGAGCTGAGGGGTTAGTCAACAGAAATGTATTCTCTTCTGTTTCTGGAGGCTGCAAGTCCAAGATCAAGGACAGGGTTAGCTTCCCAGGGATCGTCTGTTCCAGACCCCTCTCCTAGCTTCTGGCAGTTTGCTTTGCTGGCAATCTTTGACATTCCTTGGCTTGTAGCCACATTGCTTCAGTCTCCCCCTTCATCTTCAGGCGATGTCGTCCCTGTGGGTGTGTGTCTGTTTCTGTGTCCAAATTTCTCCTCTTTATTTTTTTAAGACGGAGTTTTGCTCTTGTTGCTCAGGCTGGAGTGCAATGGCATGATCTCAGCTCACCACAACCTCCGCCTCCCGGGTTCAAACGATTCTCCTGCCTCAGCCTCCCGAATAGCTGGGATTACAGGCATGTATCACCACGCCTGGCTAATTTTGTATTTTTAGTAAAGACGGGGTTTCACCATGTTGGTCAGGCTGGTCTTGAACTCTCAACCTCAAATGATCCGCCTGCCTCAGCCTCCCAAAGTGCTGGGATTACAGATGTGAGCCACCACGCCTGGACCTCTCCTTTTTATTTTTAAAATGTTTTGGTTTTTGCAAACCTACTGAAATAAATACAATGAGATTTATTTATAAATTAGAATGAATTAATAATGAGCTGTAGGCCTGGCACAGTGCACATTGGGAGGCCAAGGAGGGTGGATCACTTGAGGTCAAGCGTTTGAGATCCACCTGACCAACATGGTAAAACCCCATCTCTACTAAAAATACAAAAAAATTAGCCAGACATGGTAGTAGGTGCCTGTAATCCCAGCTACTCAGGAGGCAGAGGCAGGAGAATCGCTTAAAGCCTAGAGGTAGAGGCTGCAGCCAGCTGAGATCGCAGCACTGCACTCCAGCCTGGCGACAGAGCAAGACTCTGTCTCAAAAATAAATAAATAAATAATGAGCTGTATTTCAGAATTTGGAGAAGGTGACACAAAGACTACTGAATACACAGATTTTTATTTGTGTTTTTCAGATTCAAAATTCTTTGTTTCATTATATAAGTCAGTTTTGTAACCAAAAATATTTATTAAAACCATGTTAGGCTGGGCGCAGTGGCTCAAGCCTGTAATCCCAGCACTTTGGGAGGCCAAGGCGGGTGGATCACGAGGTCAAGAGATCGAGACCATCCTGGTCAACATGGTGAAACCCCGTCTCTACTAA
>NW_016107578.1:597432-600093 GCF_001604975.1 Cebus imitator | reverse complement strand
TTTTTTTTTCAGATGGAGTCTTGCTCTGTCGCCCAGACTGGAATGCAGTGGCGCAATCTCGGCTCACTGCAACCTCCGCCTTCCGGGTTCAAGAAATTCCCCCGCCTTAGCCTTCTGAGTAGCTGGGATTACAGGTGTGTGCCTCCACGCCTGGCTAATTTTTATATTTTTACTAAAGACGGGGTTTCACCAGTTTGGCCAGGCTGGTCTCAAACTCCAGCCTGGCCAAAGTGATCCACCCACCTCAGCCTCCCAAAGTGTTGGGATTACATGTGTGAGTCACCCTGCCTGTTGTTTAGACATACACTTTTTTTTTAGACAAAGTCTCGCTCTGTCACCCAGGATGGAGTGCAGTAGCCTGTGACCTTGGCTTACTGTAACCTCCACCTCCCCAGTTCAAGCGACTTCTGCCTCAGCCTCACAAATAGCTGGGATCACAGGTGCCCACCACGACGTGATGGGTGACTATTTTTTGTATTTTTAGTAGAGACAAGGTTTCACCATGTTGGCCAGGCTCGTCTCGAACTTCTGACTTTGTGATCCACCCACCTCGGCCTCCCAAAGCGTTAGGATTACAGACGTGAGCCAACGCATCTGGCCTTAAATTTTATTTTGTTTTTTTGTAGAGACGGGCTCTCGCTGTGTTGCCCAGGCTAGTCTTGAACTCCTGACCTCAAGTAGTCTTCCCACCTTGGTCTCCCAAAGGGCTGGGATGACAGGGGTGAGCCACTGCACCCCAATCTTCCCTCTACTTCTTGATGGTTTTCTTCTGCTATGGATGTGCATGTCCAGTTCTCTGCTTCTTAGAACAGATATTTACTTTACTAATCCACTGGGCATTGGAGGAGGACTGGGATCATGGAGAAGATGACCTGACCCGTTCTGGGAGGGTTTCCTGCTGGCTGTCTTCCATCACCATAACTGGAATCAGATGAGTTTCTGTAGCCTTTTTATTTTTTTTTTCCTCCACGTCTTTGCTGAAGCAGAGTTTTGAAAAACAAAACCACAAACTCAGCTATTCCCCAGAAGACGTCTGTAATGAAAGATAAGCTCTGCTGGCACAGTGGCTCACGCCTGTAATCTCAGCGCTTTGGGAGGCTGAGGCGGGCAGATCACCTGAGGTCAGGGGTTCCAGACCAGTCAGGCCAACATGGTAAAACCTCCTGTCTACTAAAAATACAAAAATTAGCTGGGTGTAGTGGCAGGTACCTGTAATCTCAGCTACTTGGGAGGCTGAGGCAGGAGAATTGCTTGAACCTGGGAAGTGGAAGTCGCAGTGAGCTGAGATTGCACCACTGCACTCCAGCCGGGGCGACAGAACAAGATTCCATCTCAAAATAATAATAATAATAATAATTAAAATAAAAAGTAAAATAAAAATGCAAAAGTTAGCCAGGTATGGTGGTAGGTGCTTCTAATCCCAGCTCCTTGGGAGACTGAGGCAGAAGAATCTCTTGAACCTGGGAAACAGAGGTTGCAGTGAGCTGAGATCGAGCCTCTGCTCTCCATCCTGGGCAACAGAGTGAGACTTCTTCTCAAAAAATTTAAAAAAAAATAAGGAGGTTGAGGCAGGAGAATCACCTGAACCTGGGAGGAGGAGTTGCAGTGAGCCAAGATCGTGTTGCTGCACTCCAGTCTGGGTGACAGGAGCGAGACTCAGTCTCAAAAAGAATAAATAAATTAAATAAACAGGCCAGACACAGTGGCTCATACCTGTAATTCCAGCACTTTGGGAGGCCGAGGCAGGCGGATCACTTGAGGTCAGGAGTTCCAGAGCAGCCTGACCAACATGGTGAAACCCCATCTCTACTAAAAATACCAAAATTAACCCGGACTGGTGGCGCATACCTGTAATCCCAGCTACTGGGGAGGCTGAGGTAGGAAAATTGCTTAAACCCAGGAGGCAGATGTTTCATTCAGCCAAGATCATGCCACTGCACTCTAGCCTGAGTGACAGAGCAAGACTCTGTCTCAAAAAAATAAAAAAGAAATTCACCAGGTGATGAGTTCAGGAATTCTAACATTAAGGCAGTGTGGTCCAGGATGGAGTAGTGGGTGCATTCATAGAAGAAAGCTCAGGCCACAAGAAAAGAGGGGCCAGGCTTGTTGGGGATGAAGGGAAGAACATTCCAAGCTAAGGGAACTGCAAGCTGGTTGCACAGGATACCATGGGATGGAGTTTGTTGGCTTCTGCCCCAGATTGGCAACCTCTGGTCTGAGGCCATTCTTTGGCCTGCCTGAGACTGCCTGGCACCTCGGAGGAAGCCATGCCCTTCCCTTTTCCTTGAGAAAATGACTAAAGGAGTGGAGGACTGGGAGCGGCCTCCTCCCTCTGCCAGCCTGCCCCTCCATCTCCACCTCAGAAAGTGGCCCTCCGGCCGCAAGTGGTGGCTCACGCCTGTAATCCCAGCATTTTGGGAGGCCAAGGCAGGCAGATCACAAGGTCAGGAGTCGAGACCAGCCTGACCAACATGGTGAAACCCCATCTCTACCAAAAATACAAAACATTAACTGGGTGTGGTGATGCACGCCTGTAATCCCAGCTACTCAGGAGGCTGAGGCAGGATAATCATTTGAACCCAGGAGGCAGAACTTGCAGTGAGCCGAGTTCGAACCACTGCCCTCCAGCCTGAGTGACAAAGTGAGACTCTGTCAAAAAAA
>NW_016107578.1:593348-597312 GCF_001604975.1 Cebus imitator | reverse complement strand
ATGGTGAAGTCCCATCTCTACTAAAAATACAAAAAATTAGCTGGGCATGGTGGCATGCACCTGCAGTTCCAGCTGCTCAGGAGGCTGAAGCAGAATTGCTTGAACCTGGGAGGCAGAGGTTGCAGTGAACTGAGATCATGCCACTGCACTCCAGCCTGGATGACAGAGCAAGACTCCATCTCAAAAAAAAGAAAAAGAAAGTGGCCCTCCAGCCTCCAAAAGGCTCAGACCCTGATCAAAGGAGTCACCCCCTTGTCCCAGTACCTCCAGTTGGCCCAGCCTCTAAGATGAATGTCAAATTCAGCCCCTTCTCCAAGGACACTGCCCAGGCAAGGACCCATCATCATTCACCTGGACCAGAACACTCACCTCCTCTCCTATCTCCTGTCTGCAGCTCTTGCAGCCTCAACTGGGCCCCTGTGAACACTTGAGTTGGGGCAAGGTCCTTCCTCCACTCAGAACCCTCTATAGCTCCCGCCTCATTGGGCATAAAAACCAAAGTCCTGGCCGGGCATGGTGGCTCACACCTGTAATCCCATCACTTTGGGAGGCCAAGGTGGGCGGATCCCCAGAGGTCAGGAGTTTGAGACCAACATGGTGAAACCCTGTCTCTACTAAAACATACATAAATTAGGCAGGTGTGGTGGTGTGCACCTGTAATCCCAGCTGCTAGAATTGCTTGAACCTAGGAGGCAGTGGTTGCAGTGAGCCAAGATCGTGCCACTGCGCTCCAGCCTGGGTGACAGAGCGAGACTGGGTCTCAGAAAAATCAGACAAAACAACAAAGTCCTCCCCAGGTGACAGGCACCTGCGCCTATCTGCCCTGTCATTTCCCTGCCGGCTCCTCTCCTCCAATCTCTCCTTTGCTAAGCCTGCTCCAGCCACACTGGTCTGGCTGTTCCGTTTTTTGTTCGTTGTTTTGGTTTTTTTGAGGCAGTCTCACTCAGAGGCTGGAGTACAGTGCCTCCATCTTGGCTTACTGCCCCCTCCACCTGCCGGGTTCAAGAGATTCTCCTGCCTCAACCTCCCAAGTAGGTGGAATTACAGTCATGCACCAACACACCTGGCTAATTTTTGCATTTTTTTGTAGAGATGCGGTCTCCCTAGGTTGCCCAGGCTGGTCTTGAACTCCTGGGATCAAGTGATCCTCCCATCTCTGCCTCCCAAAATGCTGGGATTACAGGCAGGAGCCACCGCGCCCAGCTGGATTTTTGTCCGATTCTGTTAACTGCTGTGTCCCCAGCACCTGGAAGGATGCCCAGCACCCAGTAGGCGCTTAATAAACACGGAGTCACGTGTTGAGAAAAGAATGGCGCCATTGTGGCTGCAAATGGGACTTGGGCCGCGCGGGGGAGCTCGCTGGCCGCGCACCTCGGGCCGGGACAAGCGCTCGGTGGAACACGCCCGAGAAAAACCCGTGGCGCAGGATTTTCCCAGGCCGTCTGCGGAGTAGGGGCGTCCCCCGTCCCACTCTGTGACTTTGCCCAGGCCGTTCCGGGGCGGGGATTCAGTACCCCTCAACTCCCCAAGAAAAAAACATCCCCGTGGAAATTCCTTGGGAATGACCGAGGCGGGGGAAATACGCGTCTCTGTATGGCCAGTGACAAGTGGCCCCTTTCCCAGATAGGAAGGGCCCGCGCGACCCGGGACCCTTCCCTTCCCCTTTCTGCTGCGCGACCTACCTGGCCCCTCCGAGATCCCCATGGCGACGCCGCCCGCGTCCCACAACAGGAAAGCCTTGGGCTGCGCGGCGCGGCTCGGCGCTCGAAGACTTCAGAGTCCACAGCCTCGACGTGGTGGATGACGAATCTTGGGGTCACACGCACAGGCGGTGGGCAAACACCCGCTCATACTTAGTGCACGCCTAGGTTCGAGGAGCCTCCCGCGGAGGGCGAGGGGTTCGAGCGCCCCCTCTCCCCGCCTCGCCTGGGACCTTGGAGCTGCCTCAGTTTCCCAGCAGCAAGCAAGGGTCTGAGCGCCCCCTCTCCCCGCCTCGCCTCGGCGCCTGGGGGCTAAGTTTCCCAGCTGCAGGCAGGGGTTTCTAGGGTCCCCTCTTCCCTCCCTCGTCAAGGTCCAGGCTAACTGCCTCATTCACCCCGCGGAGCCTGGGACGCCGGCGGAGGGGCTCAGCGCGTGGGTTTCGCGCAGCTTCCTTCCTTTTTCTGGGAGCTGCAAAGACGCCCCCGCGGCCAAGGCCGAAAGGGGAAGCGGGGAGGCCGCAGGGGTGTCAGCGCCCTCGGGTGTGGAGAGAGGACGCCGATTCCCCCGGACGTGGTGAGGCGCGCATCGTCACTCACACGGTTCCGCGGGCCCCGGGGGGTGCCTGGCTCTGCTCCGGACGCTTTTCGAGAAAAGTCCGTGTCAGCTTGGCAGGTACATGACCCTAAGTGGGAGGGGGACCCTTCAGTAGAGGGAGCCCTGGAGGATTCCTGGGCCCCCACCCAGGCAAGGGGCTCATCCACTGGATCGAAGAGGCCTGCGTGTGCTGGGGAGGGAGAACTTGAGTTCGGATCCCTTCGCAGCTCGGAGCCTCACTTTGCCGCCTTGTGAAATGAACACAGTAACAGTCTCCACTGTCCGGGGAAGTTGGCAATACTTAATAGCACTTAATAAACCGCTTAGGGCGGTGTAGACAGTGATGCAGGCTTAGCCTGGCCGGGGAACGGGACGCGGGGGTGCCGGGAGCAGCCCCCGGGGTCGTCAGTCCGCCACCGCCGCCCCACTGCTTTAGCTTGGAAATTCCGGAGCAGCAACGGCCAGCGAGGACGGCGACCCTGCTCGGGCCAGACACCCTCAGTCCGGAAATACCTCAGCCCTCGTTCCGGAGGGGAAAGCGCGAGGTTTCCCGGAAAGCAGCGCCGCCCCTTGGCCTCTAGGTGGCCAGCGTTTATAAAGGACCGCGCGCCTCACGCCTCCCAGTCGGCGCTGAGCTCCTCTGCGCCTCGGGGCTGCAACCTCTGCCTTGCTATGGCTCCCAGCGGCCCCCGGCCCGCGCTGCCTGCGCTTCTGGTCCTGCTCGCCGCTCTGCTCCCAGGTGAGTCGGGGGTGGGGATTGCCGTCGGGCCGACTACCCGAATCCCCGGGAGGACCGATTCCCAGCTCGCCGGAGATCGGGTCAGGCATAACTAGTTAGCTGTTTATGGGAAGGTGGGATTGGAGACAGCGATTGAAAGGCAGCACCCTTGTATTCAGACCCTGAATCACCTGCACGTGTGGCTTCGAGCTGTGGATTGCAGCTTTAAAAAAGGATGAGGGATTGGAGATGGAGGGGAGAGGCAGGCCTCGTATTGTTGCCCAGGCTGGTCTTGCACTCCTGGGGTCTAGCCTTCCTCCTGCCTCAGCTTCAGAAATAGCTGGGATGACAGGTGTGAGCTACTGCCTTGCTCTGCTAAATTGGGTCTCTTCAGTTTCTCAGCTGTAAAATAGGAAACTCTATAGCAGCCACCTGCCAGGTGTATCTTGGCCCAGCACAACACCTGGTTCCAGGGCCCGATCATGATGGTTTGGGAACTTGGCCCTGTGCCAATGCATCAAGGCTTAAGGGACTCACCTCCTTCAAGATGTATATTCTGTTCCTCATCCTCTCTTCCCCTGGGGAAGTCCAGGGCTGCTTCTGCTCAGGGGAATTCCAGGGCTGACTTATTCGTAGCCCAAGGCTGAGAAGTGGAACGCCCCAGCACACCCTCCCCCAGCTCTAGCCCAGCGAGGGAAGAGGGAAGGGGTCAGAGGGTCTCATGGTGGTGTGAGTTTTGGGAAGCAGAGGGTGGGAGATTGACAGCTTGGTTAACAGCTCAACAAAGCCTCTGATCCAAGCCATGCATAGCAGCAGGCGCCTGTAATCCCAGCTACTCGGGAGGTTGAGGCAGGAAAGTCCCTTGAACCTTCCAGGTGGAGGTTGCAGCAAGCTGAGATTGTGCCACTGCACTCCAGCCTGGGCAACAGAGCGAGATTCCGTCTCCAAAAA
>NW_016107578.1:591249-593107 GCF_001604975.1 Cebus imitator | reverse complement strand
GGGGAAACCCCATCTTTAAAAAAAAAAAAAAGAAAGAAAAAACAAAAAAAGGTGTTCTGATCTGGACTCAGACCCAGATCCCACTGCTTTCTAGCTGAATAACTGTTTCCCTCTATGAAATGGGAATGATCCCAGACTCTCCCTTGGAAAATGTATTGAGCCAATGGTCTCACATCCCCATCCCAGATAGAACAAATCTGAGAACAGGAATCTTTGAGGTGGGCAGTGCTGGACTCAGACAATTTTTTTCCCACCTTTGGAGGCAGCAGAATCTAAGGGACTTAATCCAAATATGCCTCTTTCTTTCTCTCTCTCTCTTTCTCTTTCTTTCCTTTTCTTTTCTCTTTCTTTCTTCTTTCTTTCCTTCCTTCCTTCCTTCTTTCTTTCTTTCTTTCTTCTTTCCTTTCTTTCCTTCCTTCCTTCCTCCCTTTCTTTCTTCTTTCTCTTTCTTTCTTTCTTTGTTTCTTTCTTTCTTTCTCTTTCCTTTCTTTCTTTCCTTTCTTTCTTTCTCTTCTTTTTTGTTTTTTAGACAGAGTCTCACTCTTTTGCCCAGGCTGGAGTGCAGTGGTGCAATCTTGGCTCACTGCCACCTCCACCTCCCAGGTTCAAGCAGTTCTCCTGCCTCAGCCTCCTGAGTAGCTGGGACTATAGGCGCCCACCACCACACCCAGCTAATGTTTGTTTTTTTAGTAGAGACAGGTTTCACCATGTTGGCCAGGTTGGTCTCCAACTCCTGACCTCAATTGATCCACCTGCCTCAGCCTCCCAAAGTGCTGGGATTACAGGTGTGACCCACAGTGCCTACCCCATAAGCCCCTTCTTTCTTACCTGCACTTACCTGCAAGGTAGCCAGTTGCTGCCCACCCTGTGCTGAGTTACCTGTATTAGCAAGGGATGGGGTGGCTATACTCACTCACCTTACAGATGGGAAAATTGAGGCCCAAAGAGGGGGAAGGTACTTGTCTCAGGGAGTGAGGACCCAGTCTGATTACTGAAGAGCTGACTCTCTCCACCTAAGTTCTTGAGAGGGAGGAGGGCACCGATTTCACGTTAAAATCTGGTTGGACACAGTGACTCACACCTGTAATCATGGCACTTTGGGAGACTAAGGTGGGAGGGTTGCTTGAGGCCAGAGTTTGAGACCAGCCTTAGTGGCATAGTGAGACCCCATCTCTACAAAAATGCTTTTCAAAAATTAGCTGGATGTGGTGGTGTCCTGTAGTTCTAGCTACTTGGGCAGCTGAGATGAGAGGATCACTTGAGCCCAGGAGTTCAAGGTTACAGTGAGCTGTGATTGCACCACTGCATTCCAGCCTGGGTGACAGAGGGAGAACTATTTTTTTTTTGTTTGTTTTTGAGATGGAGTCTTGCTCTGTCACCAGGCTGGAGTGCAGTGGTGCAATCTCGGCTCACTGTAACCTCCGACTACCTGATTCAAGCGATTCTCCTGCCTCAGCCTCCTGAGTAGCTGGGATTACAGGCACATACCACCATGCCCAGCTAATTTTTGTATTTATTTTATTTTTATTTTTTAGTAGAGATGGGGGTTTCAACATGTTGACCAGGATAGTCTTGATCTCCTGACTTTGTGATCTGCCTGCCTTGGACTCCCAAAGTGCTGGGATTATAGGCGTGAGCCACCATACCCAGCTCCGACCTGTCCCTTAAACAAAAAAAGTGATAGCTAAAATCCTCCCATGGCTCCCTATTGCCCTCAGAATAAAGAATACATCTGGCTGGGCAAGGATGCTCAGGCCTGTAATCATAGCACTTTGGGAGGCAGAGGCAGGCAGATCACTTGAGGTCAGAAGTTCGAGGCCAGCCTGGCCAAAATGGTGGAACCTCATCTCTACTAAAA
>NW_016107578.1:587948-590307 GCF_001604975.1 Cebus imitator | reverse complement strand
CCCCAGCCTCCTGAGTCGCTGGGATTACAGGCACGCGCCACCATGCCCAGCTAACTTTTTTGTATTTTTAGTAGAGACGGGGTTTCACCATGTTGACCAGGATGGTTTCGATCTGTTGACCTCGTGATCCACCCGCCTCGGCCTCCCACAGTGCTGGGATTACAGGCTTGAGCCACCGCGCCCGGCCGCGTTTGTTTTGTTTTGAGGTGGAGTCTCACTCTGTAGCCCAGGCTGGAGTGCAGTGGTGCAATCTCGGCTCATGGCAATCTCCGCCTCCCAGGTCCCAGTTCAAGCAATTCTCCTGCCTCAGCCTCCCGAGTAGCTGGGATTACAGGCATGCACCACCATGCCTAGCTAATTTTTATATTTTTAGTAGAGACGGGGTTTCACCGTGCTGGCCAGGCTCGTCTTGAACTCCTAATCTCGTGATCTGCCCACCTCGGCCTCCCAAAGTGCTGGGATTACAGGAGTGAGCCACTGCACCTGGCCTGATGAACCCGATTTGTAATGCCTGTCAAATCTTCCCTCTTTTGTTCCAGGACCTGGCGATGCCCAGACGTCTGTGTCTCCCCAAGTGGTCATCCTGCCCCGGGGTGGCTCCGTGCTAGTGAACTGCAGCAGCTCCTGTGATCAGAGCCCCTTTTTGGGCCTGGAGACTCCGTTGACTAAAAGGGAGGTGCTCCCAGGTGGGAACAACTGGAAGATGTTTGAACTGAGCAATGTGCAAGAAGACAGCCAGCCAATATGCTTTTCAAACTGCGGAGGTAGACAGTCAACAGCTAAAACCTTCCTCACCGTCTACTGTAAGTGACTGAGCCCAGAGGGCTGGGCTAGGCAGACGGGGTAGAGCAGACGCACTGGGGCACCTACAGTGGGCTGGGAGAATCTTTGTCACTTGCTGGTAGGGTCAGGGAGGGGCTCCTTGAAGGGCAGGTGGGGACATCCTTGGAGAGCCCCTTTGTGAATTTCTTTGGGTATAATTAAAGTATCTACAGGCGGGGTGCAGTGGCTCACGCTGGTAATCCCAGCACTTTGGCAGGGTGAGGCTGGAGGATCACCAGAGATCAGGAATTTAAGACCAGGAGTTAAAGTTTCACCAACACAGCGAAACCCCGTCTCTACTAAAAATACAAAAATCAGCCCATCGTGGTGGCAGGCGCCTGTAATCCCAGCTACTTGGGATGCTTAGGCAGGAAAATTGCTTGAACCTGGGAGACAGAGATTGCAGTGAGCCACAACTGTGCCACTGCACTCCAGTCTGGGTGTCAGAGCAAGACTCTGTCTCAAAAAAAGATATCAACAGGAATTCAGGACATTCGAGAATGCCATCTCTCTATGCCTCACTCTTTGAACGTATGACAAGGTCTTAGATCGGACACTTTAATAAAAGATGCAAATTGGCTGGGCATGGTGGTTCACACTTGTAATCCCAGCACTTTGGGAGGCTGAGGTGGGCAGACCACAAGGTCAAGAGATCGAGACCATCCTGCCCAACATGGTGAAACCCCATCTCTACTAAAAATATAAAAATTAACTGGGCGTGGTGGCGCATGCCTGTAGTCCCAGCTACTCAGGAGGCAGAGGCAGGAGAATCGCTTGAATCTGGGAGGCGGAGGTTGCAGTGAGCCAGTATTGTGCCACTGTACTCTACCCTGGCAACAGAGCAAGACTCAGTCTCAAAAAAAAAAAAGAGCAAATTAAGCCAGGTGTGGTGATTTGTACCTATAATCCCAGCTACTCCAGAGGCTAAGGCAGAAGGATGGCTTGAGTCCAGGAGTTTGAGACCGGCCTGGGAAACATAGTGACACCCTGTTTCTACCAGAAAAAAAATAAGTAAATAAATAATTTAGCTGGGCATCATGGCATGCACCTGTAATCTCAGCTACTCCTAAGGCTTTGGTGGGAGGATTGCTTGAACCCCGGGGTTCGAATCCCAGGAGTTCGAATCCAGCCTGGGCAACATAGCAAAATCATTTTATTAAATGTTTTAATAAAAACATTTTTATTAAAAAAACTATGAGTTAAAACTAGCCCTGGATGGCATTTTTCACATATTGGCAACAATGGACAAAATTGCTAACAGCTGTGCTGGCAAGGCTATGGCACATAAGCGGTTTGTGCACTGCCAGGACACTGCTGTGGGGATCGTAAATAAGCCCAACCCTGCGGTGGGAAATTGGGCATCAGTTCTCAAAATGTTACGGGCTGGGCATGGTGGTTTATGCCTATAATCCCAACACTTTGGGAGGCTGAGGTGGGAGGGTCGTTTGAGGCCAAGAGTTCAAGACCAGTCTGGGCAACATAGTGGAATCCTTTTTTTTTTATTATTTTTTTTTATTTTTTTATTTTATTTTTTTTT
>NW_016107578.1:568316-585753 GCF_001604975.1 Cebus imitator | reverse complement strand
TGAGATAGAGTTTCGCTCTTGTTGCCCAGGCTAGAGTGCAATGGCACAATCTCAGCTCACCGCAACTTCTGCCTCCCAGGTTCAAGGGATTCTCCTGCCTTAGCCTCCTGAGGAGCTGGGATTACAGACATGCATTACCACGCCTGGCTAATTTTGTACTTTTAGCAGAGATGGGGTTTCTCCATGTTGGTCAGACTGGTCTCGAACTCCCAACCTCAGGTGATCGACATGCCTCAGCCTCCCAAGTAGCTGGGATTACAGGCACCCACCACCATCCCTAGCAAATTTTTATATTTGTAGTAGAAAAGGGGTTTCACCATGTTGGCCAGGCTGGTCTCGAACTCCTCACCTCAGGTGATCCACTTGCCTCGGCCTCCCAAAGTACTGGGATTACAGGTGTGAGCGACCACACCTGGCCAACAATTCTCTCTGTGTTCTTCCTACTTTGGAGACTTTGAATGGTGGGAATGAGTTACCAAGACAAAAAAGAAATTCAAATGAAAACAAAACAAAATCAAAGAAGGAAAAACAGAAGAGAATTAGGCAAGCTAGGCACAGTGGCTCATGCCTATAATCGCCGTGATTTAGGAGGCCAAAGCAGGAGGATCGGGAGTTGGACACCAGCCTGGTCAACACAACAAGACCCCATATCTACAAAAAATAAGAAAACTAGCCAAGCATGGTGGTATACCTATAATCCCAGCTACTCAGGAGGCTGAGGTGAGAAGATCGCCCGAGACCAAGAGGTCAAGCCTGCAATGAGCCGTGATGACACCACTGCACTCCAGCCTGGGTGACAGAGCAAGACCCTGTCTCTAAAAATAAAAACTGGCCAGGTAGCTTTGAGATTAGCCTTTGGTCCCAACAAGACCCTTAATAGCTTGGAGGATGTGGCTTCTGGGTTTACTTTGCAATCAGGTGAGACCTCCTCTGATGGGTAAAATGACACAGTGAGGGAGAAAGGACATTCTGCTGTCATTGTGCCAGGGCAAGGAAGCCTCTGGGTAAATGATCAGCTTTGCTTCTGATTTGAAGGGTAGGTGAGCAGATGCTGACCTTCCCAGGTGAGGGAAGTCCGCAAACATTCCCAGCAGCCTCTAAAAACCCCAGAGAAAGCTCTTTGAAGGACTTTTCTGCATCTCTGCCTGATAGGCTTTATTATTATTATTATTTTAGACAGTCTCACTCTGTCGCCCAGGCTGGAGTGCAGTGGTGCAATCTCCGCTGACTGCAACTTCCACCTCCCAAGTTCAGGCAATTCTCCTGCCTCATCCTCCCTCCTGAGTAGCTGAGATTACAGGCACCCGCCACCAAGTCTGGCTAATTTTTGAATTTTTAGTAGAGACAGGGTTTCACCACGTTGTCCAGGCTGGTCTCAAACTCCTGACCCCTGGTGATACACCCATCTCAGCCTCCCAAAGTGCTGGGATTACAGGCATAGCACACTGTGCCCAGCTCTGCCTGGTAGTTGAAAGCGTACAACTCCAGGTTTGACTCCTGGCTCTGCCACATTTCTTCCTCTGTGACTGGGGGTGCCCCAGTTTGCCTTAGTTCTTACTTCTGTGAAAGGGAGCAGACAGCCGGCACAGGTAGCAAAGGGGTAAAAGGTGTGTGGGGGTGTGTCACTTAGAGACTGGAGCTTGGTCTTGCCCCACCCATAGTGTAAACAGAAAGAAGCCTCCCTGGATGGCTCAGTCTTCTCCAAAAAGGTTAGAGGTGTAATTCCTAGAGGAGGTGACCACCAGCTGGGCTTTAAAGGATGTGTAGGAGTTCATAAAGACAGGCATTCTGGGCAGGGGAGCAGCCTGGGCAAAAGTTTGGAGCAGGGAGAAATCTTGATGGGGGCAGGAGGGGCCCAACAGCAGTAAGTTGGTGTGGGCTGGGCACGGTTGCTCAGGCCTGTAATCCTGGCACTTTGGGAGGCTGAAGCAAGACAATTGCTTGAGCCCGGGAGTTCGAGACCAGCCTGGGCAACATAGGGAGACCCTATCTCTAAGAAAATTTAAAAAAAAGCCCGCCATGGTGGCATATGCTTGTAGTCCCAACTACTCTGGAGGCTTAAGTGGGAGGATCACTTGAGCCCAGAAATTTTTTTATTTTTATTTTTTGAAATGAAGTCTCCATCTGTGGCCCAGGCTGGCGTGCAATGGTGCCATCTTGGCTCACTGCAGCCTCTGCCTCCTGGGTTCAAGCGATTCTCCTGCCTCAGCCTCCCGAGTTGCTGGGATTACAGGTGCCCACCACCATGTCCAGCTAAATTATTTTTGTATTTTTAGTAGAGACGGCGTCTTGAATACCTGACCTCAAGTGATCCACCTCCTTGGCTTCCCAAAGTGCTGGGATTACAGGTGTGCCACTGAGCCAGGTCAAGCCCAGGAATTGGAGGTTACAGTCAGCTTATGATTGTGCCACTGCATTCTAGCCAGGGTGACAGAGTGAGACCCTGCTTCTAAAAAAAAAAAAAAATATTGTTGGGAAGCGGGGTGAGGTTGGCAGGGCCTTGAATACCAAGTGGAGGAGCTGGGACTTTCTCGTCCTCAGGAGTTGTGGAGGGTTTGTGAGCAGGCCAGGGATCAGATAAGCTGAAGGCTAGATTTACAGGAAACCACAGAGCAGTTGGCTCTGGTCCTTGTCCAGGTAGCCCACGTTGTGGGCAGTGACCATATCCAAGAAGGGAAGGACAGGGAAATATTTGAATAGTTCAGTGACCAGGATTTGGAAAAGGACTGAAGGTCAGGGTCAAGAAGAGGTGAGAGCAGAAGAGACATTCCCCCAACCCCACCACCAGGCAGCCGAGCTGGGTTTCCTCCAGGGGCTGAGGCTCCAGGCCGCCTCAAATTCTGCAAGAGTTTGTAGGAGATGGTGAGAGATAAGAGCTGGAAGTCAGAGTTTTCTTGACCTTATGTATATATTGTTTAACAGCTTAACAGCTGTTTTATTTTTAGACACAGTCTCACTTTGTCACCCAGACTAGTACAGTGGCACAATCATAGCTCACTGCAGCCTCAAACTCCCAGACTCAAGAAATCCTCCTCCCACCCTCAGCCTCCTGAGTGGCTGGGACTACAGGTGTGAGCCACCAAGCCCAGCTTGTTTTTTTTGGAGACAGAGTCTCTCTCTGTTGCCCAGGCTGGAGTGCGGTGGCACAATCTCAGCTCACTGCAACCTCCACCTCCCAGGCTCAAGTGATTCTCCCTGCCTCAGTCTCCCATGTAACTGGGATTACTGGCATCCACCACCATACCCAGCTAATTTTTGTTTTCTTGTTTTTTGTTGTTGTTGTTGTTGTTGTTTTTGAGATGAAGTCTCACTCTGTTGCCCAAGAAGGAGTGCAGTGGTATAGTCTCGGATCACTGCAAACTCCACCTCCTGGGTTCAAGCCATCCTCCTGCCTGAGAAGCTGGGGCTACCGGCATGTGTCACCATGCCTGGCTAATTTTTGTTTTTTTAGTAGAGACAGGGTTTCACTATGTTGGCCAGGCTGATCTTCAACTCCTGACCTTGTGATCTGCCTGCATCGGCGTCTCAAAGTGCTGGGATTACAGGTGTGAACCACCATGCCCAGCCTAATTTTTTTATTTTTATTTTTAGTAGAGACAGGGTTTTGCTATGTTGGTCAGGCTGGTCTTGAACTCCTAACCTCAGGTGATCCATCCACGTCGGCCTCTACAGGCATGAGCCACCATGCCTAGCCGAAGCCTGGCTTATTTTTAAATGTGTGTTGTTGTTTTTTTCTTCCCAGAAATGGGGTCTCACAATGTTGCCCAAGCTAGTCTTGAACTCCTGGCCTCAGGATGGTCTCGATCTCCTGACTTTGTGATCCGCCCACCTCCGCCTCCCAAAGTGTTGTTGGGATTAAAGGCGTGAGCCACTGCGCAGGGACTGTTTTTGTTTTTTAAAGAATGTCAAAGCCTAGTATGTTTGCTCACACCTGTAATCCCAGCACTTTGGGAGGCTGAGAGATCACTTGAGATCAGGAATTCGAGACAAGCCTGGGCAACATGCTGAAAACCCCGTTTCTACTAAAAATACAAAAATTAGCTGAGTGTGGTGGTGCATGTCTGTAATCCCATCTACTTGGGAGGCTGAGGCAGGAGAATTGCTTGAACTCAGGAGACAGAGGTTGCGGTGAGCTGAGATGGAGCCATTGCCCTCCAGCCTGGGCGACTGAAGGACACTCAGTCTAACAAATAAATAAAAATAAAAACAAAAAAATTAATCAGGTGCAGTGGTGTGTGCCTGTAATTCAAGCTACTCAGGAGGCTGGGGCAGGAGAATCGGCTGAACCCCGGTGGTGGAGGTTGCAGTGAGCTGAGATCACACCGCTGGTTGCCCAGTTTAGTGCACTGGGCTGCTGAACTTATTTGACCAGACCTCTAGCAATAGACTGTGAAGTTCACAGGCCGGGTGCAGTGGCTCACGCCTGTATAATCCCAGCACTTTGGGAGGCCAAGGTGGGTGGAAAGTCAGGAGATTGAAACCATCCTGGCCAACATGGTGAAACCCCATCTCTACTCAAAGTATAAAAATTAGCTGGGCACGGTGGCAAGTGCCTGTAGTCCCAACTACTCGGGAGGCTGAGGCAGGAGGATCATTTAAACCTGGGAGGCAGAGGTTGCAGTGAGCCAAGAGCACGCCACTGCACTCCAGCCTGGCAACAAAGAGTGAGAAAGACATAAAAGGAAAAAAAAAAAAAAAAAAAAAAGTTCTTTTCCACTTTTCACTCTAAGATGCTGCTGTCACGAATAAGGAATTTTTTGATCCCCTTCACAAACACTTGGGGCCCTCTTACCAGCTTTCCCTGAAGATCTTGACATTCCTATCTGCTGAGGTGTTTGGGCGTGTTTGGGGGAGATACTGAAGAGCTGGGGCTCCCAGACAGGTGCGGTTCATGTGCTGGGCAGGCAGCAAGGTCCAGTTCACCCCCACCTCTGTTTTCCTACAGGGACTCCAGAACGGGTGGAGCTGGCACCCCTCCCTGCTTGGCAGCCGGTGGGCGAGAACCTTACCCTACGCTGCCAGGTGGAGGGTGGGGCACCCCGGGCCAACCTCACCGTGGTGCTGCTCCGTGGGGAAGAGGAGCTGAGCCGGCAGCCAGTCCCTCAGCTGGGGGAGCCCGCTGAGGTCACGGTCACGGTGTTGGCAGGCAGAAATGATCACGGAGCCAATTTCTCGTGCCGCACTGAATTGGACCTGCGGTCCCAAGGGCTGGAACTGTTTGAGAACATCTCGGCCCCCCACCAGCTCCAAACCTTTGGTGAGCATTGAGGAAGCCGGTAGGGAGAGGGTGGAGTATCCTGGAATGGGGTGCCCCTGGCCTCAGGATCTTCTGACAAGGGTGTGGCCTGCCGAACTCGGTGGCTCACGCCTGTAATCGTAGTACTTTGGGAGGCCAAGGTGGGCGGATCACCTGAGGTCGGGAGTTCGAGACCAGCCTGACCAACATGGAATAAAATACAAAATTAGCCAGGTGTGGTGGCTCATGCCTGTAATTCCAACTACTTGGGAGGCTGAGGTAGGAGAATCGCTTGAACCCAGGAGATGGAGGTTGCGGTGAGCCAAGATCTTGTCATTGCACTCCAGCCTGGGCAACAAGGTGAAACTCCATCTCAAAAAAAAAAAAAAAAAAGGTGTAGCCCCAGCTGAAGGGTGCATGTGTTCTAGGCATATGTGGCCTAGGCTGCTCAGTCGCCCTAGAAGAGGATTTTGCAGCAGGGGAATGAAATGCCCTGAGAAGGGCTTTGGGGCATCCATCCCTGTCCGCTCACACTTACCCTCTCTCCTCAGTCCTGCCAGAGACTCCCCCACAACTTCTCGGCCCCTGGGTCCTGGAGGTGGATACGCAGGGGACCGTGGTCTGTTCCCTGGATGGGCTGTTTCCAGTCTCGGAGGCCCAGGTCCACCTGGCGCTGGGGGACCAGAAGCTGAACCACACAATCACCTATGGCTTCGACTCCCTCTCGGCCAAGGCCTCGGTCAAGGGGACTGCAGAGGAGGAGGGCACCCAGCGGCTGTTTTGTGCAGTAATACTAGGAAATCAGAGCCAGGAGACGCGGAAGACAGTGACCGTCTACAGTAAGAACGGGAAGGGGACAGATCAGGGCTTCCTGGGGGTATGAACTAAACCGGGGACAGGGCTCACTGTGTGCCCACCCTCAGGCTTTCCAGTACCCAAAGTGATTCTGTCGGAGCCTGAGGTCTCAGAAGGAACCGAGGTGATCGTGAAGTGTGAGGCCCACCCCAGAGCCATGGTGATGCTGAATGGCGTCCCAGCCCAGACGCTGGGCCCACGGGCCCAATTACGGCTGAAGGCCAGGCCCGAGGACGATGGACGAAACTTCTCCTGCTCTGCAACCCTAGAGGTGGCCGGACAGGTTGTACACAAGAACCAGACCCGGGAGCTTCGTGTGCTGTGTGAGTGAGGCTGCTGGACAAAGACCCCTGTCCCCCCAAGGCCCAACTCCTGATGTCCCATAAGCTCTTGCCCTCCAAGTCCCACCCCCACCCATAAGGGGAGCCCTCCCTGAAGTCCTACAGTCCTAGATGGGGAGGGGTGTCCTGGTCCCCAACCTCCATCTCATCTTGTGTTTTTCCAGATGGCCCCCAGCTGGACGAGAAGGATTGTCCGAGAAACTGGACGTGGCCAGAAAACTCCCAGCAGACTCCGACATGCCAAGCTTGGGGAAATCCCTCACCCCAGCTTAAGTGTCTAAAAGATGGCACTTTGGCACTGCCCATCGGGAAATCAGTGACTGTCACACGGGATCTTGCGGGCACCTACCTCTGTCGGGCCACGAGCACTCGAGGGGAGGTCACCTGCGAGGTGACCGTGAACGTGGTGAACTTGCCCTGTGAGTGATCCTGCCTGCAGGACTGGGTGGGGCAGGGCCATGGGCCTCTTGCAATCCTCACCACCCCTTGTATCCTCCCCACAGCCCCCCAGTATGTGATGGTCATCATCGCTCTAGTGGTGACTGCAGCCGTCCTGGGCACCGCAGGCATCGCCATCTACCTCTATAACCGCCAGAGGAAGATCAGGAAATACAGACTCCAACAGGCTCAAAACGGGACCCCCATGAAACCCATCACACAAGCCACGCCTCCCTGAACCTACCCCAGGACGGGGCCTCTTCCTCGGCTCTCCCATCTGGTGGTAGTGGTGCCACACAGAACAGAGTGGCAGACGTATGCCATACAGCTACACCCCGTGGCCCTGGGATGCCAGAGGGCAGGGCATTGGTCTCAGTCAGATGCAGATGGCATTTGGGGCCATGGCACCTGCTGCACACCGAAAACACTAGGCCAGGCATGTGATCCGCAGTCACGTGACTAAGCCAAGAGGAAGGGGCAAGACTCAAGATGTGACTGTGATGGACGTCAAAGTCTAGCCTGGCGAGAGGGGAAGGGGTGGGGGAAACATACCCCTACCACAAGGACACACAGCCAGGAAATACTGAAATTCGCTGGCCATGGGGTATGCTAACGCCCCACAGCCCTACGGAAGAAGTGGCCCTGCACAGACACGTGTCGCATCAAAACATAAATGCCCGCACTTCCTGACAGATGCCAGCTTGGGCACTGCTGTCTATTGACTGTCCCCAACCCTTGATATGTATTTATTCATTTTTTATTTTACCAGCTATTTATTGAGTGCTTTTTATGTAGGTCAGGATGGCAAACAAGATGAACATAGGTCTCTGGCCTCACGGAGCTCCCAGCCACAGTCACATTCAGGGTCACCAGGTACAGTTGTACAGGTTGTACACTGCACAAGAATGCCTGGCAAAATGATCAAATGGGGTTGGGACTTCTCGTTGACCAACCTGCCTTTCCCCAGAAGGAGTGATTTTTCTATTCGGCACAAAAGCACTATATGGACTAGTGATGGTTACAGGTTCAGAACTGGAGCGACCCCGTGAGGCCTTACTCCCTCCCCTCAAAAACGGACGCCTTTGTTAGCCACTCCCCACCCACATACATTCCTGCAAGCATTCACAGTGACAGCGGTGATGCCTGGAGAGTGCCCAGAGAATATGCTCGACCTCTGCTTTGTTCTGTTTGCAGTTCAGTGGGACCTCGAACTACACAGCTCCAACTTCCTGCAGTGAACAGAGCCCTGCAAGCAGGGGGCAGGGGGCCAAGGTATTGGAGGACTCCCTCCCAGCTCTAGAAGCCTCTTTCGTGTGTGTGTGTGTGTGTATGTAAGGGGGCCAAGGTAATGGAGGACTCCATCCCAGCTGTGGCATCCTCTTCCGTGTGTGTGTGTGTGTGTGTTTGTAGACAAGGTCTCGCTCTGTCACCCAGGCTGGAGTACAGTGGTGCAATCATAGTTCATTACAGCCTTGACCTGCTGAGCTCAAGTGATCCTCCCACCTCAGCCTCCTGAGTGGCTGGGCCATAGATGCACACCACCACACCCGGCAAATTGCACTTTTTTGTGGAGACAGGGTGTCGCGACATTGCCCAGACTTCCTTTGTGCTAATAAAGCTTTTCTCATCTGCCTCTGCTTTGTGTGAGTTGAGGGGAGGTGGCACATCCAGCTGGAGTCCTTTCTAAGCAGCCACAGCCCGATTCTCCCTCTTCCTCCCCCAAGAAAAACAATGTGAACCAGTGGCCATACCTTGAGGTTCTGGTCCAAATCTGGGACTATCTATGACCTTCTGGGTCTGTAGTGAAAACTGAAGACTCCTCTCCAGAAAAAAAATTTGGTTTCCAATGAGGCCTGGAATCCACCACCCCACAGCCTTTTTTGTTTTTTTTGAGATGGAGTCTTGCTTGGTGGCCCAGGCTGGAGTGCAGTGGGCGATTTCGGCTCACTGCAACCTCTGCTTCCTGGGTTCAAGCAATAATCCTGCTCAGCCTCCTGAGTACCTGGGATTACAGGCAGGCACCGCCACACCTGACTTTTTTTTTAGTAGAGACGGGGTTTCACCATGTTGGCTAGGCTGGTCACAAACTCCTGACCTGGTGATACACCCGCCTCGGCCTCCCAAAGTGCTGGGATTACAGACTTGAGCCACCGCGCCCGGCCTGGAATCCCATTCTTGACCCGGGGAGAAGAATCTCTTTTTGCGGGACTCCTGGGCCCTCTGATGGGGCCTCCCCTCCCTTTCCAGGGCGGAGTTGAGGAGGCGGGGCTGCGGGCCTCCTTATCTCCAGAGCCAGCCCTGGCTGTCTGGCGCGGGGCCCCTCAGTCCGGGCTTTTTGCCATGGGGTCTCTGTTTCCCCTGTCGCTGCTGCTTTTTTTGGCGGCCGCTTACCCGGGAGTTGGGAGTGCTCTGGGACGCGGGACTGAGCGGGCACGAGGCTCCAAGGGTAGCTCTCCCACGCCCCCGGGGACCTCAGTGCCCTTCTGGGTGCGAGTGAGCCCGGAGTTCGTGGCTGTGCCGCCGGGAGGGTCAGTGTGGCTCAATTGCAGCAACAGCTGTCCCCAGCCGCAGAGTTCCAGCCTCCGAACCCGGCTGCAGCAGGGCAAGACGCTCAGAGGGCCGGGTTGGGTGCTTTACCAGCTGCTCGACGTGAGGGCCTGGAGCTCCCAGGCGCACTGCTTTGTCACCTGCGCAGGAAAAACGCGCTGGGCCACCGCCAGGATCACCGCCTACAGTGAGGGATAGGGGCTCGGTCCGGCTGGGGTGAAGGGAGGGGGCTGGAAGAGATTGGGGAGGGTAGTTGACAGTCGCTTTATAGGGGGCGCCCGCGGACCGTACTCAGAGGGTCCCCCTTGCCTTAGAACCGCCCCACAGCGTGATTTTGGAGCCTCCAGTCTTAGAGGGCAGGAAATACACTTTGCGCTGCCACGTGACACATGTGTTCCCCGTGGGCTACTTGGTGGTGACTCTGAGGTGCGGCGGCCGGATCATCTATTCCGAAAGCCTGGAGCGCTTCACCGGCCTGGATCTGGCCAACGTGACCTTGACCTACGAGTTTCCTGCTGGACCCCGCGATTTCTGGCAGCCCGTGATCTGCCACGCGCGCCTCAATCTCAACGGCCTGGTGGTCCACAGCAGCTCTGCACCCATTACACTGATGATCGGTGAGGCACCCCTGTAATCCTGGGGACGAGGAAGGGAGCAGAGAGGTTTATTAACCCCAAGAAGGCGCACAGACCAAGCGTGAGTTCCACTGGGTCGACAGACCTCCCTCTGTCCCCTTCCTAATTCTCGCTTCCTGCTTCCAGCTTGGAGCCCCGTGCCCACAGCTTTGGCCTCCTGTTCCATCGCTGCCCTTGTGGGGATACTCCTCGCCGTGGGCGCTGCGTACCTGTACAAGTACCTAGCGATGAAGTCTCCGGAGTAAAGCGGCGTGTTCTACTCAGGCTGAGTGAGACAAAAGAGGAATCTGGAACAATATGGGGAATCCACCGAACACAGTGGCTGATGCCTGTAATCCTAGCACTTAGGGAGGCCAAGGCAGGAGGACTGCTTGAGCCCAGGAGGTTGAGACCAGCCTGGACAACATGGTGAGACCCCACCTATGCAACAAATACAAAAATTAGCCGGGCTTGGTGCCGCGCGCCTGTGGGCCCAGCTACTCGGGAGGCTGAGTGGGAGGATTGCTTGAGCCCTGAAGGTCGAGGTTATAGTGAGCCTTGATTGTGCCACTGCACTCCAGCCTGGGCAACAGAGCGAGACCCTGTCTCAAAAATAAAAATAAAAAATAAATATTGGCGGGGAACCCTCCAGAAATCAATAAAGGCCTCCTTAACCAGCCTCTGTCCTGTGACCTAAGGGTTCCCATTACTGCCCTTCTTCAGAGGAACCGGTTGTTTTTTTTTTTTTGCAATCACTTTCTCCAAGTTCCTCGACTCCCTGAGGGCACCTGAGGTTTCCTCACTCAGGGCCCACCTGAGGTCCCGAAGCTGCAGACTTTGTGTATCCCCAGAGGGTGTCGCAGAAACCTCTCCTTCTGCTGGCATTATCGAGGCTGTGCAGATGGGATCAGCGCGGTCCAGGAGGGCCACTGGCAGGGGCGGGGCAGGGTTCACGGTCTGGCTTTCCTGATTGGCGCCGCCGCCACCGGGCGGCAGCTCTGATTGGATGTTAAGTTTCCTATCCTAGCCCCACCTTCAGAACCTGTGCTTTCCTGGAGAACAACTGTGGAGCGAGAACTCATCTCCAAAATAGCTCACCGGGCTAGGGTGAGACCATGAACGGTAGAGAGGAAAGAGTCCCATGGACATGTTGAGGGACGTGGATACGCAAAAGAGGTACCCATGCAGCCGGGAAGGGGTGATCAGATGGTCCACATATCGAATTCTGACGATGTTCTGGTAGTCATCCGGCCAGATGAGCACATGGGGTGGGAGGGGGAGCGGGTTGTCAAAGCTTGCGGCCCGGATGCGGAGTCAAAAGGGTCACCCCCGGTCCCTCCTTCTCGCGTGGAGGGCCAGGGCCCCAGCCCACCGAGCAGAAGGCGAACTCGGGCGCTCCTGGGCGGCTGGCGCTCACACACGCTGAGTAGACACGTGCCCGCTGCACGCTGGGTAAATACAGACCCGGAGCCGAGCGGATTCTAATTTAGACGCCCGCGAACGCTGCGCGCACGTACACGTGTCCCCGGCTCGCTGGCATTTTCGTCCCGCCCCCTCTGTCGCGAGCCGGGGCTGAGCGGGAGGGGGGGGCTTAGGGGTGTGGTTTCTTGGGGTCAAAAGGAGAAGGACGGGTGAGAGGCATCCCCACATTCTTCCCTAGAACTGTCCTTTCCCCATCCCGTGCCTCCCAAACCTCTCTCAGTCCCCAAATGCAACCCCGCCCTAAGGGGCGCTGGTGGGAGGAGCTACATGTGGGGGCGGAGCTCGGAGTCCAGCTCATTATCACCGCATCTCAGCCAGGGCTGGGGTAGGGGTTTGGGAAGGGCAACCCAGCATCCCCCGATCCCAGAGTCGCGGCCGAGGATGACGCGGGAGAGCGTGGTCGCCCCCAGAAGGCTCTGGGCCATCATGCCGGCCTCCACGTAGACCCCGGGGGTCGCTCGCTCCTGCCAGCTCGCCTTCACCAAGGCCAGGAGCTTAGCGCACGCTCGCCTCCCGCCCCCCCGCCGCCTCTGCCGCCGCCCCCTCCTTGGAAACCAAGTTACCAACGTTAAACCAATCCCCGAGCGCAACTCTGCCTCCCCCACACCCCACCCGCCGCGCCGCGCCGAGCCGTCCTCTAGCCCAGCTCCTCGGCTCGCGCTCCCCTCGCCTCCTGCGCTTTCCCCGCCGCGGTGATGCCAGGGCCTTCGCCAGGGCTGCGCCGGGCGCTACTCGGCCTCTGGGCTGCTCTGGGCCTGGGGCTCTTCGGCCTCTCAGGTAAGAGCCCCGCTCTGCCTCGGGGTGGACAGGGCGGGGGCGGAGTTCCCGGACATGAGAAGCTGCCTCCTGTCCCTACCGGCTCCGCCCTCGCCTCTCTCCCACGCCTCTGCCCCCACCCCGAGCCTGAGTCTTCTCCCCTTCCCCCTCCTCCCAAATACACACCCGAGCCCCAGCTTCCTGACCCCTCGATCGCCCCTACCCGTTTCGAGCTCCTAGGTGCTCTTCCGCACCCAGCCCTGCGCCCTGGAGACCCGGAGTCTCTCCTGTCCCCTCCCCGGGTACCTCCTCACGCTCTGCTGTGCACCATGGTCCACGGACTGGCATCTTCCCCACTCGTGGTCCGCGAAGACTCCATCTCTCCAACTACCGTGACTCAGAAACGCTGTTCTCGCTCCGCCCGGAGCCCTGGCAACTGGGCCCCTCGGCTGTTCCCACGGTTCCTTCCATGTGCCCAGTCCTGCGTCCTGGTTCCGTATTCTTCCCCGGGTGTAGGGTCCTTCCTGATCCTTGACCCACCTATCTGGAGTCCATCTCTTCTTTGCCCTTGCGGCAAACGCACTCTCCCCGTATCTCGGGATTCTACCAGGACCCTGTGAACCGGTTTATCCCCCATCCCCCACCTGGGGTCCCCTGCTCTCAGCCTTGCTGTGTGCATCGAAGACCCCATCTTTCCTTTCCTCTACCCCCTCCCCCCTCCCATGTTTTCCCGCCGCTCCATCGGCGCTTTGGAGACCAGGGATCTCTGGTACCACGTCCCAGAGACACCCTCGAGGTTTAGACTCTGGGAGCGCGCCTTTAAACCCGAGGCCTGGGCAGGACGCAGGACGCCTGGGTTCTTTCCCTGGCTGCAGCCTCTCCTCCTCCTCCCCGCCCTCCGAGAACCCTTGACTCTACATAAGGGCGCTAACATGTCAGGGAGTTGGCTCCCCAGGCTGAGCCCGCGTTTCCCTGGGCAGCGGTCTCGCAGGAGCCCTTCTGGGCGGACCTGCAACCCCGCGTGGCGTTCGTGGAGCGCGGGGGCTCGCTGTGGCTGAATTGCAGCACCAACTGCCCTCGGCCGGAACGCGGTGGCCTGGAGACCTCGTTGCGCCGAAACGGGACCCAGAGGGGTTTGCGTTGGTTGGCGCGGCAGCTGGTGGATATTCGCGAGCCGGAGACCCAGCCCGTCTGCTTCTTCCGCTGCGCGCGGCGCACACTACAGGCGCGTGGGCTCATTCGCACTTTCCGTGAGTTCTGGGTGGCCTCGCGCGTACTCCACTACTTTCCCTCCCTCCCAGGCACCGCCTTCTGGGTCCCAGGGTCCTCCCCTTCAGGCCCCACCCTCTGTGTCCCCACCCCCTCCCCTGGGTTCCAAGTCCTGGCATTCCAAGAGCCGCGGACTCTTCCCACTTGCAGAGCGACCAGATCGCGTAGAGCTGATGCAGCTGCCTCCCTGGCAGCCGGTGGGCGAGAACTTCACCCTGAGCTGTAGGGTCCCGGGTGCTGGGCCTCGTGCGAGCCTCACGTTGACCCTGCTGCGGGGGGCCCAGGAGCTGATCCGCCGCAGCTTCGCGGGCGAACCACCCCGAGCGCGGGGTGCGGTGCTCACAGCCACGGTACTGGCCCGGAGGGAGGACCATGGGGCCAATTTCTCATGTCGCGCGGAGCTGGACCTGCGGCCACACGGCCTGGGACTGTTTGAAAACAGCTCGGCCCCCAGAGAGCTCCGAACCTTCTGTAAGTGGATGTGCGGAGATGGGACCAAGTGGGGTCAGGTCGGTGTTTATGAGGTTTAGAGGCAGATACATCTGAATGCTGGTCCTGACTTCAACCCCCACGGGCTGAGCTGCTTTCCTCTCTGTGCCTTGAGGATGATTGATTACACACTAAGATAGTGCATGTCAAGTGCTTAGGACATACTAAGCTCTCGGAACACAAGTTCGTTCCAACTTGGTTCTTCCACCCCCACCCAGCCCTGTCTCCGGATTCCCCTCGCCTCACTACTCCCCGGTTCTTGGAAGTTGGCTCGGAAAGGCCCGTGAGCTGCACCCTGGACCGACTATTTCCAGCCACAGAGGCCAGGGTCTACCTCGCGCTGGGGGACCAGAATCTGAGTCCTGATGTCACCCTCGACGGGGACGCACTCGTGGCCACTGCCACAGCCACAGCTAGCGCAGAGCAGGAGGGTGCCAGGCAGCTGGTCTGCAACGTCACCCTGGGGGGCGAAAACCGGGAGACCCGGGAGAACGTGACCATCTACAGTAAGGAGGGAAGCAGGGTCTCCGCGGCTCGGAGAGGGGGCCAGAGGAACGCGAAGGCGGGGCGACGAGCGGGCGGGACCTCAGTACCGGGACAGGCGTGGCCCGAGTGTCCCGAAGAGGCGGGGCATGTAGTGGGCGGAGCATGTGGGGGCGGAGACGTAACCACTGGTGTGGAGCAGCCTGTGCAGCCTGAGAGGCCGGGCGCGGCACCCTAGTTTGGCCTCAGCACCCCGAGGGTTCGGGCAGATAAGGGGGGGGCCTTGACCGGCGGGAGGGGTTTGGTCAGTATACTCCGACCAATGCTCCGCCCCAGGCTTCCCGGCACCACTCCTGACCCTGAGTGAACCCAGCATCTCCGAGGGGCACATGGTGACAGTAACCTGCGCAGCCGGGGCCCAAGCCCTGGTCACATTGGAGGGAGTTGCAGCCGCGGCCCCGGGGCAGCCCGTCCAGCTTCAGCTAAATGCCACCGAGAATGACGACAGGCGCAGCTTCTTCTGCAACGCCACCCTTGACGTGGACGGAGAGACCCTGATCAAGAACAGGAGCGCAGAGCTTCGCGTCCTATGTGAGTTGGTGATAACCCCTCGCCCTCTCTACTGGTAACTTCCAAGGACCCGCCTGATCCCTGGCCGTGTTGTGGAGGTGGGGCCATTTCTCTCGGTCCACGTCTAAGCCTCTGTAACCCCACGGCCTGCCCACAGATGCCCCCCGGCTGGATGATTCGGACTGCCCCAGGAGCTGGACGTGGCCCGAGGGCCCAGAGCAGACGCTGCGCTGCGAGGCCCGAGGGAACCCAGAACCCTCGGTGCACTGCGCGCGCTCCGACGGCGGGGCCGTGCTGGCTCTGGGCCTGCTGGGTCCGGTCACTCGGGCGCTCTCAGGCACTTACCGCTGCAAGGCGGCCAATGATCAGGGCGAGGTGGTCAAGGATGTGACGCTGACGGTGGAGTGTGAGTCGGGGTGCGCAGGGTGCATCTCTGTCTGGTTCAGGGTCTGGGGGCTGGCCGGCCTACAGGGAAGAATAGTAGGGTATGAGGTGTCCCTTTGGGTGGGGTTGGGGAAAGATCTTGGAGTATGAAGAGACCAGGTGGGCGTGTCCGTAAGCGGGGGCGTGGTATTTGGGTGGAGTCTTGGAGGCGCAGGCAGTCCAGAGTGTTGAAATTTTTAGACCGAAAAAGGCACCCCTGGTGGCTCAGGGAGCTCCCACAGTGCCTGGCTTGACTAGCGTGACACCCTCCTGGATCTGCGTCCAAGGGTTGTACAGGGACAACCCTTTGTGGAAGCCTCAAAACTCCAAAGAGGGTCTAGGGACGTTAGAATGCCCCCAAACCCCAGAGCCAACAATACACTCCCTCCTCTAGATGCACCAGCGCTGGACAGCGTGGGCTGCCCAGAACGCATTACTTGGGTGGAGGGAACAGAAGCCTCGCTGGTCTGTGTGGCGCACGGGGTCCCGCCGCCTGATGTGAGCTGCGAGCGCTCTGGGGAGCTCGGGGTCTTCCTCGAGGGGCTGTTGCTTGTGGCTCCGGAGCATGCGGGCACTTACCGCTGTGAAGCCACCAACGCTCGGGGGTCTGCTGCCAAAAATGTGATTATCACGGTGGAATGTGAGTAGGGGCAGCGTGGGGTTAGCCAGGGATCTGTGGGACAACTCCGGCTGGACTTCTTGGCCCCTGCGTGAACCCCCATAATCCCGTTCCCCAGATGGCCCCAGATTTGAGGAGCCGAACTGTCCCAGCAATTGGACATGGGTGGAAGGATCTGGGCGCCTATTTTCCTGCGAGGTCGATGGGAAGCCACAACCAAGCGTGGAGTGCGTGGGCTCTGGGGGCGCCACTGAGGGGGTGCTGCTGCCACTGGCACCCCCAGGCCCTAGTCCTAGAGTCCCCAGCATCCCTAGTGACCTGGCACCCGGCACCTACATCTGCAACGCCACCAACCGCCACGGCTCCGCGGCCAAAACAGTCATCGTGAGCGCGGAGTGTGAGCGAGGCCCAGGTGGGCGGGGAGCAGGGGTATCCCACAGTCTAGGCACCTCCCTGACACCCCCCATGACTGCTTTGCAGCGCCGCCGGAGATGGATGAATCTACCTGCCCAAGTCACCAGACGTGGCTGGAAGGCGCTGAGGCTGCTGCGCTGGCCTGCGCCGCCCGGGGTCGCCCTTCCCCAGGAGTGCACTGCTCTCGGGAGGGCACTCCATGGCCTGAGCAGCAGCGCGTGTCCCGAGAGGATGCAGGCACCTACCACTGTGTGGCCACCAATGCGCATGGCACGGACTCCCGGACCGTCACTGTGGGCGTGGAATGTGAGTGGGGGCAGCACCGCGTGGAGGGGACACGGTCCTCGCAAGAATGGCTCACAGCGGTGGGAGTGTTCAAGGGCACCTTTCCGGTCTCATTCTCTGGGACAGGGAATTCCAGCCTAAACCACGGGGTAATGAATATTTTAGCCAGGGCTGGTGGCTCAGGCCTGTAATTCCCAACACTTTGGAAGGTTGAATCACTTGAGGCCAGGAGTTGGAGACCAGCCAGGCCAACATGGTGAAAATTCGTCTCTACAAAACATACAAAAATTAGCCGGTCGTGGTGGCAGGCGCCTGTGGTCCCAGCTACTTGGGAGGCTGAGGCAAGAGAATCGCTCGAGCCTGGGATGAGGTTGCAATGAGTCGAGATACCGCCACTGCACTCCAGCTGGGCGACAGAGTAAGAGTCTTACTCAGAAAAAAGAAAATATCTCAAAAAAAGAAAAAAAAAAAAGGATTATCTTTCTTCAGATATAGCCAATAAAAAACAAAACAAGGCCGGGCGCGGTGGCTCAAGCCTGTAATCCCAGCACTTTGGGAGGCTGAGGCGGGTGGATCACGAGGTCAAGAGATCGAGACCATCCTGGTCAACATGGTG
>NW_016107578.1:562125-567606 GCF_001604975.1 Cebus imitator | reverse complement strand
AAAAAAAAAAAAAAAAATTAGCCAGGTTTAGTGGCAGGAGCCAGTAAGGAGAATCGCTTGAACCTGGAAGGCGGAGGTTACAATAAGCCGAGATCGCGCCACTGCAATCCAGCCTAGGCGACAGAGCGAGACTCCTTCTCAAAAACATGATTAATTAATTAATTTTTAAAAAAGAAAATTCTGGGGAATAGGAGCACAGCCCTCCTCAAATCCTGGATTAGAACACTGGCCTGGGCTTCACCTCCCATTCAGTGAATAAGGGCGCTGAATTTTAGTCCCAACAACAGCCTGATTGTCGGGGGGAGGAGGCTCTGATAGGAGGCAGGATCCTCTTCTGCCCATTAGAGGCGGGGTGGTCTCTCATCGATCCTGGTGGGCCGGGGCAGGGCATTTGATCAGCGGCTGGGCCGGCGCTAAGCCCCCCTGCACCTTCTATGCCCTTCAGACCGGCCAGTGGTGGCCGAACTTGCTGCCTCGCCACCCGGAGGCGTGCGCCCAGGCGGCAACTTCACCTTGACCTGCCGCGCGGAGGCCTGGCCTCCAGCCCAGATCAGCTGGCGCGCGCCCCCGGGGGCCCTCAACATCGGCCTGTCGAGCAACAACAGCACTCTGAGCGTGGCGGGTGCCATGGGAAGCCACGGCGGCGAATACGAGTGCGCAGCCACCAACGCGCACGGGCGCCACGCGCGGCGCATTACGGTGCGCGTGGCGGGTAAGTAGCAGCTGGGGAGGGGCGGGGCGAGGGATCAGCAAGGGGGCGTGACCTGGGTCTGGGGGCCGCCGATCCCGCCTGCCTCCCTCTCAGTCCGGGTAGTTGAGACGGAAGCGGGACGGAGTAGAAATCAAAGTTGTCTGAGCAGGTGGAGCTGTTGATCGCACGTTGAGGGGTGGGAGATGGAGGTGGGGAGAACTGAATTCAAGGAGAGGACCCTCCAGGGCTGTCACTGCTGCAGGAGAGGACTTAAAAACTTGGGGTGGGTTCTGCGTGTGCGGGGGACAAGATCGCCTTCTCACTTCCTGAAGCTCCTGGAGCTGGGGTCTCTCTGGGGTGGGGGGAACCTCACCTGGTCCTGCTGACCCTCATTTTTGGGGGGATGGGGAGAGCTGACTTGTCTCTAGGGGGCTAAGTGTGGTTACGGATTTATATCCCCATGGGCTTAAGTGAGATGTAAATTGGGTCTGGGGTCGCCCTGGCACTGGGAGTGGCCTTAGTGCGTAGGGTCCCTCCCTTCTTCCAAGGCCAGACAGTGGTTTCCCCCGGCATGAGGACTCACCTTGTGCCTGTGAGGGTGCAGGGGGCGGTGGGGGAAGCCCCCCGGAGCTTGGCCACCCTCCGCGAGGGTCTCCACCCCGCAGGTCCGTGGCTGTGGGTCGCCGTGGGTGGCGCAGCTGGGGGCGCGGCGCTTCTGGCCGCGGGGGCTGGCCTGGCCTTCTACGTGCAGTCCACCGCCTGCAAGAAGGGAGAGTACAACGTGCAGGAGGCCGAAAGCTCGGGCGAGGCCGTGTGTCTCAACGGCGCGGGCGGCGGCGCCGGCGGGGCGGCAGGCGCGGAGGGCGGACCCGAGGCAGCTGGGGGCGCGGCCGAATCGCCGACGGAGGGCGAGGTCTTCGCGATTCAGCTGACCTCGGCGTAAGCCCGCTCCCCTCTCCCCGCGGGCCGGGGGACGCCCCCCAGACATACACGGGGGCTTACTTATTGCTTTATTTATTTACTTATTTATTTATGTAACTCCAAGGGCGTCACCCCCATTTTCTACCCATCCTCCCCAATAAAGTTTTTATAAAGGAATTCCTGTCTCCGCTTCTGTTTCTGCAAGGTGGAACAAGCCCAGGGTTCCAATGTGACCTCCCGAGTTATTCATTCAAAAAGCGATTTTTGAGGGGGCCGGGCATAGTGGCTCAAGCCTGTAATCCCAGGACTTGCGCGAGGCCCAGGTGGGAGGATCCCTTGCACCTAAGAGTTTCAGACAAGCCTGGGCAACATAGGGAGACCCTAAAAAAAATGTTTTTCAAAAATTAGCCAGGCCCGGGTATGGTGGCTCTTGCTTGTAATCCCAGCACTTAGGGAGGCCAAGGCGGTGGGTCACTTGAGGTCAGGAGTTCGACACCACCCTGTCCAACATGGTGAAACCCCTTCTCTACTAAAAAAAAAATGAGTTGGGTGTGGTGGTGTGAACCTGTAATACCAGCTACTCGGGAGGCTGAGGCAGAAGAATGGCTTGAACCTCGGAGGCAGAGATTGCAATCAGCTGAGATCATAACACTGCACTCCAGCCTGGCTACAGAGCCAGACTTCATCTCAAAAAAAAAAAAAAAGAAAAGCTGGGCGGTAGTGGCACACCTGTCCCAGGTAGTGCCTGTAATCCCAACTACTCAGGAGGCTGAGGCAGGAGAATTGCTAGAACCCGGCAGGTGGAGATCTTGCCACTGCACTTCAGCCTGGGCGACAGAACTAGACTCTATCTCAGGAAAAAAAAAAATGTGGGCCGGGTGCAGTGGCTCACGCCTGTAATCCCAGCACTTTGGGAGGCCTAGGCAGGTGTATCACCTGAAGTCGGGAGTTCGAGATCAGCATGACCAACATGGAGAAACCCCAACTCTACAAAAAATACAAAAAATTAGCTGGATGTGGTGGGAGGGGTGCCTGTAATCCCAGCTACTCAGGAGCCTGAGGCAGGACAGTCGCTTGAACCTGGCAGGTGGAGTTTTTGGTGAGCCGAGATAATGCTATTGCACTCCGGCCTGGGCAACAAGATCAAAACTTCATCTAAAAAAAGAGTGTTGGCCAGGTGTGGTTGTTCATGCCTATAATCCAAGCACTTTGGAGGCCAAGGCAGGCAGATTACCTGAGGTCGGGAGTTCAAGACCAGCCTGACCAACACGATGAAACACTGTCTTTATTTAAAAAAATAAAAAATAAGTGTTTTTTGTGGGGGCCAGGCATGGTGGCTCAGGCCTGTAATCCCAGGACTTTTGGGAAGCCCAGGTGGGAGGATCCCTTGTGCCCACAAGTTTCAGACCAGCCTGGGCAACATAGTGAGACCCTGCAAAAAATATTCCCCCAAAAAATTTTTTTGAGATGGAGTCTCACTCTGTCACCCAGGCTGGATTGCAGTGGTATAATCTCGGCTCACTGCAACCTCCGCCTCCCAAGTTTAAGCAATTCTCCTGCCTCAGCCTCACAAGTAGCTGGGACTATAGGCATAATGTTTGTATTTTTAGTAGAGACGGGGCTAATTTTTGTATTTTTAGTACAGATGAGATTTCACCATGTGGGCCAGGCTGGTCTCGAACTCCTGACCTGAGGTGATCCACCTGCCTCAGCCTCCCAAATCACTGGGGATCACAGGTGTGAGCCACTGTGCCCAGCCTATTTTTCAAAAATCAGCCAGACATGGTGGTGCATGCCTGTAGTCCCAGCTACTTGGGAGGCTGAGGCAGGAGGATCCTTTGAGCCCAGGAGGTCGAAGCCACTGCTAGCTATGATATCGCCATTGCACTCCAGCCCAGGTGACAGAGCAGGACCCTGTCTCTAAAAACAAACTACAACAAAAAAAACAAAAACTTTTTTTTTTTTTTTTTGAGATGGAGTCTTGCTCTGTTGCCAGGCTGGAGTGCAGTGGCACAATCTCGGCTCACTGCAACCTCTGTCTCCTGGATTCAAGCGATTCTCCTACCTCAGCCTCCCGAGTAGCTGGGATTACAGGTGCCTGCCACCACACCTGGCTAATTTTCTTTTTGCATTTTTGGTAAAGACAGGGTTTCACCATATTGGTCAGGCTGGTCTTGAACTCCTGACCTCATAATCTGTCTGCCTCAGTCTCCCAAAGTGCTGGGATTACAGACATGAGCCACCTCGCCCAGCCCCCAAAACTTTTTTTGAACACCTACTATATGTCAGGCACAATCCAAGATGTCTTTTTTCAGCATGACCTAGAGCTTATCATCTCTCGGTGCCTGTTTCCTGCTGTCTTTGAACTCCTGGGGAGGGGTGGGGGCCTAACTCCTCCCTCCTCCTCCCTGCCACTTATCTCTTCCGCCCAGCACTGCCCTCTGGTCCGGGTCACTCTAGAAGGTGGGAGCTAGGTGCTTTCCCCAGGCCTGGTTACCGGCAGAGCTGAGGCCGCCTTGCCAAGATGGGTGGAGCCCCTCTCCATCGCCCCCCTGCCCTGAGACCTTGGTGAGACCTCCCTGGGTGGGCGGTGGCTGATGCTATGGGTGTCAGCCCTCACCGTGTCACCCCTGTTAAAGGGTGCACCCCTGCCCCACCCTCAAAGCATCCTTCGTCCTGTGTCCACCCACAGTGCCTCAGTTTACCCCCACCCTGCCTTTCCACTCGGCCCATCATGATTCAGAACACACGAAGGGTATCCGCTGCACCCCCATCACACGGCATCATCCGCCTCACCCCCAACAGCATAAGGCACGGCAGCTGGGCCTCCTCCCCCCCAGCCTCCTTCTCTCCCCCTCCTCCCTCAAAAGTAGGAACACAGAGCCCTGGAGAAGGAAGCCAGCCCCAGGCAAACATGTAATGAGCAAAGATGAGACAGGGAAATGACACAAGAGAGCAGGCCAGTGCTGGGTGCTGGAGCCAAAAAGAAGCCAAAAAGGCACCAGCCAGGGGCAGCCCTGCCACTCACGCCACCTCAACTTTTCTGCCTGTGCCCCCGCCCCACCCCACTTAATGATCTCTCTCCACTCCTGCTGCCCTCAAGGTCTCTTTTAGAGCCTTCAGATGAGATATTGATTTTATTAGGTTGGCGCAAAAGTAATTGCTGTTTTTGCCATTGAAAGTAATGGCAAAGGCCAGGCTTGGTGGCTCATTGCTGTAATCCCAGCACTTCGGGGGGCTGAGGTGGGCAGTTCACAAGGTCAGGAGTTCGAGACCAGCCTGGATAACATGGTGAAACCCTGTCTCTACTAATAGTACAGAAAAAAGTAGCTGGGCATGGTGGCACGCACCTGTAATCCTAGCTACTTGGGAAGCTGAGGCAGGAGAATTGCTCGAACCCTGGAGGCAGAGGTTGCAGTGAGCTGAGATTGAACCACTGCACTCCAGCCTGGACCACAGAGTGAGACTCCGTCTGGGTGGCAGCAGGGGGTTGGTGGGGAGGGAGAAAGTCATGGCAAAAACTGCAATTGCTTTTTTTTTTGTTTTTTTTTTTTTCTTTTCTTTCTTTTCTTTTTTTTTGGAGGGGGGGCATGAGCCTCACTCTATGGCCTAGGCTGGAGCGCATGGCATGATCTTGGCTCAGTGCTGCCTCTGCCTCCAGGGTTCAAGAGATTCTCCTGCCTCAGCCTCCCAATGAGATTACAGGCACTCACCACTACACTCGGCTAATTTTTGTATCTCTAGTAGAGATGGGGTTTCACCATGCTGGCCAGGCTGGTGTCGAATTCCTGATCCACCCACCTCAGCTTCCCCAAATGCTGGGATTACAGGCAAGAATGAGCCACGGCACCCAACTTTTTTTTTTTTTT
>NW_016107578.1:560179-562015 GCF_001604975.1 Cebus imitator | reverse complement strand
TGAGACGGAGTCTCATTTTGTCACCCAGGCTGGAGTGCAATGGCTCAATCCCATTGCAGCCTCTGCCTCCTGGGTTCAAGTGATTCTCCCACCTCAGCCTCCTGAGTAGCTGGGATTACAGGCGCCCGCCGTAACGTCTAGCTAATTTTTGCATTTTTAGTAGAGAAGGGGTTTCACTATGTTGGCCAGGCTGGTCTCAAACTCCTGACCTCAAGTGATTTGCCCACCTCGGCCTCCCAAAGTGCTGGGATTATAGGCGTGAGCCACCATAACTGACCTACTTAACTCTTTTATCTCCTTGCACAGTTTTTCTCTGTGGCCCAGTCACAACTTAACATCTTAGTAGACATATACCTGAGTTTTTTTGTTTGTTTTTTCTTTGAGACAGAGTCTCACTCTGTCACCCAGGTTGGAGTGCAATAGAGCAATCTCAGCTCACTGCAACCTCCGCCTCCCGGGTTCAAGCAATTCTCCTGCCTCAGCCTCCTGAGTAGCTGAGACTAAAGGTACATACCACCATGTCTGGCTAATTTTTTGTATTTTAGTAGAGACGAGTTTCACTGTGTTGCCCAGGCTGGTCTTGAACTCCTGAGCTCAGGCAACTCACCCACCTTGGCCTTCCAAAGTGCTAGGATTACAGGGGTTAGCCACCCTGACCGGCCTCTGAGTACTTTTTTTTTTGAGATGGAGTCTCGCTCTTTCGCCTAGGCTGGAATGTGGTGGCCCATTCTCAGCTCTGCCTCCTCTGCCTCCCCAGTTCAAGTGATTCTCACTGCAACCTCTGCCTTCCGGGCCTGGGTTCAAGTGATTCTCCTGCCTCAGCCTCCTGAGTAACTGGGACTACAGGTGTGCACCACCACGCCCAGCTAATTTTTTTCTATTTTTAGTAGAGACTGCCTTGTTGCCCAGGCTGGTCTCGAACTCCTGAGCTGACGCAATCTGCCCACCTTGGCCTCCCAAAGTGCTAGGATTACAGGCGTGAGCCACCGTGCCTGGCTCCTCAGTATTCTTTTTTTTTTTTTTTACTGTCTCCAAGAACATCAGCCCCAGTAGAGCCACTGAGTGTCCTCGTTGGGGCTGAGCACACACAGATGCTCAGTAAATGATGAATAAGTGGGTAAGGACAGCCAAGAGCTTGCAGACCTGTGTTGAAGGTGTGTCCCTGCAGAGAGCTTCTCTCCGCTTGGCATTGGAGAGGCCTGTCACGGGCAAGGAGGTAGCTGTGATGACCTCAGACCTGAGAACTCCTGTGACGGTAGGGGAGATTGCTGTGAATAATGTAACCAAGAGCCAGACAGAGAATGGAAATTCTGGTAGGTTCTAAGAGGGAGGCCAACAAGGGGCTGAACTAGAGGCTGACATAGGGTGAGAGGGGGAATGTCTATTTTATTTTTTTTTAAGACAGGGTCTCACTCTGTTGCTCAGGCTGGAGTGCAGTGGCATGATCACGGCTCACTGCAGCCTCAACTTCCCTGGCTCAAGCGATCCTCCCACCTCAGCCTCCCAAGTAGCTGGGACTATAGGTGCTCGCCACCACACCTGGCTAATTTTTGTATTTTTGGTAGAGACAGGTTCTCACCATGTTGCCCAGGCTGGTCTTGAACTCCTGGGTTCAAGTGATCCCCTGCCTTGATCTCTCAAACTGCTTGAATTATAGGTGTCAGCCACCACACCCAGCCTATTTTATTTTGAGATGGAGTCTCGCTCTGTCGCCAGGCTGGAGTACGGTGGCGTGATCTCAGCTCACTGCAACTTCCACCTCCTGGGTTCAAGTGATTCTCCTGCCTGAGCCTCCCGAGCAGCTGGGACTACAGGCACGCACCACCATGCCCAGCT
>NW_016107578.1:558054-559254 GCF_001604975.1 Cebus imitator | reverse complement strand
TCCTGAGTAGCTGGGATTACAGGCACGTGCCACCATGCCCAGCTAATTTTTTGTATTTTTAGTAGAGACGGGGTTTCACCATGTTGACCAGGATGGTCTCGAGCTCTTGACCTCGTGATCCACCCGCCTCGGCCTCCCAAAGTGCTGGGATTACAGGCGTGAGCCACCGCGCCCGGCTTTTTCTTTTTGAGACTGTGTCTCCCTCTGTTACCCAGGCTGGAGTGCAGTGGTATGATCACATTTCACTGCAGTCTTGACCTCCAGGGCTCAAGAGACCCTCCCACCTCAGCATCCTGAGTAGCTGACACTTGGTAGAGACGGGGTCTCACTCACTATGTTACCCAGGCTGGTCTCGAACTCCTAGGCTCAAGCGATCCTCCTGCCTCAGCCTTCTGAAATGTTGGGATTACAGGCATGAGCCACCGCGCCTGGCCCGCCACCCAGTCTTGACTCTCTCTCCTCCCTCCCTCCAAGTGCTGCTGGCCTGTGTGTCCCGCCTGCTCAGGGCTGCCTCTGACTTGTGGCTTTTGACTTCAGGCCTAGGAGACACCCTTTGGATGGGTTAGGGAGCTCGTAAAGCAGGTGGGGGACACAGCAGGGACTGAATAAGGAGAGTGACATACTGCAGGCAGGGGTTGGGTGAGAGATGAAGGGTCCACTCATGTACACTGCCAGTGTGTGGCATCTATGTGTGTGTGTGTTTTTGTTTGTTTTGAGATGGAGTCTCGCTCTGTCACCCAGGCTAGAGTGCAGTGGCACAACCTTGGCTCCCTGCAATCCCCACCTCCCAGGATCAAGCAATTCCCTGATTCAGCCTCCTGAGTAGCTGGGATTACAGGTGCCTGCCACCATGCCCTGCTGATTTTTATATTTTTAGTAGAGACGGGGTTTCACCGTCTTGGCCAGGCTGGTCTTGAACTCCTGACCTCATGATCCACTCGCCTCAGCCTCCCAAAGTGCTGGGATTACAGGTTATGTGTTTCACGTGTGTCTTGTGGGTGTGTCCTGTGTGGGCTGTCTGCATCTGTGTATGACTCAGCCATGTGTCAGCACATCCCTGTCGATGTGTGTCTGCTGATGTGTTTGTCAGCATGCATGGCTCTGTCTGCAAATGTCTGTCTTGCATGTGTCTTTTTTTTTTTTTTTTTGAGACAGAGTCTCCCTCTGTCACCCAGGCTGGAGTGCAGTAGCATGATCTTG
>NW_016107578.1:556583-557852 GCF_001604975.1 Cebus imitator | reverse complement strand
CCCTCTTTTTATTTCTTTATGTTTTTGAGACAGAGTCTTATTCTGTCACCTAAGCTGGAGTGCAGTGGCATGATCTTGGCTCACTGCAACCTCCACCTCCCAGGTTCAAGCAATTATCCTGCCTCAGCCTCCCAAGTAGCTGGGATTACAGGCCCATGCCACCACACCTGGCTAATTTTTGTATCTTTAGTAGAGACAGGGTTTCACCATGTTGGCCAGGCTGGGCTCAAACTCCTGACCTCAAGTGATCTGCCCACCTCGGCCTTCCAAAGTGTTGGGATTACAGGTGTGAGTCACTGCACCTGACTTGTGTGTGTCTTTGTGTGTCTGTTGTATGTCTCTGGGGGTATCAGCTGTTTCCCTGCATGGGAGGTTGTGGTGAATGTGGCTAATTCCCTGTTGGGGGGGCTGCTGCCTGTATATAAGACTGTGTCTTGGCAGTGCATGGTGTCTCAAACCTGTAATCCCAGCACTTTGGGAGGCTGAGGAGGGCAGATCACAAGGTCAGGAGTTGAAGACCAGCCTGGCCAATATGGTGAAAACCCATCTCTACTAAAAAGATACAAAAATTACCCAGGCATGGTGGGACGTGCCTGTAGTCCCAGCTAGAACAAAAAAGACTGTGTGTCTGTGCGTGTGTATGTGTGTGTGCCCCTCACAACCCAAACGAGCAAACACCTGTCCACCTTCCCAGCTGGCGGAGGGGCACAGGAGGTGGGATTCAGAATCACAGGCTCTTTCTGAGTATCTTTCTGTACTTTATTGTCCCTGCTGTAACAATGCTCATCATTCCTGAAAACGTCTTCTGAGGGGGCCTCGGCCAAGGCTGACTGGAGAAAAGGGGGCCAGTAACCCCTAGCAGGCTCTGCTGCCTGAGGCCTGGGTCTTCCCCCGGGGTCCTTGAATCTGGAGATGGCAGAGAGGAGGCAGGCCAGCTCCTTCCCCGGTCCTCCTAGGATTGCTGCTTCTGCCCATTCTCCCACTGGTGAAACTGAGGCAGAAAAAGCGGCTCAGCAGGGGGAAAGCAAGTTTAACCTTCCTGAATGGGGTCCAGGGACACTCCACATCTGCCACATAGCTTCTTGGGCTGGACATTTTTCCTGGGCACCAGCCAGCAGCTGGAGCAGCGAGTGCCGTATTTCTTGTACCTACGGTTGGGGGACAAGAAACTACCATTTAAGATGCAGTGGGGGCCCAGAAACCACTGCAGGAAACCACCTTTCCCAAGAGGTAGATTTTGTTTTGTTTTGTCTTGTTTTTTTTTTTTTT
>NW_016107578.1:547734-555568 GCF_001604975.1 Cebus imitator | reverse complement strand
GTTCAGGCAATTCTCCTGCCTCAGCCTCCTGAGTAGCTGGGATTACAGGCACGCACCACCATGCCCAGCTAATTTTTTGTATTTTTAGTAGAGACGGGGTTTCACCATGTTGACCAGGATGGCCTCGATCTCTTGACCTCGTGATCCGCCCACCTCGGCCTCCCAAAGTGCTGGGATTACAGGCTTGAGCCACCGCGCCCGGCCGGGAGAGGCATTTTGTGGGGGTCTCTGTCAAGGCCCCACCTGGCTCTGAGCCAGCCCTGGGAGTTGCCAGCTCTAAGCTACAGCAAAAGCCAGGAAGGGAGACAGATGGCAGTGCTCCGCAGAGGAGGAAGCTGGGGGTGGGGGTGACTCAGCCCAAGTGGAGGGGGCGCTGCGACTCCTCCCGGAGGCCTCTAAATGAGGAAGCAAGATGGAGAAGGGGGGGCAGGGAGAAAAGCAGGGAAGGCAGGAAATTGGCCCCCCAAAATATTTATAGCTCTTAGGCTTTCAGGACTCACCCAGGGCCTCCGTGTCTCCTGGGTGGGCTGCGGGGCCCTCAACAGTTTCTGCAGGGGGTTCCTGAGAGCGGCTACTGCAGGGAAGGCTGTGGGGCAAACAAGGTATCAGCATCGGGGGGGGGGGGAGGTCCACAACTTGTCCCTGATAGCCCCTCAAAATGAAGACTTAGTATCAAGGTATCAGGCATCCCCCAAGGAAGCAACTGATATCTGAACAGCCTGGTTTTGCCTCTCATTAGTAATATTATTATTATTGGAGATGGAGGCTTGCTCTGTCGCCAGGCTGGAGTGCAGTGGTGCCATCTCAGCTCACTGCCACCTCCGCCTCCCAGGTTCAAGCAATTCTTGTGCCTTAGCCTCCCAAGTAGCCGGGACTACAGGTGTGCAACACCACACCCGGCTAATTGTTGTATTTTTAGTAGAGATGGGGTTTTGCCATGTTGCCCAGGCTGGTCTCAAACTCCTGACCTCAAGTGATCCGCCCGCCTCAGCCTCCCAAAGTGCTGGAATTACAGGCATGAACCACTGTGCCCAACCTAATTATTATTATTATTTGAAAAACAGTAGGCACAGGACAGCCTGCCAGGTTCCAATTCCAGTTCTCCATGGCCTTGCTGTGTGAGTCTGGACACATTACCTCCCACTCCAAAGAATGCCTCAGTTTCCTTGGCTTCCCAATGGTTTTTTTTTCTTTGAAAAATTTATTGATTGATTTTTAAAAAGAGATGGGAGCCTGGGCAACACAGGAGACCCCAATCTCTACAAACATAAAAAATTAGCCAGGAGTAGTGGTGCAGGGCTCTGTTCTCTGCTCCCAGCTACTTGGGAGGCTGAAGTAGGAGGACGGTTTGGGCCAGGGAGGCCAAGGCTGCAGTGAGCCATGATTGTGCCACCGCACTCTAGCCAGGGTGACAGACTGAGACCCTGTCTCAAAAAAAAAAAAAAAAAAAAAAAAAAAAAAAAAAAAAAAGAAAAAGAAAAAGAAAAGGCCAGGCAGGCATGGTGGCTCACGCCTGTAATCCCAGCACTTTGGGAGGCTGAGCCAAGTGGATCCCTTTAGGTCAAGAGTTCAAGACCAGCCTGGCCAACATGGTGAAACCCTGTCTCTACTAAAAGTACAAAAATTAGCCAGGCTGGTAGCAGGTGCCTGTAATCCCAGCTACTAAGGAGGCTGAGGCAGGAGAATCGCTGGAACCCAGGAGGCAGAAGTTGCAATGCACCGAGACTGTGCCACTGCACTCCACCCTGGGTGACAGAGTACAACTCCATCTCAAAAATTAAAATATTTGAACTTGTTTTGGCAGCATGATTTAAAAAGTCATTTATATATATATATATATATATATATATATATATATATATATTTTAGTGCATAAAAATTTTCTGGGGGTTGTAAATAATGATAATTTTTATAATGATAATCAGTAAATAAAAATTAGAGGCAGTGTCTCGCTATGTTGCCCAGGCTGGGCTCCTACAATCTTCCCACGTTAGCCTCCCACAGTGCTGGGATTACAGGCGTGAGCCACTACGCCCAGCTCCCCAAGGCTTTTTGTTGTTGTTGTTGTTGAGATGGAGTCTTGCTCTGTTGCCCAGGCTGGAGTGCAGTGGTGCTATCTCAGCTCACTGCAGCCTCCACCTCCCAGCTTCAAGCGATTCTCTTGTCTCAGCCTCCCAAGTAGTGGGATTACAGGCACCTGCGACCATGCCAAGCTAATTTTTGTATTTTTAGCAGAGAGGGGATTTCACCGTGTTGGCCAGGCTGGTCTCAAACTCCTGACCCCAGGTGATCCACCCACCTTGGCCTCCCAAAATGCTGGGATTACAGGCGAGCCACTGTGCTCAGCCTCCCAGGGCTTTTGAATCAGCCCATACACATCAAATACTGCCTGTTAACCTCTTTTTGTTTGTTTGTTTTCGTTTTTGTTTTTGAAACGTAGTCTTGCTCTGTCACCCAGGCTAAAGTGCAGTGGCACAATCTTGGCTCACTGCAGCCTCCGCCTTCCAGGTTCAAGCAATTTTCCTGCCTAAGCCTCCCAAGTAGCTGGATTACAGGTGCCCACCACCATGCTCGGCTAATTTTTGTATTTTTAGTAGAGATGGGTTTCACCATGTTGGCCAGGCTGGTCTCGAATTCCTGACCTCATGAGCCAGCAGCCTCAGTCTCCCAAAATGCTGGGATTACAGGCATGAGCCAATGCGCCCCGCCTACCTCTTATTGTCATTACCAACAAACTGTAGCTGTTAGCATTATTGGGAAAAATCAGCGCAGCCGCAGCTGCAGCCTAAGCAGGGCCAGGCCTGCCTGATTCATAGAGACACCGGGTCTCACACTGGGGAAGCGGGGAGTGGGGACAGATGGCTGAGTCAGGAGCGGCAGGCCTGGATCTGGCACTAGCTCAAGGTGTCAACCAGAGACTGGGCCACGTGTAACGCAGGGCACGTGTGAGGGTCCACACTGACGCCAGAAAGCACCCCTGCCTCCCACACTCGTGTTTGCGTTGTTACAGGGAGAAAGGGTGCCCTGGCCTCAGCCAGCCCCTACCTGTAGGAGGGGATGATCAGCAGGCTGGCGTCCGGCTTTATCTGAAACCTCAGAGTTACCCCCTCGAACCCGGGGTCCACTTTCTCGGTGCCCCGGCAGGGGTTCAGCTGCTTCCGGGGCCTTCTCTGGGGTGGGGCAGGGGGAGTACCCGAGGGCTGCAGGCGGTGGCCCTTCTGGCTGATCCGGGTCTGTGTGTCCTTGGAACCCCTGTCCAGCGGCAGGGAGCCCTGAGTCCCCAGAGCCATCAGCTCCCAGCAAGGCCCCAGGACCTGGGTGTCCAGAGCAGGGGATTGATCCAACCCCTCCACTGTCTCTTGGAGGAAGCGCAGAGCGGTGACGGAGTTCTGGCATGCAGGCCAGAGGGACCTGGGGACAAGGGCAGTGGGGTCACTCTTGGGGGACTCCTGGGTTCAGCCGACTAGGGTCCGGTTCTTTGCTAGCTGTGTACTCCTGGGCAGGCTACACACCCCACCTGAGGCTCAATCATTTCTAACTTTGGGTGGAAGGTTTACAAGTTGCAAAGTAATTGCAACTCACCTCGCCTACTGTGGGCCGGCCAGGCACATTCTCAGCCCTCCACATCAATCAGCCCCTCACGGCACCCGTAGATCACCCAGGCAGGGGCCGCCCTGGGTGACCGAGGCAGGGTTTCAAGCCTCTGGCTGCACGATCCAGAAAAAGGTTACTTTTTTTCTTTGTGTTTCTTTTAGAGACTGAGCCTCACTCTGTAGCCCCGGCTGGAGTGCAGGGGCGTGAGCAGGACTCAGTGCAGCCTAGAATTCCTGGGCTCGAGCGATCCTTCCGCCTCAGCCTCCCGAGTAGCTGGGACTTACAGGCATGCGCCACCACGCCGGCAGCCTTGCGATGATAGGATTACGAGTTTTATCATTTTCATTCTTATTGCGTTGCCCTCCATAACCCCTGGATGACTCCTGGGGAGTGCCTACATCAGCCCCAGAGACATGGAATTGCATGGCCTCTGATCCCGGAGATGACCCCAAGCATCTCTGTGGACCAGAACCTCTTTGTAAGTTTCAATAACTATTATAAAATTGCCACTTTTCTATCACCCGAGCAACAAGAGGTCATGACCCCCCGATCACTGGGCCAGGTGGTGAAGGGTCCGGGGAAGGGGTTTGGCCTTACGCACCTCCCACTGGTTCTCCGGCATCCTGGGGTCCTCGGCCTCTCCTGGGAGGAAGATCCTCCCAGCGGCTCCAGGTCCAGACAGGGCGACGCCAGCAGCTTTGCTGCCATTGAGGAGTTCGGTGCTGGTTTGGCCTCCATTGTGCCCCGACCCAGTCCCCTCCCTAATTTCACTTGGCCCCGCCCTTCTGAGCCCACCCGATGAAACCCACCTGGGAGGGGCGGGACCTGCGGGGTGTGGGCGCTCCTGACTGAGGATGTGATGACTTCCAGCTGAGAGCGACCAGCCTTGGCGGCGCCTTTCCTTTTTCTGGCTTCAGGTCATCTGCGCACCCCTGCGTGCCAAAAGCGGCCTGCACCCCACCAAATCCCTCCGCAACTGCGGGGGCGGGGCCTCCCACGCTGGCCCTCCCCCTCGGAAATGGGGGTTCCCAGGCCTCTGCCTCAGATCCCCAGTGGGATCTCAGATCCCAGAGAGAGGAGAGCCGGGGTCTCAGCACAGCAGATGCAGGTGTGTGTTTTTGTTTGTGTGAGACTGAGCCTCACTCTGTCACCCAGGCTGGAGTGCAATGGCCTGATCACTGCTCCACTGCAGCCTAAATCTCCTGGGCTTAAGTGATCCTCCCATCTCAATCTCCTGAGTAGCTGGGAGCACAAGCACTTACCACCACTCCACGCCAATTTTTACTTTTTTATAGAGACAGGGTCTCGCCATGTTGTCCTGGATGGTCTTAAGCTCCTGGCCTCAAGTGATCCTCCCGCCTTGGCCTCCCAAAGTGCTGGGATTACAGGTGTGAGCCATGTGCAGACCCCAGATCTGTCCCCCAAGGACACTCAACATGCTGGGGCCTGTGATACTGATTTATTGCAGCTCCAATCTGAGTCCACTCCTACTCACACCCCAATTCTCAGGGGCTTGGGGAAGGCCACCCAACAAGGTGCCCTGTCCCCACCAGAGCCTGGACATGGGAACCTCTCCCAAGCAGGGGTGCTGTCCTTCTCAGGGGTTTGCACATCTCTCCCGGGCCTGTCTGAGCTCTGGGCGGGGCTGGCATGAGGCTATTCCCTCAGTCTGGGCCCTGGGGCCTTGGCAACGTGGAAAGGTCCAGGCACCCATGTCAGTGCGGCTTGGGGACGTGGCCGTCCACGTAGAAGTTCCTGGTGATCTTGGGCAGGGTGAATTCTGCTCCTTCCAGCTCCCTCGTCAGCACGATCTGGCAGCCCAGCCGTGAGTTCTCCTGGAGGAGGGGGGCCATGTCTAGCATGTCGTCTTCCCTGGGGTGGTGACACGGGCAGTGTTAGCCGGGGGCATGCTGGTTGTGGGGTGGGGCGGGGTGGGGTGGGGGAGGCTGACTGAGCGCCGGAGGCGGTGGTGGGGGAGGCAGCTCCTCTTCCAGGAGCTGGAATCGGGGAGAACAGTGGGGGCTGTCCAGAAGTCCAAGCTGCAGCTCCCAGCCAGGCAGGGCTGCCCTACTCACCTCTCCTCAGGAGGAGGCAGGAGATCCAGGTGGTCTTCACTCACATACACATGGCAGGTGGAGCAAGCCAGGGACGCTTCACAGGCCCCTAGGGGCGGGAAGTGAAGGGGGAGCAGGTGAGTGGCACAGTCAGGAGGGGGGGCCACTCTGTGAAGGGAAGGGCAGAGAGAAGCCCTCTCTTCCCCCACGTGCCTCAAGTCTCCCTCCCGGGCCTGCAGCCCCACAGCTAGCCATTCCCCAGCTTCATATAGGGTTTACAAAGGGACACCCGGGGTGCCCCGTTTCTCAGGGACTCCCCAGGAGGCTGTGATGCAGAACCATTAAGGAGCGTGGACTTGGCTGCCAGGGAGCTGAGAGGGGAGGGCCAGGCAGGCTCCCAGCAGCCTGTGAGCCCTGGCTGTGACCCTATCACTGTGCTAGGCAAATGTGTCCCCACCTCTTGGCTGCTCTTGGAGGATGGACCAGCTGACTCAGCAGTCAGTGTGGTAGGGGAAGGAGTAAGGGATTAGGACTTTTTTTGAGACAGGGTCTCACTCTATTGCCCAGGCTGGGGTGCCTTGGCTCCATCACGGCTTACAGCCTCAATCTCCTGGCTCAAGCAATCCTCCCACCCCAGCCTCCTGAGTAGCTGGGACTACAGGTGCCCATCACACCACCATGCCTGGCTAATTTTTTTTTTTATATGGACTTGCAGTCCATGTTTGTTTAGTTTTTTCGAGATTGAGTTGCGCTCTGTTTGCCAAGGCTGTAATGCAATGGTGCGATCTCGGCTCACTGCAACCTCCTCCTCCCAGGTTCCAACTACTCTCGTGCCTCAGCCTCCCAAGTAGCTGGGATTACAGGCATGTACCACCACAACCAGCTCATTGTGTGTTTTTATTAGAGATAAGATTTCACCATGTTGGCCAGGCTGGTCGCAAACTCCTGACCTCAGGCGATCCACCCATCTCAGCCTCCCAAAGTGTTGAGATTACAGGTGTGAGCCGAGCCACCATGCCCAGCCCTTTTCTTTTTTTTTTTTTTTAAAAGATGAGGTTCACCATGTTGCCCAGGCTTGTCTCAAACTCCTAAGCTCATGCAATCTGCCTGCCTTGGCTTCCCAAAATGCTGGGACTACAGATATATGCCACTGCACCTGGCCAGGAATTAGGGTTGAAAGAGACGGAACCTGAGGTTTTCTGCTGACCACCTGCCCTTGGTCACACCCCCCACATCCTCTGATCATAGAGACCCGTGCCTGGGGATCACGTCCCTCCTGGCCTAAAACCTTCCAAAAGGTTTTCACACCCAGAATCGAATCCAAACTCCTCCACTTAGTCCTTCATCTCCCTCATTCATTCCTTTTCTGTTATACCTTTTAAAGTTTTTTTGTTCTGTTTTGTTGTTGTTGTTGTTGTTGTTGTTGAGACTGTCTCACTGTCACCCAGGCTGGAGTGCAGTGGCGTGATCTCCACTCACTGCAACCTCTACCTCCCGGATTCAAGCTATTATCCTGCGTCAGCCTACCACGTAGCTGGGATTACAGACTCCCACCACCACGACCAGTTAATTTTTGTATTTTTTAGTACAGGCGGGATTTCACCATGTTGGCCAGGCTGGTCTCGAACTCCTGACCTCAGGTGATCTGCCTGCCTTGGCCTCCCCAAAGTGCTGGGATTACAGGCATGAGCCATTGCACCTGGCCTCGTTTTGCTTTTTCTGTTTTCCTGCTTTGCATGAACTGTACAATTCACTCCTTGATGCAATTGGAACCCCCCAAGCTCACCCCCACCACAGGGCCTTTGCACTGACTGTATCCCTGGCCTGGAGTACCTTCCTTTCTACTTTTTGTTTCTGTTTTTTTTTTTTGGACATTTTTGAGAGGGAGTCATGCTCTGTCACCCAGGTTGGAGTGCAGTGGCGTGATGTCAGCTCACCGCGACCTTCACCTTCCGGGTTCAAGCAATTCTCCTGCCTCAGCCTCCTGAGTAGCTAGGATTACAGGCGCCCACCACCCTGCCTGGCTGATTGTTTTGTGTTTTTAGTAGAGACACGGTTTCACCATGTTGTCCAGGCTGCTCTTGAGCTCCTGACTTTACACGATCTGCCTACCTCAGCTTTTCAAAGTGCTGGGCTTACAGGTTTTGATCCTGGCCTGTTTCAGTTCTTTTTTTTTTTTTTTTTTT
>NW_016107578.1:524928-547449 GCF_001604975.1 Cebus imitator | reverse complement strand
CCGCCTCGGCCTCCCGAAGTGCTGGGATTACAGGCTTGAGCCACCGCGCCCGGCCAGTTCTTTTTTACTCTTTCTTTTTTCCTTGGCTGGACCCTTCTTGTCTTCAGGGACTCCACTCACCTGTCCCCCGATTCCCACATCTCCCGTGTCTTGTCCCTCTCCCTTTTACTTTCTGCATTTATCAGTCAGAAGTAACCATCTTCTTCTCTGGCTTGACCTGCTCCCCATCAACCTGTCCTTCTCCGTCTGCACTCAGCCTGGCGTGTTACAGATGCGCAAGGAACATGTGTCAGGCTGGGTGCCTGTCATTCCAGCACTTTGGGAGGCTCGGACGGATGGATCGCTTGAGCCCAGGAACTTGAGATCAGCCTGGGCCGTATACTGAAAGTCCATCTCTACGAAAAATACAAAATAATTAGCATCTTGCGAATGCCAGGCGTTGTGGTATGCACCTGCAGTCCCAGCTATGTGGCAGAGCCCGGGAAGGTCGAGGCTGCAGTGAGCCATGTTTATACCACTGCACCCCAGCCCAGGCAGCACAGGGACCCTGTCTCAAAAAACAGCAACAAAAAGCAGCATTGATCAGCTGGGCGTGGTGGCTCATGACTATAATTCCAGCACTTTGGGAGGCTGAGACGGGAAGATCACACTTGAGGTCAGGAGTTCGAGGGCAGGAGCTCAAGACCAGCCTGGGCAACACAGGGAGGTCCTGTCTCTACAGAAAAATTAGCTGGTCATGGTGGTGCATGCCTGTGGTCCCAGCTACTTGGGAGGCTGAGGCAGCAGGATTGCTTGAGCCTGGGAGTTCTAGGCTGTAAGTCATGATTGCGCCGCTGCACTCCAGTCTGGGAAATAAAGGGAGACCTTAAATAAAAAAATCACGTACTCAGAAAAAAAGAAGAAAAAGAAAAAACACTTGTCCTCAGTCCACAGGAAGATGTTAAACTAAGAATTTTCCTCCCCTTTCTAGACTTGTCAGACAATGAGGGCGGATCTGGACGGCAGCCTCCTGACCTGGCATCGCCTCCCTGTTTGCTTCAACTGTCACCGCTAGGACTCTGTGACTAATCTGCCCCTTCTCTATCGCTTGGAGAGAAACTGTCTGGACCTTGAAACTCCAGTCAGTCCCTGCATGTCTCGTCAGCCCCGTTACCCACCTCGTTAGCAACCTCATCACATGAGACTGAGATAATCTAATCTAGTAATTCCAACCACTCGCTCACTTCACACTGACTTCATGCCAGCTACTAAAAACTACTAAACACCGTTCAATCTTCACAGCAACCCAGTGAGATCGGAATTAAATTATCCAATTGTATAGACGAGGAAACAGAGGCCCAAAGAAGCTAAGTCCCTTTCTCAGGGTTATGTATCTGGTAAGAGGCAAACTTTGAACACAAGCCACTTACCATTTTTTTTTTTTTTTTTTTTTTTTTAAGACAGAGTCTCACTCTGTCAGCCAGGCTGGAGTTCAGTGGTGCAATCTCGGCTCACTGCAACCTCTGCTTTCCCAGCCCAAGTGATTGTCCTGCTTCAGCCTCCCGAGCTGCAATTACAGGCGTGCACCACTATGCCCAGCTAAGTATTTTTAGTAGAGACAGATTTCACCATTTTGACCAGCCTGGTCTTGGCCTCAGGTGATCTGAGCATCCCACCTCCCAAAGTGCTGGAATTATAGGCATGAGTAATTCATGCCTGGGCAGGCCATTTACCTCCAAAACTCACATTCTGGCCAGGCACCGTGGTTCATGCCTGTAATCCCAACACTTTGGGAGGCTCAGGCAGGCAGATTACCTGAGGTCAGGAGTTGGAGTTTGAGACCTGCCTAGCCAACATGGCAAAACCCTGTCTCTATTAAAACTACAAAAAAAATTAGCCAGGTGTGGTGGCGGGCGCCTGCAATCCCAGCTACTCGGAAGGCTAAGGCAGGAGAATCACTTGAACCCAGGAGGTGGAGGTTGCAGTGAGCCAAGATTATGCCACTGCACTCCAGTCTGGGGGACAGAGCAAGACTCTGTCTCAAATCAATCAATCAATCAATCAATCAATCAATCTCACATTCCAATCTCTGTCCTAGACTGCAGGCCACTAGACTCCAGAACAGAACTTTAGGTAGGCCTTTCATAACCCCTCCCAACATATCTTCCCCTTTAATGATAAGATAAAGGTCCCTGGTATATTCACCCTAAAAGCAAACCCTGTATATTTTCTTCCAGACAACCCTTCCCAAGTTGCTCATGACATAATTATATATTTACCTGTGGGATTTTTGTCCCTATTAGGGTTTCAATATATGGCCCAGGCTGATCTCAAGTTCCTGGCTCAAGCGATCCATCTGTCTGGGCCTCCCAAAGTGCTGGGATGACAGGCACCCAGCCTGACACATGTTCCTTGCGCATCTGTAACACGCCAGGCTGAGTGCAGACGGAGAAGGGCAGGTTGATGGGGAGCAGGTCAAGCCAGAGAGGAAGACGGTTACTTCTGACTGATAAATGCAGAAACTAAAAGGGAGAGGGACAAGACACGGGAGATGTGGGAATCGGGGGACAGGTGAGTGGAGTCCCTGAAGACAAGAAGGGTCCAGCCAAGGAAAAAAGAAAGAGTAAAAAAGAACTGAAACAGGCCAGGATCAAAACCTGTAAGCCCAGCACTTTGAAAAGCTGAGGTAGGCAGATCGTGTAAAGTCAGGAGTTCAAGAGCAGCCTGGACAACATGGTGAAACCGTGTCTCTACTAAAAACACAAAACAATCAGCCAGGCAGGGTGGTGGGCGCCTGTAATCCTAGCTACTCAGGAGGCTGAGGCAGGAGAATTGCTTGAACCCGGAAGGTGAAGGTCGCGGTGAGCTGACATCACGCCACTGCACTCCAACCTGGGTGACAGAGCATGACTCCCTCTCAAAAATGTCCAAAAAAAAAAAACAGAAACAAAAAGTAGAAAGGAAGGTACTCCAGGCCAGGGATACAGTCAGTGCAAAGGCCCTGTGGTGGGGGTGAGCTTGGGGGGTTCCAATTGCATCAAGGAGTGAATTGTACAGTTCATGCAAAGCAGGAAAACAGAAAAAGCAAAACGAGGCCAGGTGCAATGGCTCATGCCTGTAATCCCAGCACTTTGGGGAGGCCAAGGCAGGCAGATCACCTGAGGTCAGGAGTTCGAGACCAGCCTGGCCAACATGGTGAAATCCCGCCTGTACTAAAAAATACAAAAATTAACTGGTCGTGGTGGTGGGAGTCTGTAATCCCAGCTACGTGGTAGGCTGAGGCAGGATAATCGCTTGAATCCGGGAGGTAGAGGTTGCAGTGAGTGGAGATCACGCCACTGCACTCCAGCCTGGGTGACAGTGAGACAGTCTCAACAACAACAACAACAACAACAACAAAACAGAACAAAAAAACTTTAAAAGGTATAACAGAAAAGGAATGAATGAGGGAGATGAAGGACTAAGTGGAGGAGTTTGGATTCGATTCTGGGTGTGAAAACCTTTTGGAAGGTTTTAGGCCAGGAGGGACGTGATCCCCAGGCACGGGTCTCTATGATCAGAGGATGTGGGGGGTGTGACCAAGGGCAGGTGGTCAGCAGAAAACCTCAGGTTCCGTCTCTTTCAACCCTAATTCCTGGCCAGGTGCAGTGGCATATACCTGTAGTCCCAGCATTTTGGGAAGCCAAGGCAGGCAGATTGCATGAGATGACAGAGGCCTTATTTGTTTTGTATATTGCTGCCTGACGCCAAGTAGGTATTCATAGAAAGGCAGCACAGATTAGTGGCTAAAATGGGCAGGTGAATCTTGTATTGTCACTCACTTGACCTTAGATCAGGTCTACTTAACCTGGGGTTTGGTTTCCTCATCTATAATATGGAATAACAGTCTCTACTATACTGAATAAAGTTGTCATGAAGATTCAATCAGTGAATATGCATTAACATGCTTAAAGAAACACATATATATATTTTTTGAGACAGTCTCGCTCTGTCATCTAGCCTGGAGTGCAGTGGTGCCATCTTGGCTCACTGCAATGTCCGCCTCTCAAGTTCAAGTGATTCTCAACTCTCAGCCTCCTGAGTAGCTGGGATTATATGCATGTGACACCACACCCAGCTAATTTTTGTGTTTTTCGTAGAGACAGTGTTTCGCCATGTTGGCCGGACTGGTCTCAAACTCCTGTCCTCAAGTGATTCACCTGCCTTGGCCTCCCAAAGTATTGGGATTACAGGCATGAGCCACTGTGCCTGGACAATAAATTTTTATTATGATTTTTCTCTCAACGAATGATCAAACACCTGTTACATCCTAACAGGCTACAGATAAGCATGAACAAGAACATGGGTCTCCGGTCTCACTAGGGGACAGATGACAAAGAAGGAAAGAAAACAGCCTGGAATTGTGGCTTGTGCCGGTAATCCCAACTACTTGGGAGGATTGCTTGAACCCAGGAGTTCAAGGCTGCAGTAAGCCTTGGTGACACAGCAAGGCTCTGACTCTCTCTCTCTTTTTTTGAAGACAGAGTCTCACTCTGTTGCCAGGCTGGAATGCAGCGGCGCAATCTTGGCTCACTGCAACCTTCACCCTCCAAGTTCAAATGATTCTCCTGCTTCCGCCTCCCGAAGGCTCTGTCTCTTAAAAAGAGAAAAAAAAAAAATTGGCTGCGTGAGGTGGCTCACACCTGTAATGCAACACGTTGGGCAGCTGAGGTGGGCAGGTCAAGAGATTGAGACCATCCTGCCCAATGTGGTGACACCTCGTCTCTCTTTTTTTTTGAGACAGAGTCTTGCTCTGTTGCCAGGCTGGAGTGCAGTAGCTCAATCTCGGCTCACTGCAACCTCTGCCTCCTGGGTTCAAGCAATTCTTCTGCCTCAGCCTGCCGAGTAGCTGGGACTACAGGTGCGTGTCACCATGCCCAGCTAATTTTTGTATTTTTAGTAGAGATGGGGTTACATCACGTTGGCCAGGATGGTCTTGATCTTTTGACCTCGTGATCCGCCTGCCTTGGCCTCCCAAAGTGTTGGGATTACAGGCGTGAGCCAGCGCGCCCAGCCAACTCCTCATCTCTACTGAAAATACAAAAATTAGCTGGGCGTAGTGGTGTGTGGTATAGTCCCAGCTACTTGGGAGGCTGAGACAGGAGAATTGCTTGAACCCAAGAGGCGTAGGTTGTAGTGAGCCGAGATGGCGCCACTGCACGCCAGCCTGGGTGACAGAGCAGGAATCCATCTCAAAAAAAAAAAAAGTGAGAGGTGCCATATATCATATCGCACTGATAAGATAGAGTGACTAGGGGGGTATGGGTACTTCAACTGGGCTGAGTGGAATGGGATTGTTAGGGACATGGCATTTACACTGAGGTCTAAAGGATGAGAAAGAGCCAGAATGTTTGCTGGGAAAGCACTTCAGACAGAAGGAACAGCAAATGCAAAGGCCCTGAGGCAGGAATGAGCTTGGCTGTTTGAACTATAAGAAAGCCAGTGTGGGCCAGGTGCGGTAGCTCACGCCTGTAATCCCAGCACTTTGGGAGTCCAAGGTGGGTGGACCACCTGTCAGGAGTTTCAGACCAGCCTGGCCAACATGGTGAAACCCCGTCTCTACTAAAAGTACAAAAATTAGTGGGGTTTGGTGGTGGGTGCCTGTAATCCCAGCTACTCGGGAGGCTGAGGCAGGAGAATCGCTTAACCTGGGAGGTGGAGGTTGCAGTGAGCTGAGGTGCTGTGAGCCATTACACTCCAGCCTGGGCAACAAGAGTGAAACTCCATCTCAAAACAACAAAAAAACAACAACAAAAAGAAAGTCAATGTAGCTAGAATACAGGGAGGCAGGAGCAAGAGAACACGAATTCTAGGGGGGTGTCCTAGTGACCGCTAATAAATGCTTAATAAATAAGAGCTGGGCTACTCACGAGGCTGAGGCAGGAGAATCGCTTGAACTCCTGGAGCCTCTGCTGTCACCCCCTTGTTGAAGATGAATTCTTGAAATCTGCCTGCCTGCCCTAGGCCAGAGCCCTGGAGCTGGCCTCCTTTCAGCCCAGTGCCAGAAACCAGCACTCCATGCAGAGGCGGAGGCTGCAGTGAGCTCAGATCGCACCATTGCACTCCAGCCTGGGCGAAAGAGCAAGACTCCATCTCAAATAAATAAATAAGATGGGCAACGGATGAGGCCGCAGTGAGAGGTTTGGATTTTAGTCCGTATTTGGTCGGAAAAGCCATGAAGAGACACACCTGATTTGTGTTTTTTTTGGACAAATGGATAAAGACCTCCTTAATTCTCCGTGCCCGGTTCCTACCTTCCAGGTCCACGCCGTGGCGCTGGGCGAGGTGGAGAACATTGTCCCCGACTCTGCCGCTCACTGGGATTCGCTGGCCTGAGCGGTCTACGAACACCACGTTCACCCTGGGGACAGATGGAGGTGCAAATGCCGAACTGGATGATGGGCTCAGGACCCGGGTAGAATCTAGAATTAGGAAGTCGGGGTTGAGGCTTGACAGACAGGGACTGAACAGGGCGAAGCAGAAGGGGGACCTCGAGATAAAGCTACAGGGCAAGATGGGGACTGGAGGAGTTTCGTGGAATGAGGAATGAGGGACTTGGCCCCCTGCACTCACACGTCCCCGGGCCGCTCGGGGCCACCCGCCTCTTCTCCCGCTGGGCGCGAGCCTGGAAAACACGGTTGGGTGAGCGGCTGCACCGAGCCCCGCCCCGCCGGCATCTGATAGGTTAATGCCGCCCGCTCTGGGCGCCCCAAGTACCTGTCGTCTGAAACTTTCTGGTTATTGCCGGCGCCACCGCATCCCCGGACCCCGAAGTGCCCCCAGGTCTATTCCACCAGGTGCCTCTGGCAGCCTGCAGAAACCTGGCTTTCACGCCGCCCCGGGCCATGGAGGCGGCCATGACATGCGTCACGTGACCCGGCGACTGAGCATGCGCCCTCGGGGACACGCGAGCGAAGGGTTCCTAATTACCAGAATATAAGCGCAGATGTTTGCTTAATGCCTGTAGTCACCACAAGGGAAGAGCAGCACGTGATCCAATGCAGGTAGTCCTGCGGGGCCATCCCAAACCTCCCACTCAAACCCAGTTTGTTCCAAGAACCAGCCAGCTTTGATTTCTTTAAAACCATTTACTTACAAACTTTAATTCAGCAAAGGTCCATGTGGGGAGATTGGGGTTGAGGGGGAAAAATCCCCGTGGAGTGGATGTGGGTCCCCAGAGTCAGGGGAGGGAAGCTGGTGGCCCAGTTGGCCTGCGGCAGGGCCCAGGGTCACCTCAGGTCGACAGGTCCTGCTAGTGGACAGGCCCAGAGCTTATCTGCATGGAGTGCTGGTTTCTGGCACTGGGCTGAAAGGAGGCCAGTTCCAGGGCTCTGGCCTGGGGCAGGCAGGCAGATTTCAAGAATTCATCTTCAACAAGGGGGTCACAGCAGAGGCTCCGGGAGATGGGTACAATGCCCGACTCCCACAGACAAACGTCAGGGGGACTGGCAGAGAAAGCCCATCTCTGCTCCAAGTCCCAGGCAGGAAGGGGTGATGGGGCTGGTTCACCAAGATGAAGGCTTTGGCCTTCTACTGTCCCCTGGGTGGAGATTCTGGGTAGAGTGGCCCGATACCTAGGCCAGGGCTGTTTGGTCCATAGTCAAGCTCCCAGAGCTCCACAACTGTGGCTCTGGCCAGCAGGGCCTGGGGCCCAGCTTTTAAGGCATCAGAAAGGGAGGGGATTTCGGCAGGGACCCCAGGGCTGGGGTACAGGCCAGATGGGCAGGCAGGGACAGGAGACAGCATGCCTGCAGCAGATGTGGGAAAAAGAGCTGTTTCGAACCGTAAAGTGTGGAATGGTGGCCTGGACAGGCCGGACCTTGAAAGAATCAGAGCTGGGGGTTGTCTTGGGTGGTCTGAAGAATAAAAATTAGAAAAGGAAACAGAAGTCAGCTGTCAAAGTTAAAAAAAGGAGACAGTCTCTGTATCCTCACAGGAGGTGAGGGAAACCTCCAAGGCACTCGAAAGGCCAAAATTACAGGAGCAATGGAGGCAGGAGGGCTCCGGAGAGACGGGCACAGCAGAGGAGATGAGGGGAGGGGAGAGCAGGCCGGGGCCCCTCTCTCTTAAGGCTGCAGGGTTTCGGCGTGGGAGCAGGCCAGAGGCACAGTGAAGCCTCCAGACTCCCCCATACCCCTTGGGCTCCTGGGGCTCCGGCTGGTTGGTCAGTAAAGTCTTTCAGAGATTTTTCTATTACCGAAAGAGAGAAGATGGTTTAAAAAAACACAAAACAAAACACCAGAAAACCCAAAAGCGATTTGGTGCAGGCCTTTGAGTTATCTCTGGCACCAGCCACTTAGAAAATCCTCTTCCGCTTCAGGTAGGAGTCTGCGTAGTGGCCACCGAGGCCCTGGGAGTGCTGACCCACGTAGCTGCCTTCTGGGCTGGGCTCGGGGGAGGGCAGCAGGTGGGCAAAGCTGCGTTTCTGGCCACCCAGTGGGGTCTGGAGACAGAGGGCAGGGCAGGGCGGGTCAGGGGCCACTGAGTGGCTGGGGCTCCCCAGCCCTGCATGTCCCCACCCCCTGCCCGTACCTTCAGCAGGTGGCTATGACCATTAGGCCCAGGGCCGAGGCCCAGGAGCCCTTCTCCGGAGCCCATCGGGGAAGAGCCGATTGCCTGGGAGAAATGGAGAGAGGAGGGACAGGTTACTCCCTGGGGGCCAGAGGAAGCAACCCTCTGCCCAAGGAAAAGCGAGGGGTTCGAGGGGTTTCAGGTTCAAATTTTGCTTCTGCTACTTTCTAGCTATGAGACCTGGGGCTGATTGCTCCATTTTATCTGAGCCTGTTTTCTCATCTGTCAAATGGGGCCAATAGCACCCACAGCCCGGGCTGTAGAGGGAGGAAGTACCAGAAAGCCTGGAAGGCTGGCAGTGCTGGGTGCTTGACGCACAGGGGTGGATGGAGGACGACAGGCTGTTTCTACTCTACCCTGAGCAAGACTGACCCCTGCCACCACCCCAGCTTTGGCCTGGGCACTGAGGGTCACAGAGCCCCGGTAGCAGGCGCCCCCGTATCTTGGCTGTCCCAGGGGGCCCTGCTCAGCCAGAGAGGCTCCTCACCTTGCTGAGGTGGCTCTGTTTGAGGCCAGCCTGCAGGCCGCTGGTGAAGTAGGAAGTGGGCGAGCCTGAATAGAAGTGAGACAGGGGCCCCCCGCCACTCCCACCACTGCTCCGTTCGCTGAAGCCACTGGGCGGGGGGGACATCTGCAGAAGAAGGGTTGGTGGGGTGAAGCAGACAACTGTAGGACCCAGCCTTTTGCACAAGATCCTCCCAAATGATTCTGGGCTCTGCAAAGACTAGCTTTGGCTAATAGGAGTGAAGAGAGCTGGCACGTGGGTGCCTGCCTTCTCTTCCTCCTCCAGGAACCTGGGGATCAACACTGCACGAATGGGCACAGAGACACCGTGCAGCCTATGGATGCCAAATATGTGAGGCCACGTAGCTCACTGAGGCCCAAGAGAGTGGAGGGGACCACCCACTGTCCTGCAGAGTAGCAAGAAGTAATGCAATGCTTGGCATGGCTGGTGGCTCATGCCTGTGATCCTAGGAGGTCCAGACCAGCCTGGGCAACATAGGGAGACTTCATCTCCACAAGAAGTACAAAAATTATTCATCACGGTGGTGAGTCTCTATGGCCCCAGCTACTCAGGAGGCTGAGGTGAGAGGATCGCTTGAGAGGAGTTTGAGGCTACAGTCAGCTATGATGGAGCCACTGCACTCCAGTCTGGGCAACACAGTGAGATCCTGTCTCAAAATAACCCACAAAGAACATACAAAATACAAGGTCTGCTATTCTAGGCTACTAAGTCATGGCACAGCTGGCTTGTCATGCAGTAAAAGCTGATTGCTACATAAGCCATACCAGGATGGCCTTTACCTTGTGTCGACTGGGTCCATGAGGCCCAAGGGCTGGTTCCCGTGGGTGGGAGAAGAGCCGCCGAGGTCCCATGTCCTGAATGAAAGTGGGAGAAGCACATTGGGTTGGGGTATGTCCCAGCCTCACCCTGGCTGAACTCCATGCAGATCTGTCAGGGAGATACCACTCTGGGACTAGGAGGGGGCAAATTTGGGGCTGGATACAGCTCGGCTCCAGCCAGGGATGGCTGCTGTACAGGGGTGTACCCCCCATGGGCCTAGGTGTTTGGAGTTTTCCAGGCAAGCTGGGAATTCGAGCTGCGTGGATTCTTGTGGTTTTCTTGTGTTGGCATTAATTTTGGTTATTTGTTTGAAACTCAGCAGGAACCAAACATAACCCAGGTGACATGTGGGTGGCCAGTTTGCAATTCCTTCTGTGAAGGAGGTTGGCATCATAGAAGGACCAAATCCCCAGGGGTACAGACAGGAATCAAAGGTGGGAGAGAGGGAAAGAAAGGGCAAGCCCTATATCTGGAGAGAGACAGTATGGTCTCTCAGGAGAGAAAGGTTGACAGAGACACAGGATACAGATAGACTGAGATGAAAGATCCTCCAGGTCTTGGGAATGGACAGACAGGCAGATGGACAGGAAGCAAGGGCTGATGTGCAGAAACAGGAAACTAAGAGCATAAGGCCAGGCATAGTGGCTCTTGCCTGTAATCCCAGCACTTTGGGAGGCTGAGGCAGGCAGCTCACTTGAGGTCAGTAGTTTGAGACCAGCCTGGACAACACAGTGAGATTCCATCTCTACCAAAAATTTAAAAATTAGCTGGGCATGGTGGCACATGCCTGTGGTCCCAGCTCCTTGGGAGGTTGAGGTGCAAGGACTCCTTGAGCCCAGGAGGTTGAGACTGCAGAGGCTGCAGTGAGCTATGATCGCACCACTCCCCTTCAGCCCAAGCAACAGAGGGAGACCCTGTCTCTAAAAAGAAAAAAGACCATATCCGGCACGTTCCCTGCTGCCTCTCTAGCATGCGGCCTAGCCCAGTCATAGAGAAATATCAATTTGGAAAATGATTTGGCCTCAGGGGACAGAGAACCACAGCCAGGCACTCACCGAGGGGTAGTCGAAGCCGTAGCTGTCAGAGAGCCCTGGTTCGGGGGGCAGGCGGGTGCTGCTGAGGGGGCTGAGCAGGCGGGACTTGAACTGGAAGGCTTTGCTGCTGCTGCTGCCACCTCCAGGGGCTGGGGGGTTAGGTGGAGGGCCCTCAGCTGGGTGGCGGCTTCTCCCGGCGCCTCCCCAGCCCCGGACCTCCTTACCCGCCAGGTTGCTGGCCGGGAGCAGGCTGTGTAGGTTCAGGTAGGGATTCAGGGGAATCCGGTAGTCCTTGGGGGGCTCCCCCAGCAGTGAGACCTGCAGCGGGAGGGCTGGATTCGAGAAGGCCCCCAGGAGAGGGGACCCTGTGGAACAGAAGGCTTGTGTGGTGCCGCGCGCGGGGCAGGGCCTTACCCCAGGGGGCGTCGGCAGAGACCCACTGTCTTTCTGGAGGCCTCTGAGGCCAGAGCCTCGGAGCCCCACAGGGGCAGGGGGAGGAGTGAGCCGGGCCGCTGGGGGACCCAGGCCCAGGGACTCCCGGTCACCCCCAGCAGGGCCAAGCACGGATGGCAGCAGGGGTGGTGGCTTCCCTCGCCGGGGTGGCAGCTCCGGGGGCAGACCCCCTCCTAGGGAGGGAAGGAGGATTTCAGGGGCCCAGGCACACAGGACCCCACTCCCTAGGGCTCTCCAGCTCCCACCTGGACCAGGGCCCAGTGCTCAAGGGACAAATCCATGCTGGCCACTGAACAGAGCTCATGCCTGGGCCTGGGGTAGGGGACAACCAACTGATGGGACCAGGGCACTGGGACCCACAGAGGTTGGGTCACTCGCCCAAGGCCACATAGCAGGGAAGGAAGGGGAAGGGCATAGGGGACACTGTGGGCGGGGTCTGCATTACCTGCAGGCAGCTCCCCAAGGAGGGGGTTGGCCGGCTGGGCCCCAGGTTGGAGGGCGCCCAGGGGTGAGTCTCCCAGGATGCCGGGCTTCTAGGGACAGAATACAGACAGCTGCAGATGGGGGTGGGGTGGCTCAGGGAAGCAGACAGGTGTGGCCCAGAGTCTTGGCAGACACACCCGGACTCCAGGGCACAACCAGTCCTGGGCAGACAGGCATGGGGTTCCCCACTGCTCACCACCCTCCACCCCCATCACTCATCCCATCAGCCATGGTGACTGAGGGTCTCCTGAGCATCCGCCCCAGTACACTGGCTGATGATCACAGCACAGTATCAACTGCAGCCATATGGAGTGGGACAGCCACACAGGATTTCAGCCACTTTTAGTCACAGAAGACCAGACCCACAAGCTCATATACTGTCAGTTACCACCAGACACAGACATACCGATGCTACTGACTTATAGAATCCAGACACCAGACAAGGCGGAGCATGAGTGTATGTTTGTGAATCTGTGTGTCTGTGTGTGTAGATCGGTGTCTTTGTTTCTATGTGTCTGTGAATCTGTCTCATGTCTCTGTGTCTTCGTCTACATGTCTTTGTCTCACATCTTTGTGTGTCTATGTCTCTGTGTATGTATAGCATCTTTATGACTCTGTGTATACCTGTGTTTATGTGTGACTTGTGTGTGTGTGTGTGTGTGTGTGTGTGTGTGTGTTTGCATGCGTGCGCACTGAGGGGGTGGACCTGGAGTTTCTTCTCCAGGTGGCTCTTCCACAAGGGAGTTTCCGAGCAGTCTATTTACAACCTGGTGCCCTAAAGCGGTGCTCCCGACCCACACCCAGTTACAGGCTGTAAATGGGCATGTCCAGGTCCCCTGACCCCACCCCAGGCACCAAGGCCAGGGGCCCTCTCCAGAATGGAGGGAAAGAAGGCAAACCCTGTCATGAGTGATTGCCGGAGGGTTTGGAGATGTGGGTGGGAAAGGCAGGGGCTGAGGGGAGTCAGCCTCATCCTGGTTCTGGGCCCCCAGGCCACAGCCAGAGGTCCCCCCAAACTCCACTGATGACGCCAGCTGTGTTGCAGATTGTGAGGGGCTGTGGAGCAATGGGTGAGGGGGACACGTGTGTTACCTTCTGGCTCTGGGTCTGCAGGGCGAGTTGCAACAGTGCTGTGGACAGGGCTGGTCCACTGAGCAGCGGCATGGCTGGGGGGGCACCCAGGAGGCCTAGAGGGAGACACAGGGGCATGGGCAGGGGTGCCCATGTCCTCCCTCCTGCCTTATGACACACAGCCCTGATGAACCCACTGATGGGGCAGGAAACTGACGCTCTGAGGCATGGGTGGGGTGGGCAGTGGACTTGCCCAAAGGGCCTAGAACGGGTAGTGGCTACTCCAGTAAAGGGTGGCCCCCTCTTGCCAGCACCCACCTCACTGCAGGCCGCTGTGTGGCCCTGGTCCTGGCCTCCAGCTGTGGACAGCAGCAGCTCCCCCCACGACTCCATTCTCCCCCTCAGCCCTACTCCTGGGGCTCCAGTCACTGGGGCCGAGACAAGCAGTTTTGGGGAGTGCCGGGGACAGGGCTGAAGCCTGTGTTCAGCACACTGGGCCCCTGCCCAGCCCTGACTTACCCTGCTTCCCCCCCGTGCTGCTGTGGAGCAGAGGGTTGAGCAGCAGCTGGAGGGAGGCGGACGGGCCCAGGTTGTTGAGCAGCTGCAGGATGTTGGGCTCGGGGAGGAGCCCCTTCCCCCGATTGAGGGCCTGCGGGAAGGGGCAGAACCAGCTCAGCGTGCCGCTGGGGCCCTCACATTCCCACAGGGTGTCCATCCCCACTGCCACCCCACCCACACACGCTTACCGTGGCCTGGGCAGCGATGAGCGCGGCCAGCATGCTGCGGCCGGGGGGCCCCGGGGCGCAGAAGGAGACTCGAAGGTGGCTGCCCCCCAGGGCCAGGCCGTCCGCCCCCTGCTGCGCCTCCTCTGCCATCTCAGCTGTTTCATACTCCAGCACCGCGAAGCCCTTCAGCTGCCCATCCTGGCCGCATGCCAGCTGCAGGGGGAAGGCAGACGGTCATGAGCACCTAGGAAGCAGTGACTGTACCATCCCAGGAAGTGACAACTGTAATGAGATGTGGGGGGGTGAACTCCACACCAGGCTCTGTCCTGTCCCTCGTTCCTGCATCAGCTCATCTGATCTTCCCAACAACCCTGGGAGGCTGCATCATACCCATTTCTCAGAGAAGGCGAATGAGGCACAGAGAGGTCAGCGCACCCAAGGCCACGCAGCTGGACGGAGGGCAGGGCCGGGAGCTGCCTCACCACCAAAGACGAGGCCACAGAGGGACTTGGGACTTCAGGGTACACCAAGGTGCAAAGTGCGGGAAGAGGCACGTGGCTTCGGGGTGCCGCCCGACAACCAGCCTCAGGCCAAGGGCACTGTAGCTGGGGCTGGGAGGGGAGAAGCCCAGCCTGTAGCTGAAGCAGGTGGCTTCCAGGCTTGGGTTCCAGGCTGTCTGTAATCCCTGCACTTTGGGAGGCCAAAGTGGGCAGGTCATTTGAGGTCAGAGTTCAAGACCAGCCTGACCAAGGTGGCAAAACCCCATCTCTACTAAAAATAAAAAGTTAGCCGGGTGTGGTGGGGCATGCCTGTAATCCCAGCTTCTTGGGAGGCCAAGGCAGGAGAATCACTTAAACTCAGGAGGCGGCGGTTGCAGCAAGCCGAGATCATACCGCTGCACTCCAGCCTGGGCGACAGAATGAGACTCCATGTCAAAAAAAAAAAAAGAAAAAAGGCAGGCACTGTCAGCACTCCTACTTTGTAGGAGAGAAAACTGGGGCTCAGAGACGGATAGACCCTTGTCCAGGCCACAGTTTAGAGCTGGGATCAGACAAGGCCAAACTGACAGCCTTCATGGGACCGGCCACATCAGGGTGGTGGTGATGGCTGTCCCAAGAAACAGTACTACAGCTGGATGAGGTGGTGCCGGGCTACAGATCCAGCTGGGGCGGAAGTATTGCTTAAGCCCAGGAATTCAGGGTTATAGTGAGCTATGATTGAGCCACTACACTCCAAGGACAGAGTAAGACCCTGTTGCTTAAAAAAAAAAAAAAAAAAAAGGCCAGGCGCAGTGACTCATGCCTCTAATCCCAGCATTTTGGGAGGCCAAGGCGGGTGAATTAGGAGGTCAGGCGATTGAGACCATCCTGACCAGTACAGTGAAACCCCGTCTCTACTAAAAATACAAAAAATTAGCTGGGTGTGGTGGCATGTGCCTGTAGTCCCAGCTACTCCAGAGGCTGAGGCAGGGTAATCACTTGAATCCGGGAGGCAGAGGTTGCAGAGCCAAGATCGAGCCACTGCACTCCAGTGTGGGCGACAGAGTAAGACTCTGTCTCCAAAAAAAAAAAAAAAGAAATAATCAGCAAGGGGTAGAGAAGGAAGGGCTCTCTTTTTTTTTTTCTCTTCTAGGACATCCATGAGGTGAAAGGGCTCTCGTTCCAGACAGTAGCCAAGAAGGTAGCAATACTATGGGAAACAGTTGGGCCTGGGCCCCCACACATGCCAACTGCCAGGGCAGGGAAGGTATAGGTAGCACCCCTTTACCTCTGCCCATGCTCTGTGCCAAGGTCTAGGCATGGATCTCCCATAATCATACCCATTTTTTTTTTTTTGAGACAAAGTTTAGCACTGTCACCCAAGCTGGAGTGCAGTGATGCAAAGGACTCGCTGTCACCAACAGCTCCTGGGTTCAAGTGATTCTTGTGCCTCAGCCTCTTCGTAGCTGGGATTACAGGCATACACCACCATACCTGGCTGCTTTTTTTTTTTTTTTTGTATTTTTAGTAGAGATGAGGTTCATGTTAGCCAGGCTGGTCTCGAACTTTTTGACCACGACACCCTGCTGTTTTTCTTGTTGTTAATTTATTTTTTTTTTTGGACAGGGTTTCACCATGTTGGTCAGGCTGGCCTCAAACTCCTGATCTCAGGTGATTTACCCGCCTTGGCCTCCCAAAGTGCTGGGATTATAGGTGTGAGCCACCACTCCTGGCCTTTTTTTCTTTTCTTGAGACGGAGTCTCACTCTGTCTCCCAAGCTAGAGTGCAGTAGCGCAGTCTTGGATCACTGCAACCTCTGCCTCTCAGGTTCAAGCTATTCTCCTGCCTCAGCCTCCAGAGTACTTGGGGTTACAGGCCTGCATCACCACATGCAGCTAATTTTTTTATATTTTTAGTAGAAACAGGGCATCACCATGTTGGCCAGGCTGACCTTAAACCCCTGATCTCAAGTGGTCCACCCACCTCGGCCTCCCAAAGTGCTGGGATTACAGGCGTGAGCCACCACACCCAGCCTGTTATGTTTTTTAAATATAGCGATGGGGTCCCACTATCTCACCCAGGCTAGTCTTGAACTCCTGGTCTCAAGCGATCCTCCTGCCTCAGCCTCCCAACAGATACCTAGTTTAAATGGGGCACCAATACCCCACTTACATGAGAGGGACCCACTCAAAGCCACAGAGGTGACGGTCTGAGCCTAGGACTCTCTCTCTTTTTCTTTGAGATGGAGGTCTAGCTCTGTTGCCTAGGCTGTAGTGCCATGGTGCTGTGGTGCGATCATGACTCACTGCAGCCTCGGACTTCCAGTATCAAGCGATCCTCCCACCTCAGCCTCCTGAGTAGCTGGGGCCACAGGCGTGCCATCACACCTGTCTAATTTTTGTACAGACAGGATTTCACCATATTGCCCAGGCTGGTCTCGAACTCTTGAGCTCAAGGGATCCGTCGACCTCAGCCTCCCAAAGTGTTGGTGTTACAGGCATTGAGTCATTCTTCCCAGCCAGGACTATCCCTTCTAAGCCTCTGCACTGGCCTTCTCTTGGCTGGCCCAGGCTCTGGAGCTACGCTGCAGCATTCTGATCCCAGCTCTGCCAGACCCTGGCTATTAAACCCTGGGCAAGTTACTTGACCCCTCTGTGCCTTAGTATCCTCATCTAAAAATGAGAAATGAGCTACCTGCCTCTCAGGGTTGACATAGGATGAAGCAACCGAAAGTTACATACTCAGAATCCACAGTGAGTGCTGGAGGAATGACCCCTTCGGGATCTCTGGGGATCAAGACCTTTTGGAGGCTCTTAGAGAGTATGTCTGGCCTATTCTTGCCCCACTGCGCCTATCTCAGGGCGAGGCACACACACAGAAGTGTCTGGCATGTGTGGCCTGAATGAACGAGGGACTGTTTTGCCAACCCATTGTGTAAGTACTAAGTCCCTGCTTACGGAGAAGGGCAACTGCAGATCAGAGAGCCAGTGACTGGCCGGAGCTAGAGGGCAGGGCTGGGATCTGGTGAAGCTTCAGTCTCTGACCTCAAGGCTCAAATAGACTGTGGGCTCCTCTGCAACCTCCTCAATGCCTGGCCTGGGTCAGGGACCCCATGGGAGGTCTGATGAGGTTAGTAGTGAATGAGGAGGTAAGTGTTGAGCAAGCCTTGAGATCCACAGTTACAAGGGTGACCTCCTCTGCATCTGACAGAGGGACAGTAAGGCCGGAGGTTGCACAGGGATTCAAATCCCTTGGCTGGACACAGTGGCTCACGCCTGTAATCCCAGCACTTTGCGAGGCCAAGACAGGCAGATCGCCTGCGGTCAGGAGTTTAAGACCAGCCTGGTCAACAAGGCAAAACCCTGTCTCTACGAAAAATTCAAAAATTAGCTGGGCATGGTGGCTGGCACCTGTAATCCCAGCTACTCAGGAGGCTGGGGCAGAAGAATCACTTGAACCAGGGAAGTGGAGGTTGCAGTAAGCCGAGATTGGGCCACTGCATGCCATCTTGGGTGACAGATAAAGACTCTGTCTCAAAAAACAAAACAAGTGGCCAGGCACAGGGCTCATGCCTGTAATCCCAACACTTTGGGAGGCCAAGGCGGGTGGATCACAAGGTCAAGAGTTCAAGTCCAGACTGACCAACATGGTGAAACCCCATCTCTACTAAAAATACAAAAATTAGCCAGGTATGGTGGCACGTGCCTGTAATCCCAGCTACTCAGGAGGTCAAGGCAGGAGAATTGCTTGAAGCCGGGAGGTGGAGGTTGCAGTGAGCCAAGACTGCACTCCAGTCTGGGCGACAGAGCAAGACTCTGTCTCAAAAACAAACAAAAAAACAAGTCCCAGAACTCTCACTCCCTGCACCACGTGGCCTCTCTAGCAAGAACCTCATTCAAAGCTGTATGACGTCACCGGTGCCTTACTGCAAAAGGATCTAGGAGATTAGAAAAGGCAGATGGGGCTGGGTGCGGTGGCTTATGCCTATAATCCCAGCACTTTGGAAGGCTGAGGCAGGTGGATCACCTGAGGTCAGGAGTTCAGGACTAGCCTGACCAACATGGCAAAATCCCATCTCTGCTAAAAATATAAAAATCAGCCAGGTGTGGTGGCGGGCACTTGTAATCCCAGCTACTTGGGAGACTGAGGCAGGAGAATCACTTTAACCCGGGAGGCAGAGGTTGCAGTGAGATGAGATTGCATCACTGCACTTCAGCCTGGGCAACAAAGTGAGATTCTATCTCAAAAAAAAAGAAAAAAAGAAAAAGCAGATGACTCCTTCCAGTGCTCCGGCCTGGTGCCTGCTCCCCAGTGCTCTCCACAGGGCTCACCTGGCAGAAGGTGGGGGTGTGGACAGCCGACAGTGCCCGGCGCAGAGCGTCCACATCATTGAAGCCAGGTGGCAGGCGGTCCACACAGAGGCAGCGGGAGTGGAGAAGGGCAGGCGTCAGCTGCCCGGCATCCGTCCAATGCACATAGAGGGTGCGCGGGCCCAGCGGCTTGCCCAGCAGGTCCGACTTGGCACGGGCGGCTGAGTCCTTCTTCATGTACTCAGCAAAGCCGTAGCCCTTGGAGTGGCCGGTGCGCTCGCTGTAGACCAGGAAACAGCGCTCCAGGCTGCCGAAGGGCCGCACCAGCTCCTCGAACTGCTGCTGTGTGAAGCTGGGGGGCAGGTTGGCCACGCACAGCAGGGCATCCGTGGGCTGCAGCTGCACCGACAGTTCGTGCTCCCGCAGGCGTCTCTGGTGAAAAGCGCGGATGGCGGCCTCGGCCTGCTCCCCATTCAGCAGGGTCACAAAGGCTGTGGTGGGAAGAGAGCAGCTCCAGGTCAGTGGAGCCCCAAAGGCCTGCCCCTCCACCCGCCACCCTCCAAACCAGGTGGGACCTGCAAATGCTGGGCATCTCGGGTGCCTGTGATCTGAACAGGTGCCAGCCTTGGTGACTAACACAGGCAAGTGTGCCTGCCACTGACTCTGGACTCCACGAAGCCCTCTCCCTCTCCCAGCCCTGCATCCACCTGCACCCACAGCAGCACCCACCTGCTGGGGCCTGGCTCTGTCCTAAGAATGCCATGGATCACTTGGGTGATATCAAGGGCGGTGGTTAAGCCCATGCTCACTGGAGCCTGGAGTTAAGCCCCAAGCCCCAGGTGGCTTTGGGGGTATCAGTTTCCTCATCTGTCAAATGGATATAACTTAATCATCACAACCAACATTTGACAGCAAGGAAATGGACCCAGAGCAGACAGCAAGGAAACGGACCCAGAGCAGCACCCCGTGCCTGAGTAGGGGAGCCTGGACTTGAACCCAGGTAGCCAGGCTCCAGGCTCCAGAGCCCCGCTCTACAAACTGCCTACCCCTGCCACCTTTCCAGGCCACCAGTGCCCTTCAACCCTGAGGCCACATGCTGCCCTGGATTTGCGACCCACCCAGCAGCTGCAGGAAGCTTTGTTCAAAATGATAACCCGATCACTCCGCACCTATCTGGTGGCTTCTAGCTGCAGGGTGCAGGGCAGCCTGCATGGGCTCACTGACCTCCCCTCATCTCACCACTGCTCCCCGGACCACACCAGGCAAGCTCCAGAGAGGCCTTTGTAGCTGCTGTTCCCTGAGCGTGGAACACTGAGCCCCACCTCCTTACCTGTTAACCTGTACCCATCCACAGATCAGACCTCAAATGTCACTTCTCCCGTGAAGCCTACCCGGACTGCTCCTGTGTCAGATCCCAGCTTTGTGCCCCCACAGTGCCCTGTAATTTTTGGTCCCCAAGGACCATTTCACCTTCATATTTGCAGTTGTTTGAATAACATCCTCCTCCCAAGAACAGACTGTCTGTGTGGTTCAGAGCTATGTCCCCTGCACCTGGCACATAGTAAGTGCTCAATAAATACATGTTAAAAGACTATGCGAACAAAAGTGTCACTCAACATCTGGATCCCTGGTGCCAGAGCATACTAGGTGCTCAGCAAACATTTGACTTGTTGACCCTGCCACTGTTTAACAAGTGCCTACTACTATGCACTGGAATCCCAGTGTTTTTTTTTGAGACAGAGTCTCATCACTCCGTCTCCAGGCTGGAATGCAGTGACGCAATCTCATCTCAGCTCACTGCAACCTCCACCTCCCGGGATCACGTAATTTTGCTGCCTCAGCCTTCCGAGCAGCTGGGACTACAGGCGTGCGCCACCACGCCCAGCTAATTTTTTTTTGTATTTTTAGTAGAGTTGGGGTTTCACCATGTTGGCCAGAATGGTCTCAATCTCTTGACCTTGTGATCCACCTGCTATGGCCTCCCAAAGTGCTGGGATTACAGGCATGAGCCACTGTGCCCAGCCTTTTAGGCATTTTAATGTATTCGGTTCCATGGCCAACTGAGGCAGGTCATAACATGTTAGGAGACACATTACGGTCATGCTTAATTTGTTGGTGAGAAAACTGAGCCCAAGGAAGGGTAAATCACTTGCCCACAGCCACAGACCAGGATTCAAACTCAAGGTCTTTTTGCCTTGAGGGCCCAAGATTTTAATCACTACCCCAGCCTGCCAGGTTGGTCTCTGAGGGAGTAGGTCTCTGAGGGACACCTGTCTTTCACTCCTTCCCACACATGTTACAGGCTACAAGCAAAGGCCCTGGGAGGTCTAACACCTGGCACAATGCATGGCGGACACAGATACCCACTGAGGGCCTCCCACTTGGGGGAACCATGGCTGACAAGACCTGTCCCCATTCTCATGCAGCTGACCACTCCGTAGAGGAGGCAGGTGGGCGGGCCAGCAACAAGAGCCCAGCCTGCTCAGTGCTATAATGGGGAGCTGTCCAACCCCACGTGGGTGGGGCCTGGATAGAAGAGAGGACAGCAAAGAACAGTGGCAGAGCGAACAGTCCAGAACCTCATGGCACCCGAGAAGATGATGGCAAGGCACATCCTCCAAGGCAGTGTGAGGAGGAGCCTCAGATTTTGAGAAGAAAAGAATGATTAAGGTTAGGAGTAGGTTTGATCAGACTGGCAGCAAGATTGGAGCTTGCTACCTGGGAGAGAACAAGTAGCAACACGGAATCATGGTGGTCAGGGGAAGGCAGCCATTTAGGCAGAGATGGAGGGGCACGGCCCAGGTGGAAGCCAAAGGAATACAGCGTTTAAAAAGACCACACAGGGCCGAGCATGCTGGCTCATCCCTGTAATCCCAGCACTTTCGGAGGCCAAGGCGGGCGGATTACTTGAGGTCAGGAGTTCGAAGCCGGCCTGGCCAACATGGTGAAACCCCATCTCTACTAAAAATACAAAAATTAGCTGGGTATGGTCGTACACGCCTGTAATCCCAGCTATTCAGGAGGCTGAGGCAAGAGAATGGCTTGAACCCAGGAGGTGGAGGATGCAGTGAGCCGAGATCGTGCCACTGCACTCTGGCCTGAGCAACAGTGAGACTCTGTCTCAAAAAAAAGACTATACAGGTGGGGTAACTGGGTGACTGGCCGGGTGAGCCAAGAGGGGCAGGAAGAGAATGAGCCCAAGGCCAAGCATTGTTAATTATTCATTCAATGCCAAGCGAGTGGAGCAGGAAAAGAATCAGCCCAATGTTCTCCAGGAGAACATGAAGGCTGTCCCAAGACAGGCACCCAGGACGACAGGCAGATGGGGCAACCAGCCATGCTAGACTTGGGGGCAATACTGGGCCTGCAGCAATGTCGACAGTTCAGGGCAGCAGACACGGGGCCAGGGTCCTCCCATCTTCAGGGACAGTCACCCCTGCCCTGGCCCACCCATGGCCCCACAAACCTGTCCCTTTATATTTGTCCACAAAACAGTACTTGAGCTCATAGGCACGGAGCAGGTCATGCACTTCCTGTGGAAACAGAAGAAAAAAGACAGAGTTACTAGAGATGGAAAAGGGCAACCCAGTGCTGCCTTCATAGCTGCCACCAGCTCTGAAGGCAGGTCAATTACCATCCCCCATTTTACCAATGAGGAAATTGAGGCTGAATGCAATAATTTGGCCAAGGTAATTCTGCCCATACCTGGCAGAGCTGGGATTCAGAACCTGGCTACAGACTGTGCTATTACCCAGTACAACACGCTGTTAGAGGGAATTCCTTTAGCTTATGCCTGTAATCTCAGCACTTTGGGAGGCCAAGGCAGGTAGATCACCTGAGGTCAGGGGTTCGAGACCACCCTGGCCAACATGGTGAAACCCGGTCTCTACTAAAAATACAAAAATTAGGCCAGGCGAGGTCACTCATGCCTATAATTCCAGCACTTTGGGAGGCCGGGGGGGGCGTGGATCAAGAAGACAGGAGTTCAAGACCAGCCTGGCCAACACGGTGAAACCCTATCTCTAATAAAAA
>NW_016107578.1:514655-524083 GCF_001604975.1 Cebus imitator | reverse complement strand
GGGTCTTTTCTGTCGCCTAGGCTAAAGTGCAGTGGCACGAACATAGCACACTGCAGCCTCAACCTCCTAGGCTCAAGCAATCCTCCCACCTCAGCCTCCTGAGTAGCTGGGACTACAAGCACACACTACCATGCCTGGCTAATTTTTTAAATTTTTTGTAGAGTAGGTGTTTCGCTATGCTACCCAGGCTAGTCTCAAACACTTGGGCTCCAGAGGGTCACTTGCCTCAGCCTCTCAAAGTGCTGGGATTAAAGGCATGAGCCACCGTGCCCAGCCTCTCAAGCCAGCTTTGAAGACAAAGTGCTAGGGCCAGACACACTGTGCCTCTTGAGGGACAAACAAAATGTGTTCCCAGCTGAGACTGCAGACACTGGGAGGAACACCCAGAAAGAAACCTGACCATCCTTAATGATGCCTGCCCCGATCTGTCCCCAAATTCAGCCCCTCCCAAAATCCTGGGGTCCTACTAGCAACATGCCCACCAATGGGCAGGGAGGGCCAGTGGCAGGTGTGCTGATGGGCCAGAGAGCAGGGAATCTCAGCAGCAGGAAGCGAGAAGCTACTTCACTGCCATAGGGCAGGGCGTACAGATGCCATTTCCCTGGGTCCAAAGATCAATGGGAAACGCTGCCCCATGCTGGCCCCATGAAAAAGGCACTCCAAGCAGGAAGATTAGCCACGAGGGGCTCCACAGAACACAGGCCTCACTTCCTTCATGTAGGTCTGTAGGCTGGTGACAGGAGACCCCATTTTCCCAAATTAATCCTGAGGTTTTGGGGGCCAAGACCCAGAGACTGCTGTAACTTCCGGATTTATCTGAAGCAGTGAATACACGCGTGATATGAAGGGGCATACTCTCCGCAGTCCTGAAACTTCTAGATTTGAGGTCCCGCCACCCTGTGCTAGAATGGGTGCAGAAAAGCACCATTCAAGTAGGGAGCAAAGGTGGCCCAATGTACTAGCCCATTCACAATTCCCCAACAAGGCCAAAGCTGTCCGCCCCCTTCCATTCCCCGCCCCCTTCCATCACTTGGTGTCGCCCAAGCCTGTGGTCGCCCCTAGCAACGCCCTCCCTCACATCACAGTCATTCCCCTTTCATCACCGCCCCCCCACATCCCGCTGTTGGTCTCTCCCGATCCCGCGTGGATCGGGTGCTTGGACGCCCCGGTCAACGACCCCCGCGCACCTCAGTGTTGGTGTCGCCCAGTTCCCTCCCGCGCACGCGCACCGTGGTATTTCCCGCCACGATCCCACACTGCCCCCCCCCATACCTGGTTGGTCACGTCCCCCGGGAGGCCCCGGATCAGTATCTTGCGGCGGTTACGGAACTGGCGCTCGGTGTGTTCCAGGCGTTTCCGGATCTCTTCTGGATCTAGGGGCGGCAGCTCTTCTTCGGGCGCCCGGCGCTCCGCAGCATCGCCAGCCTCGACCTCGGCCCCAGACTCCGGGCTCAGCGGGGCCCGGTGAGTAACGGACACGTCCGCCGCCATCTTGGGAAACCCGGCGCCTTCTGGGACCAGCGAGCCGGGGCGGAGCGGCATAGAGCGGCAACGAGGGCGCGCCTGGCGATTGGCTGGGAAAAGCCCCACCTCTTTCCCTCCCCCCTCAGCCCATTGGCTAAACCCCAGCCCGCTCCTCAGGAGTTCAAGCTGCGTCTGCGCGCCACAGATCCCGCCCCCTTCCGCCGCAGCGACGCCACTCAGCGGATGTGCACCTGAGTGGGAGAGCCTTGCAGCGCGGGTGGAATCAAACCACAGGTTAGGGAATTTGAAGGCTTTATTGGTGGGGAATCTGAGGGTACAGCCAAGCCCCTGCCAACTTTGGCCCAAGATCCCAGAGTCACTCAACTCTGGACGGTTCTTCCCTAATTGCCTCTGTGGGCATAGACGTGAGGGGCACAGAGGGGCTCTCCTGCCTAACATGGTACAGGCCTCTCTGTTTCCGCGCCCGGAAGACGTACATTAAGGCCACTACGACAGTCACCACGCCCAGGGTCGTAAACACCGCCAATAAGACGGGGACAAAGTGGGAGTTCCGAGCTGTGCAGAGAAAGCGCGAAGTCAATATGCGTCCCCCCTGTCTCTAACACCCCCGCCTCCCGGGCTTGCCAGTCCAGCCCCGTGAACCCGTGTTAGCTCACCCTCAATGTTTATCACCACGACCAGGGTATATTTGCCCCGTGAGCTGACCGCTTGGCATTGATAAGTGCCATTATGTGTTACATTGACCAAGAACGAGATCCCCACTGGCACCTCCTGGCTGGAGCCTTCCTTCAAACACCGCAGCTGGGGAGATGGGTTGCCCCGGGCTTGGCACTGCAGGACCTGTCTCGTTTTATCTTTCCACTTCAAGTGCTGGGGACATTTGGCTCGGTCAATTTGGGGACCATCTGTGGAACCACCATGTGTGATCAGACACCCAACACACCCAAGGCACAGTGGGGCAGAGGAGCATCTAATTTTTCCAGGGCAGGGGCGGAGGGATTAAAGGTCAGGGTGACCGACTCACACAGGACACGCAACTGGACGCTACTGTTCCTGTGCAAGAACTCGCCGTCCACCTCGAGAGTGGCACTGCAGAAGAAGCTGCGTCCGTCGTCGTTCTCGGTAGTATTTAGCTGAAGTTGAGCTGGCTGCCCGGGGGCCGCGGCCGGAACTCCGTCCAGCGTGACCTGGACTCGAGCCCCAGCCATGCAACTCACGATCACTGTGGACCCCTCGGGGGCACTGGGCTCGCTCAGGTTCAGAATGGGTCCTCCGAAACCTAAAGGCGGGGCATTGCCCAAGAGCTTAAGGAACAGGACCTTCCTGTGGATCTAGCCGAGCCCTCCGCCCTCCCCTTTCCTCTCGGGATATCTGGGCCACGCTTTCGGCGTCTCAAGCCTCGCTCTCTTTGTGGCCTTTGTCCAATTCCGGGCACTCGGTCCCTGCCCACGTTGCAACTACTACTGGGGCAAGTCAGGCCCCCACTTTTCAGCTAGTCTCCGCCCCCTCTGACACGCGCCCAGACTGCTGAGGCCGCGCCCCCTTTCACGCCCCCTCTTACTAAAGACCGTCAAGTTCTCCCGGGCCTCAAGTCTCTCGCCCCCTAGGGTAACGTTGCAGATGATCTGTCGGGCACCCTCCTGATCTGCGCGCGCCGTGGCTGTGGCTGTGGCCGTTAACATGTCCCCGTGGTTCGTGACTGTCGCATTCAGCACCTGGTCTCCCAGCGCCAGGTGGACCTGGGCCTCTGAGGCCGGAAAAATCCCCTCTACGGTGCAATCCACCGGACACGAGGTTTCCACCTCCAAGAACCGGGGAGCCACGAGGCGCGGTGGTGTCACCGGCAGGGCTGGGGAGAAAGGTAGGCATCAGCACAGCCCGCAGGACTGTGCCTTCCACCAGGACACCCTCATCCCCCTCAATCAAGATATTTTGCTGACTGGGTCACCCATTCTTTCCAGGACATACCCACACAGCCTTGAAAACGGCTTTCTCCAAAGATCCGATGGCTCAGGCCTCCCTTCTGGGGCCAACCTGCCCAGTAGCCTGGGGCTTTTCTTCCCAGAAGCCTGTGAGATCCAGGGCACCCCACTCTTAGGAATCCCAAAGCCAGAGCACCCTCTACCGTGGCTCAGCTCATCACCCACCGTCTGAAGCTCCCTCTCTCACCAAAAGTTTGGAGCCGGCGGGGGGCTGAGGTGTTCACGAGCAGTCTCAGCCCTTGGAGCCGCAGGTCCAGTTCTGTGCGGCATGAGAAATGGGCTCCGTGGTCACCTCTGCCGGCCAGCACAGTGGCAGTGACCTCCGAGAGCTCCTCCACTGCGGGCTGCCGGCTCAGCTCCTCCTCCCAGCGGAGCAGCACCACCGTGAGGCTGGTCCGGGGCGACCCACCCTCCACTTGGCAGTGCAGGGTAAGGTTCTGACCCACCGGCTGCCAGGGGGGGAGGGGTGCCAGTTCCACCCGCTCCGGGAGCCCTGAGGGAGAAAGGGAGGATGGCACTTAGGGGGTCCTGCAACCCATCCCCCAGGGGTGGAGGTGGAGACAGGGCAGCCCTGCTGAGAACTTTCAGCTTTGAGTTAATAAACTTAGAGGGCTTAAAACTGGGCCAGTCGAGGTGTCTGCTATTATCATTAGTGCCGTGATTATCATTTCCTATGTTGTCAGACACCTTGCCAGGTGCTAAACAAAATTTTCTGTTCTCAAGGATGTCACAGTTAATTAAAAAACAAAATGAGGAAGGAAAGGATTAACGTTTATGACTAAGATATTAATATTAAAAGTTCCTGTTTATATATTTCCTTAGACCTTTAAGGGGTCAACCACCTTCATGCACACAACAACCTAGTGAAATCTTCTCTATTCTCTCTCTTTTTTTTTTTTTGAGACAGAGTCTCCCTCTGTCGCCAGGCTGGAGTGCAGTGGCACCATATCGGCCCACTGCAACCTCCACCTCCCAGGTTCAAGCGATTCTCCTGCCTCAGCCTCCCAAGTAGCCGGGACTAAAATCTTGAACCACCATGCCAAGCTAAGTTTTGTATTTTTAGTAGAGATGGGGGTTTCAGCATATTAACAAGGATGGTCTCTATTTCTTGACCTCGCGATCTGCCCTCCTCAGCCTCCCAAAGTGGTGGGATTACAGAGGTGAGCCACAAGGCCCGGTCTTTTTTTTTTTTTTTTTAGCAGAGACGGAATTTCACCTTGTTGCCCAGGCTGGTCTTGAACTCCTGAGTTCAGGTGATCCACCAATCTCGGTCTCCCAAAGTACTGAGATTACAGGTGTGAGCCACTGTGCCCAACCCTTTCTCTCTCTCTTTTTTTTTTGAGACAGAGGCTCTCTCTCGTTGCCCAGGCTGGAGTACAGTGGCACAATCTCGGCTCACTGCAACCTCCGCCTCCTGGGTTCAAGCAATTCACCCACCTCAGCCTCCCAGGTAGCTGGGGTTATAGGTGCCCACCACCACTCCTGGCTAATTATGCATTTTTTTTTTATTTTTATTTTTTTAGTAGAGTCGGAGTTTCACCATGTTGGTCAGGCTGGTCTCGAACTTCTGACCTCAGGTGATCTGCCTGCCTTAACCTCCCACAGTGCTGGGATTACAGGCCTGAGCCACCACGCCCGGCCTATTTTTGTATTTTTAGTAGAGATGGGGTTTCACTGTGCTGGCCAGGCTGGTCTTGAACTCCTGGCCTCAAGTCATTCACCCATCTCAACCTCCTGAAGTGCTGGGATTACAGGCGTGAGCCACTGCACCTGGCCTTTTTCTCTTTTATGGATGGAGAAATATATGGCCCAGAGAGGGAAGGTGAATTGTTTAAGGACACACAATCAGTAAGTGGCAGATCCCAGGCTAGAATGTGGGTCTCCCAAACCACAGTCATGCCTCCTGGATGTCATGTCTAGGGAATCCATGGGCTTCTCCTCCTAGCCTCTGGCCTGAACAGCTGGTTTGGCCTCTACCAGAGATAGTTCAGTTCTCTCCAATCAGATTCGGGCACTCAGGGCTTTCCTGGTTCACCAGCCCTGTGGCAGCCTCTGAGGATACTCTAGCACAGTTACGGGAGACTTGACCCCCAGGCTGGGTCCCCTCCCAGGTACACCTACAAAACCCTGGCCTCAGACCAGGCATGGTGGCTAATGCTTATAATCCCAGCACTTTCAAAGGCCAAGACGGGTGGATCACTTGAGGCCAGGAGTTGAAGACCAGCCTTGCCAACATGGTGAAACCCCATCTCTACTAAAAATATAAAAACTAGCCAGGCATGGTGGTATGTGCCTGTAATCCCAGCTACTCAGAGGCTGAGGCATGAGAATCACTTGAACCCGGGAGGCGGAGGCTGCAGTGAGCTGAGATAGTGCCACTGCATTCCAGCCTGGCAACAGAGCAAGACTCTGTCTCAAAAAAAAAGAAAAAAAAAATAAGGGTGGGCGAGGTGGCTCATGCCTGTAATCCCAGCACTTTGGGAGGCTGAGGTGGGTGGATCACTTGAGATCAAGAGTTTGAGACCAGGCTGGCCAACATGGCAAAACTACTCTACTAAAAACACAAAAATTAGTCGGGCGTGGTGGCACATGCCTGTAATCCCAGCTACTCAGGGGGCTAAGGCAGAAGAATCGCTTGAGCCTGGGAGGCGGAGGCTGCAGTGGGCTGAGATCGTGTCACTGCACTCCAGCCTGGGCAACAAGAGCAAGACTGCCTCAAAAATAAATAAATTAATTAAAAAGTAGGCCAAGCATGGTGGCTCATGCTTGTAATCCCAGCACTTTGGGAGGCCAAGGTGGGCAGATCACTTAAGGCCAAGAGTTCGAGACCAGACTGGGCAACATGGTAAAACCTTGTCTCTACTAAAAATACAAAAATTAGCTGGGCAGGGTGATGCACACCCATAGTCCCAGCTACTGAGCAGGCTGAGGCAGGAGAATCTCTTGAACTTGGGAGGTGGAGGTTGCAGTGAGCCAAGATCCTGCCAATGCACCCCCACCTGGGCAACACAGTGAGACTCCATCTCCAAAAATAAATAAATAGCCAGGGACAGTGGCTCAGGCCTGTAATCCCAGCTACTGGAGAGACTGAAGTGGGAGGACTGCTTTAGCCCATGAGTTTGAGACCAACTTAGGCAACATGGGAGATCCTGTCTCTAAAATAAAAGTATAAAAAAGCATAAATGTAAAAACCTCCATTCACCTGCTGGCTGAGAGGGGTACCCCCTTTTTTGGCTTAAGATACAGGGTCTTGCTTTTTCGTGCAGGCTGGAGTGCAGTGGTGCAATCATACCTCACTATAGCCTCAAACTCCTGGGCTCAAGCAATCATCCCACCTTGGCCTCCCAAGTAGCTGGGACTTCAGGCATGTGCACCATGCCCAGCTAATTTTTTTTTTTAATTTATTTCTGTAGGGACAGGGCATCCCTGTGTTGCTCAGGCTGATCTTAATTCCTGGGCTCAAGCAGTGCTCCCACCTTGGCCTCCTAAAGTGTTGAGATTATAGGCATGAGCTACTGCACCTGGCCAGCACATACTGAAAATGCTTGTTGGGATGCTGGGCAATGTGGCTTATGCCTGTAATCCCAGCACGTTGGGAGGCTGAGTTGGGTCGATCATCTGAGGTCAGAAGCTCAGGACCAGCCTGGCCAATATGGTGAAACCCCATCTCTACTAAAAATACAAATTAGCTGGGTGTGGGGGCCTGCACCTGTAGTCCCAGCTACATGGGAGGCTGAGGCAGGAGAATCACTTGAACCCGGGAGGCGGAGGTTGCAGTGAGCCAAGATTGCCCCACTGCACTCCAGTCTGGGCAACAAGAGCAAAATTCCATCTCAAAAAAAAAAAAAAAATACTTGTTGGGGCAGAAGTTAATTGATTTCACAACTGCTGCCTTGGCATGAGATTGAAATGTGTTTCTATGTCTCTGTGTGTCTCTCTGTCTGTTTTTTTTTGTTGTTGTTTGTCTGAGATGGAGTCTTGCTCTGTTGCCCAGGTTGGAGGGCAGTGGCAGGATCTTGGCTCACTGCAACCTTTGCCTCCCGGGTTCAAGTGATTCTCTGCCTCACCCTCCCAAGTAGATGAAATTACAGGCGCCTGTCACCATGCCCGGCTAATTTTTTTGTATTTTTAGTAGAGATGGGGTTTTACCATCTTGGCCAGGCTGGTCTTGAACTCATAACCTTGTGATACACCTGTCTCAGCCTCCCAAAGTGCTGCAATTACAGGCATGAGCCACCGCACCCAGCCTTCTGTCTGTCTTTGTATCTCACACAGAAATGTCCAGGTCTGAGCTCTGGATGAGAGCCCTAGTCCATTCTTTGCACACTCAAGAGTCCCCACTCTCCTGAGCCATTGGCCTCCTGCCCGCACCGCTGCCGGAGAACAGTCCCACCTCTGGACACAATGACTCACTGTAGACGGTGATGTCAGTGGAGCCTATTATCTGCAAACCATTGCAGTACCCTGAGCAGAGGATCCGGCTGTTGCCAGTCACGTTGCTGACCCAGAAGGCTGCCCAGCCTGTGCCATTGTCCACCAGCTCCTTTGATAGAGACGTCTCCAAGGTGACTTGCTTAGCGCTGGGACAATCAGTACTGCAGTTCACCAACAGGGAACCTCCAGCAGGAAGCACTGGGTTCTGGGGCTCCACCCGCAACAGGAACTCCTGCCCCTGGACACCTTCAGGAACACGAAGAAGTCCTAGTGGTTGTTTCTTTGCCCCCCAACCCAAGTACCAGCAGGTCCCACCATTTAACACCTCTTTCCTTGTGCCGAGATAGGATTCCTGCCCTCATGGTCCAGTGGGTAAGGCAGGATCCATCAGGGGTGAGGGAGAACTCAGAAGGAGGCCAGAAGAGGCTCTGATCCGGCATAGGAGGAGGTGAGTCAGGGAAGGCTTCCTGGAGGAGGGGGACCATGCCAGCCTGAAACTGAAGGCTAAGTAGGAGTTAGCAAGTGAAAGGGAAGGGTGATTCTGGCAGAGGGAACCACATACGCAAAGGGCAAATGTCTCTAGTTCAGATGGAGCAGGAAGCGTGGGATGTGTGTGTGTGTGTGTTGGGGGAGAGGGGTGGCGCACAAGCCGCATGCTGGGGCCTGACCACCTGAAGGCTGAACTAAGGAACCAGAATTTTCTCCCGAAGATACAGGGCCAGCAGCCAGGGCGCAGTGTGGCAGGATGTGAAGAGGGTTGCTTTCTCTTCCTCCACCCTCTTCTGATCCCCAAAACCCAGCCCTCTCCAGCCCTCCCTGGCTTGACTGGCCTCACCTGGGGTCAGCAGACAGCAGACCAGCAGAGTCCAGCAGGCCCGGAGCCACGACACGGCAGGTATCATGGTGGCCATTCTGACAGAGGAAGGTGCCTTCTTGAGGTGCCAAAGGGCAGACAGGGGTGGGGTGGGGGGGAGGCGGGGCTCCCACCTCGAGAGGAAGCCCAGCGGTTAAGATTGCAGAAGTCTGGGGGCTGCACCTTGCCCAGGCCTGTGGGTGGAAGGGGATGCTATGGGGTGGAAGGGGATGCTGTGGGGTGGAAGGAGATGCTGTGGCCCGGAAGGCTAGGGTGGGGGACCCAGATGGGGCCCAGCAAAGTGGCCAGCACTGCTGAGTCGCTCCCAGGGACAGGGCTGGCCTCCGTTGCACTTTTGGCCCCAGTTCAATTCACAGGAAATGCTAACTTAACTGGCTTCCTATGTTCTCAGCACTCGGGAGCCTGGGGTAGAGGGGGGATGAGACACCTCCTTCCGGTTGAACTTAGGTGGGGAGGGGAATTTGTGGTCCCCGGGGAGGAAATTAATGGGGAAACCTGCCAGCACCATTGTTTAGGAGATAAGGCAGGATTTTGAGGCAACATCAAAAAACAAAACAAACAAAAAACCACAGAAACAGGGTATTGCAATTTTGCCCCGACTGGTCTTGAACTCCTGGCCTCAAGCTATCCTCCCATTTTTTTTTTTTTTTTTT